>NW_027202416.1:3775000-4327500 GCF_024711535.1 Dipodomys merriami | reverse complement strand
GGGATAAATTCTGTATCTCCCTTGTGTCCCTAACCAGCCTCTTGTTGGAGTCTCTGGTCTCTTGTAGTCCTGTGGCTTGGTTGGTTTCTTAAGTCAGTTTGTTTGAACACGCAGAAAAATACTCTGCTTTACCCAGGATTTGGCGATCCTCCTCCCAGGCTAGTTCATTGGGAGGCAGATCTGCTTTGAGTATCACAAAAGAGAGGGATTCAGTGATGGGGCTAGGTTCTGGGTAGAGTTGAGGCCTTTCAACAGACAGCAGCTTTTCCAGGGGGCTAGTTTGTGAAAAACTCACAGAGCCCAGCCTGGAGCCATTCTCAGGGTTTCTGTTTACTTATTTTCAATTGATTGTCAAGACTGCTAGAGGGAGGGGCAGCCTCTGGCTCTGATTACCCAGTGAAGAAACCCACTCCTAGGGCTGGCGCCCGAGCTGGGTGACTTTTCCCTAGGTGGAGCTGAGTCTGTCAGGTCATGCCGCCGTTAAGTTTTTGTGACCTGCTAAATGACTAGTTTTATTCCAAGGCCTGAGTTGGAGCTAGCAGCTCCTCTGAGCTTTGTCGGTATCCAAGATGGAGATCTCCGGTGCTGAGGTGGGGAGGGGTGGCCTTCCCTCCATTGCTCCCAGAGAAGGAGTGAGGACGTCAGGCTTCTGCTTACGCCGAGTCTTGGTTCCTGGGTCGTCTCTGGTCTGTGACCTGCAGGATGAAGATGTTCGCTCCTTGTCAGTTCTTGCTGGTGTTGAGTAGAATCCGCTCACCCACCGCATCTGGCTCCTTCGTCCCGTACTCTCTGTGGCTCAGGTATGGCAGTTGCCGCCACCACCACTGCAGCTGCTGCCATGGCGGCAGCCGGCAAGAGCTCAGATGTGTCTCCTTGCCTTGGTTTCTCCACTCTGGCATAACTCTCTGTCCTGTGATGGCACACTTGGTGTGATTCTCTGGCTTAGGACTCTTCCCTGGAACTCTAAAACTGCTTTCTATGTGAGAGCTTGCTTAGACTCCAGCTTCTCCTCGGCCATCTTCCCGGAATCTCAGAAGTGAAAATCTTTATGACAAAAACTTTAAAAACATGAAAAATGCAACAAAACAGAATATAGGAAGTGGAAAAACCTCCCATGCTCCTGGTTTGGAAGGATCAACATCTTGAAAATGGCGATACCTCCCAAGGCTATATACAAATTCAATGCGACACCTATCAAAATTCCAAACTTATTCTTCCACGAAATAGAAAAGGAAATCCCAAAATTCATATGGAACAATAAAAGACCCCGAATAACTAAAACGATCCTCAACAGAAAGATCACTGCAAGAGGAATATAAATACCAAATTTCAAACACTACTACAAAGGCATAGTAATCAAAACAGCTTGGTACTGACAGAAGAACAGACCTCAGGACCAATGGAATAGATATGAAAACTCAGAAATGAACTCACAGACATATAAGCACTTAATCCTCGGTAAGGGAGCTTAAAAACTAGAATGGAAGAAAGACAGCCTCTTCAGTAAATGGTGGTGGCAAAATTGGTTAACTACTTGTAAACAGCTAAAGCTAGATCCTTATATATCACCCTGGAGCAGAATCAACTACAAATGGTTCAAAGACCTAGGGGTCAAAGCAGAAATTCTGAAAACATTAGAGGAGAGAATATGAGCTACCCTAGGTCTCCTTGGCACAGGCCGAAATTTTCTTAATAGATACCCAGAAACACAACAATTCAAATAAATGTTGGACAAATGGGATTGCATGAAATTGCACAGCTTCTGCATGGCAAAGAACCTAGCTAGCAAGATCAAGAGAAAGCCCACGGATTGGGAGATCTTCAATAGCCATACAATGGACAACGGTCTCATATCTAAAATATACTTGGAACTCAAAAAATAGAATTCCCCAACAACAAATCCTCAAAGAAACAACTGCCCAATAAATAAGTGAGCTAGTCTTTTTTTTTCTTTTTTTTAAAATTGGTTTTTATTGTGAAAATTCTGTAAAGAGTGTTTACAGTTACATGAACAAGGTAATGAGTACATTTCTTTTTTTGGGGGGGTTATTATTTTCTTTCTTTTTTTTTTTTTTGTTATGAGAATACCGTACAGAGGATTTACAATTACATGGGCAAGATAACGGTACCTTTCTTTTCAAGCATTGTTTCCTCCTGTTTGTTTCCCCTTCCCATCCATTCCCATAGTCCTCCTACCTCCCCCAACCCAATCTTTACCCCACCCAACTCCCCCCCACCAAAGTTGTAAAGTTCATTTTTTGATATAACCACTAATGTCTCTCCCCCACGGTATAACCTCTGCTCTCACTGTATTTGATGTTGGTATAATTTGTGGAGGGGAAGGACAAAAACTATCGAGCTAAAGTCTTAAAGAGAAACTTCTCTGAAGAAGAAAGAAGGATGGCCAATAGACATATGAAGAAATACTCAACCTCCCTAGCCATAAAAGAAATGCAAATAAAAACAACATTGTGATACCACCTCACCCAGTTAGAATGGCTATCAAGAACTCTAATAAGAACAGATGCGGCAGGGGATGTGGAGAGAAGGGAACCTTGCTGCATTCTTGGTGGGAGTGTAAACTTGTTCAACCACTTTGGGAAGTAGTATGGAGGTTCCTCAAAAGACTCCACATAGAGCACACCTATGACCCAGCAATCCCACTTTTGGTCATTTACCCAAATGTTCACAAACAAAGCTATAAGCACAACTATGTTTATCGCAGATTTATTTAACAAAGGTAATATATGGAACCAACCCAGATGCCCCTCAGTAGATGAATGTATCAAGGAAACATGGTATATATATAAAAATGGAATTCTATGCCCCCATCAGAAAGAATGGCATTGCCCCATTTGCTAGGAAGTGGAAAGACTTGGAAAAAATTAAATTAAGTGAAGTAAGCCCGGCCCAAAGAAATGTAAGTCCAATGGTTCCCTTATTTGCAGTAACTAATTTATGTCTGAGACCAGCAGAAATGGTCAGTTAAGTTGATGTTAGTCTAAATGAACCCCAAGATAAGGATTCAATTGTTTTTCTTTCTTGTGATTGTTCCTAACGTACCTATAAGATGATTTTTTTGTTGCTTTGTATATCCATCCCCCTCAGTATATCCCATGCTTTCACTGTATTTGATGTTGGTATAATTTGTGGAGGTGAGGGAAAACAGAGCTTGTTTTAAATAGGGATACAGATGGACCCATTGGAACAATGAGATGTACAAGATTTTATTTCCAAAACTGAAATGTACAACTTTCCTGGG
Source organism: Dipodomys merriami (assembly GCF_024711535.1). NCBI lineage: Eukaryota > Metazoa > Chordata > Mammalia > Rodentia > Heteromyidae > Dipodomys > Dipodomys merriami. Next base: position 4,324,238 of record NW_027202416.1, on the reverse strand, counting down.
GGGATGAGAGGGAGATGGGAAGGGTTGGGAAAGGAAAACAAAGGAGGAGGCAACAATGCTTGAAAAGAAATGTACTCTTTACCTTGCCCATGTAATTGTAACCCCTATGTAAGGTATTTTCACAATTAAAAAAAAAGAGACAAAAAAAATCACCTGTATGGTTTCCTATGAAAAGAAAGCAGAATACAATTTGTTCCTCAAGGAAATTTATCCATAACTGGCAGTAATATCACTTTCATAAATGTAAGAAGACTGAAGAACAAATTTCAACTCAAAGTGCCTGATATAAAATTTACTTTGTCCCCTGTAAACAACCTTTCAATTCTATGTCTTGTTCCCAAAATGATTCGTATTTTATTCTTATCATATTTTTAAATTAATTTTAAGTAGTTGAAATGAGAATTGCTGTTTGACAAAGCAGTTTATGAATAGTTTAAAGTGAGTTTTTTTTTTCTTTTTTCACTCCTGAGGTTTGAACTCTGGGTCTGGGTGTTGTCCCTGAGCTCCTTTGGATGAACACTAGAACTCTATCACTTGAGGCACAGCAGCAATTTCAGATTTTTCTGACATTTAATTGGAGATAAGAATCTCACAGACTTTTCTGCCAGGGTTGACTTCAAACTTCCATCGTGAGCCTCCTGAGTGTATAGGAAAACAAGCATGAGCCTCTAGTGCCTGGCTTAATACAATGCACCTTTTTTATTTTTGGCTAATCGTGGGGCTTGAACTCAGGGCCTTGGCAATATCTTGCAATTCTTTTCCTCATGCTAGCACTCTACGACTTGTGTCACAGTGCCAATTCCAGCTCTTTTTGTTTATGTAGTACTGAGGAATCAGACCCTGTGCTTCATACATTCAAAGCAAACAGTCCACTACTAAGACACATTTCATGGATAATGCAATGCACCTTGAGGTTTCTTACCCCTCATTCCTCTCAATCCTATTTCATCCCTCAATTTACATAATTTTGTAGAATATTCACTGGCTAGCAATGTCACACATCATCACTCAGAGGATATGTTACAGATAATATTTTATTGATAGTCTTATTCATCATCATACTAAACTCATTTATTACAGAACTCTCTGATTTTAAATTCTAAATTATCACTCAGGTTCACCTACTACTATTCTAAAATTTATCCTAAGGTTAATGTAAATGAAATCTGCAATTCTTTGATAAAGTACAATGATTCATAGAATGTCTAAGTGTTGGACTATGAACATCACCTTCAGTTCTAGAACATTTTATCATCACTGCCTTCTCAAAATACTCCAATATTTAGTAGTAGTCACTTCCTGTCATCATTTGAAAATACCCTCCACTTGACCAACCATTACTTCATAATCTACCACTAGAGATGTGCCAATTTAAAAAGCTCATATAATTAGAAAACGTAGTCTAGGGCTGGTAAGAATGCTTAGGGGTAGAGCGCTTGCCTTGCATGCATGAGGCCCTGGGTTCGATTCCTCAGCACCACATAAGCAAAAAGAAAAAAGCTGAAAGTGGCGCTGTGGCTCAAGTAGTTGTGTGCTAGTCTTGAGCTGAAGAGCTGAGGGACAGCGCCCAGGCCACAGCTCAGGCCCCACGACTGAACCCCCCCCCCCAATTAAAAGTACTTGTTAGATTCTTATCTCTAATTAACCACTAAAAACGGGAATTAGCTCTGTGCCTCAAGTTGTAGAATGCTGGCTTTGAGCATAAAAGGGCTTAGCGATAATGCACAGGCCTTGCAAACAATAACAACAACAACAAAATATATCACATTAATTTCACAAAAGCACCTTTTAACTGCTGTGAACATTTCTTAGAAACATGAATATATGCCCCTGAAAAATGTTGAGTAAAAAGTATAGAATATTTACTTTTATGTTAAAGACATGACTATTTAGTTTGTTTAAGATATTTAGGGTAATGATTAGGAATTAAGAATAATGATAATACATTGGGACTGGTATTTTATTCTATTTTACTATAGTAATAAAATGATATTTGTAATGATTATATAAAATACTCTTGTTTAGTATTTGAGTTATAATAAATACTAAACATTCTTAATTGATTTCCATAGGAAAAAATCATTTTCTTCTTAGTATAAATTCTTTAGTAATTTCATAACAATTAAGAATATTAGTCCAAGGCTGGTTTGCTCTCAGACTATATTTATTTTCTTGTTCTAGTTTTTATATGTTGGTAGAAATTAAAATTTAAAAAAATTAAATTGATATTGGCATTCAGGAACAGATTCATAGGTACTAATATTGGAGTCGCTTGAGTGGAATTTTTTTATTTCATTTGATATTTTCACAAATAAATCAAGATGATTATGTATTTTGTTTCTTTTCACTGCTTTTGGCTCTTACCTTGAGAATAATATTTTTCCTAGCGAAGTAGAGAAAAGCAATTGGTTTGAGCAAATAACATATGACTTTCATAAAATACAGATGCATAGATTTGGGTCTCCTGTCATATGCTAAAAGTTTCTTCCAGAAAAGGTTATCAATTACTTATAAGTGATGCATAATTCCTAGATATTACAGTTATCACATGCAATTTTTGATTGAGTTATCTCTGTATAAACTCAAAAAAAAAACAGACCAAAAAAACTCAAATTCCACAGAAAACACATCTTTGTTTTAAACACTGTAGTTTACAAAGAATTTTAGCCAACATTGAAAACATCTTTTTAGGTATTCTGCAATTTGTGTGAAGTATTTTTAACAATAGTTTTCTTTTTTTTGCTGACATGAAATTCACATGCAATATATAATCTCCTTTTACTGTATACATTTCAGTGCTTCGGAAGTAAATTGTACAATAATAGGTTTTCCAAGCCTAATTTTAACAAACTTGCATTTCTTCTAATAGAAATGATATAAATTTTAGAACAGACATTAAAGTAGATATAAAATTGTGTTACAGGAATTTGTCCAGCATACATCCTCTATAGTGTGTCTTTTCAAAATTTGTTTTTGGGGATTATTTCCAGGGTCTCACACATACTATTCAAGTGCACTGTCAATGAACTACATTCCCTGTCCAAACAAGTTTTTTACTTCTCTTTAATACATACATAGAAGTGTAATGGCTGGATCATCTACAATTCTCTTTGACCTTATGAACACTTGAATCTTGCTTGCTAAAAGGATCGCAGTATTATACAAATCATTCTGCTATGTAGAGGTTATCAATTTCTCCACAAATGCATTACTATATTTTGTGTCATCTTTTTATATTAGGGTCATAGTAGTGAGTTTTCTTTTTCTTTTTTCTTAGATAATAAAGAGGAGCTTATTTCATATGCTCCTCCTATTGACTGTTAATTTACATATGTTCTTTAAAGAATTATCCTATTCAGGAAAAATTTACATAGAATTAGAAGATATAAAAATACTTAAGATTCAGACTCATTATAACATTAACACTGTAGCATTAACAAATATCTTACCTGTATCTGTTCGATATGTTTTAATTGTATATGTTTTAACTTTGGTTATAGTGTCCTTTGAATTATGAAAAGTTATCACTTGATATAATCCAGTTTATTCTTGCTTTTCTTTAGCCATTAATGCTTTCCAAGTCACATCTCACATTTAGTTTGACAATCATTTTTTTATTTTAAATTTTAGTATAAGGATGGAGGTAGGACAGGTGCCTGAGGCTCATAACTGTAATCCTAGCTACTGAGGAGTCTGAGATCTGAGGATCACAGTTTAAAGCCATCCCGGGCAGGAACGTCCAGAGAATCTTATATCCAATAAACCACTAGAAAACCAGATCTGGTGCTGTGGCTCAAGAGGTAAGGCACTCAAGTTGAGCTGAAGAGCACACGGACAGCACCTAAGCCCAGAGTTCAAGCCCCATGAATGACAAAAAACAAAACAAAACAAAAAAGGATTGAGGTAGTAGTCTAAGATCATTTTTTAAATCTTGAGAGACAATAGTGCAAAAACACACATCTTAGATTCTATTTTTATTTCATAAAGTCATAGGATAGATTTCAAAATCTATTGACCATAAAACTAAGAATTTTTTTGACAAACCTGTTACGTTCTTCTATGTGTCTGCTCTTATAGTAGAACTATTTTGTCTTCACTACTAAACATGGTAATAAGTTTCAAAGTTCGTATGAAGGTTCAAGCTACACCATTTTACAATATTGTTCTGATTGACCTGTATTCCTTGAATTTTCATTCGAGTTTATTGAGCAGGTGAACCAATATTCTACAGAGATATCTAGATGTTTGATAGTCACTCATATTTTGTACCTTGTATAAAACAAGACCTCAGATATTATATATAGAAAAATATCTTTAGCGAATACTTGAAACAACTAAAATTAATTTAGGAATGAGTTAAGATATAGATAATGCTGTAACATAATAAATCTGAATGTTAACAACTTGAGTTGTACAACAGAGGAGAATGAGAGGGGAAGGAATGATGGACCATGTAGGAGCTATATGTCATTGGTATTGTGTTTCAAAAAACAGAAAGAGTTCAGAGAAGAGAAGGAGAAAAATAAAGTGTCTTGAGTCAAGTTTCTTTTTAATCCATCTAATAGTTTGGACCAAAAGTCAGTGAAAATGGGAAAAAATAAAATAGAAAATGAAGCATTGTATATACCTGTTACAATTTTAAGAATTTGTAATAGAAATATGATAATTAATTCCCAAAGAAATAAGATAAAGAATAGTTAAACTTTAAAGGGAAAAGGAACGAAGAGAGAAAAGAAGCAAAGTAAAACCTTTATCAATAACAAACACAAGAGTTTGGAAGTGGAAAGGCAATGGGAATATTCTAAGTAACAATAAAAATTGCTAGAGTGGATAGAATATGGATCACAGTTTATCATTTATAATTTTGAAAAAACATATTAGGAAATAAAGTTTCAAAGTCATGATGTAAAACACTATTTGGATTATAATTAGGAAGCATAGCTCAGTGGTAAAACATTGGCCTAGCATGTGTGAAGCAATGGTGTGATCTCCCAAACATTACAAAGTACACACAAAGCACACACATACAAAAACCACATAAACACACTCATATACACCACAAACACACATTTGGAATATTGATATAATTATATTAAACGGAGGAAATTATCGCAAATAGTAAAAGTGTGTTAATATATGAAATCATGATATTGCATGTACTATTTACAAGTTTAGTAGAAATAAAATAGTCATAATATACTTGGATTTTAATAGATGAAGTAAACTGAAAATTAATAGAAGACATGAGAACCTTTGCCAATAAGTTAGAATAATAAACATTTTAAAACATGTATCCTTTTATTTTGACAAAAAATTTATGTTACTGGTATTTTAACTCAAGATTTAGAATATGATAGCTAGGTGCTCTATATAACACTAATGATGGTTATATCTCTAATCATTTCACTCTGAATAGTTTTCTAATAAGGTCACAGCGTTTTTCAGTATCTCCCGAATTACACATAACATTTACAGTTCCCACCATAGCTAGAAAATGGATGCCACAAATCACCATGCGGAGCTGAAACTTTTTTTTAATTCAAGTAAAAGTATTTCCAAAAAGTGACCAAGTAATGAAGCCAAGTATGTGCTTCTTGAAAGTACAGTTAGTATTTGTTACCTGGACAAATATATTTGTAAGTGTAAAAAATAAATTTATTTAAAATCATTAATCATATAAAAATTAAGAAAAATTTTAATAATCACATATTAAATATTATAAAAGCAAAACATTTGTCTGAATAATTTACATGTGTAAATATCATGCAAAAATAAATTAACTAATCCTCTGAAAAAAAGAATTATCCTAAAGAAACAAAAGAAAACATTTAAGCACAAAATTTGAAATTTAGAATATAAAATGAAGTGTACACTTAATTAAGTGTAAACCCTCTGTATATCAATTTTATAATAAAAATGCATTAACAAAGAAAGCAAAAGTACCCATGGATCAATAGCAACAGCAAAAGCACCAGTAGTGCTTGTTTTGAGTGTACAAAAATCGATGGAAGAGATAACAATGTTCCTTCCCTAAGAAATGTACTCATTACTTTACCTTATTTATGTAACTGTAACCCCTGTGTACATCACCATTAAAATGAAATTAAATTGAAATTAAAAATAAACCAAATAATATACCAATTAAGAATTCTTAGAAGCCAATGGTTAAAAACTTTGTAAAAAACTGCCTTAATACCCAAGGAATATATTTTGATGATACTATTTAAATACTTCAACCTCAGCAGAGAAGCAAAAAGTTTAAAAACTGTTACAAAGTAAAGTAATAAATCAGAATATATTACTATTAATAATAATCATAAGATAATTTAAAGGGGCTGGGAAAGTGGCTCAGTAGAAGAGCGCTTGCCTTGCAAGCCTGAGGCCCTGGGTTCGATTCCTCAGCACCACATAAGCAAAAAGAAAAAAGCCAGAAGTGGTGCTGTGACTCAAGTGGTAGAGCGCTAGCCTTGAACTGAAGAGCTGAGGGACAGCACCCAGGCCCAGAGTTCAAGCCCCACAACCGGACCCCCCGCAAAAAAGATTAATTTATAGTGGTAGTCAAATATGTAATAAATGAGGCAATATGCCATACATTTGAACTTAATAAGTGAGAAAGAATTTTCTAGGACTTTTTAAATTATCATAAGTTTAATTGAAACACTATTCTGTCACATCATATGATAATCAGATGAAGCAGATATTAGAGCAAAGAACAGATTGTACTAAGTTCTTGAATGTTCATGTATATACTTAGTTTGGTTGTGGGAAATTGTGAGTATTTCAACTGGGGGTATATTTTTCTTGCTAGGCTGGTGTCATATCAGTGGTTAATTTTAGGATAGGTGTTACTTTCCACAAGAACATGCACCTGATCTGTCCTTTTAGTCTTCCCATCATCAATGGCATCAGAGATGAACACCTACTTGTCTAGCCTGCTACCTTGACTGGCCTGGGTCCTCAGTCCTTCCAATCTTAGTAACTAGATAGTGAAGGATGGTGGAAATGATCCAATGTACCCAGCTATAGAGTGAAAAGGAATTCCACTAACCTTTTGGCCTGGGTTCTGTTCTCAAGCCTGCTAAGTAGTTAAGAGTATCAATGGGAGGGCCTGGTGCCAAGCAGTAACAGTATTTTTAAAGCAATTAGACATATATATGACTTAGGCTTGTTATCACCTCAGGAAAAGAATAAAAGAGAATTAAAGCATAGAGGATATTCAGAATTTTAACTAGGTACTTAGAGGCTGAATAAGCTTAGCTAGCTACTCGGAAGTATGAGACCTGATGACCACTTTCAAAACCAATTCAATCATGAAAATACAAGCAATTATCTTTAAAAAACCAGAAGTGGCTGAAGTGGAAGACCACTATCCTTGGGTACAGAAGCTTAGTAATAGTTCTTAGTGACTATCAAGCTTGAAGAATGATAAATGCATGCATGAGCACATGCACATGTGCATTTGCATACTCCCATGGGCATGAACACACACACACACACACACACACACACACAAATGAGTATTTCAATGTGAAGTTCTTTATTCTTTTACCTTGCTGTAATTTATTTTCCTGTATTAGTTTACAAATTAACAAAATCAGCTAAGGACCTATTTACATAAAATTCATCATGTTTCTCTAAAATTGACTCGCTTTTTGGAAGCCTGCTTTTATTTGACCCAAAAGTAAATTATTCAGGAAGTCAATTCATCACTCTGAATCTATAGTATTACATGATTGTTAAGGTTCCTCCTAGCAGTATTATTTTGTGAAATCCTGCATCAAGCAATATATTTCCTTCACTAAAAGGGAAGCCTTTGTCAAACAATTAATAATAGGTTTTTCTCCTCCTGGCATGCATCTGTAGTTATATTATCTTCATATATTTCATGATCTGTCTGTGATGCCAAAGACTGCTGTGAAAGTAAAAACACCCTTTTCAGCGCTTAGCATTTGTATATCATTCATAGGTATGATGGTGTTTAAATGTTACTGAAATTGCTTTGGAATTAATAATGTTCACCCTGATTATCTTGAGAAAGAAGAATTGGTTTCTCAGCACTTTAGGTAAGAACTTGAAGGAAAGAAACAAAAGGAAAAGTGAGGAACAACTCAACACATAGATTCAAATGAAACAAAACAACCCAAGAAAAGACTAATTAATTCAGTACTCAAGAACCTGCAGGAAATGAAAGATTTGAAAAAAATCAGCTATGAAAAGCTTATGAAAATCCTGACTACAATGGAGTGCACTGTTGTGAGGACAGTGGCTAAAGCCCATACTAGACAGAAAGATCTGTACATAATGCCATGCACTTGTTATTCTAAATTCCAGGAAGAATAACATGAAGTGGAATGAAGCCAAGATAATACACAAGTAGGAAGCCAGTTTCTATCTGAAAAAATAATCAGGATAATTTAGGGCTTCACAGGACAAAGTGCTAATAACACCCAGTTAGTGGGCACAGGACACTGAATTCAAACTGTAATATTAGGTGTATTGAAGATAAAAGCTATGATTATAAATAATTGGAATAATTGTAACACTTGAGTATTTGAGTGGAGAAAAATCCATGAAAGAGATAGAATTAACCCACGTTCCAATTCTTTCTACTTTATTGATAATGTTCATTGGTACTTCAGACCAAACAGAGTTACCTTGCAAATGAGCATGGATGTGCATTTGGGTGATGGAAATACTCTCTTTTCACAGATGTAAATTTTTTTTTTTAGGTTGGCCGTGGGGTTTGAGCTCTGGGCCTGGGCGCTGTCCCTCAGCTCTTCAGCTCAAGGCGAGTGCTCTACCGCTTGAGCTACAGCCCAACTTCCGGTTTTCTGGTGGTTTATTGGAGATAGGAGTCTCATGGTCTCTCCTGCCTGGGCTGGCTTTGAACCTCGATCCTCAGATCTCAGCCTCCTGAGTAGCTAGGATTACAGGCCTGAGCCACCAGCGCCGGACTCACAGATATAAATTAAATAGATTGTTTTGGGTATATTGTAGTTCTTGAACTAAGAGCCTGGGTGATGTCCGTGAGCTTTTTTCTCAAGGCTACCGCTCTATTACTTTGAGCCACCGTTCCAATTCTGATTTTCTGTTGGTTGTTTGGAGATAAGAGGCTCATGGAGGGCTGGGAAGGTGGCTCAGTGGTAGAGCGCTTGCCTTGCATGCTCAAGGCCCTGTGTTCGATTCCTCAGCAAAAAGAAAAAAGCCGGAAGTGGCGCTGTGGATCAAGTGGTAGAGCGCTAGCCTTGAGCTGAAAAGCTGAGGGACAGCGCCCAGGCCCAGAGTTCAGGCCCCACGACCGAACCCACAAAAAAAAAAAAAAAAAAAAAAAAAAAAAAAAAAAGAGGCTCATGGACTTTCCTGCCCAGGCTGGCATTAAACCATTTTCATCAGATCTCAGCCTCCCGAGTAACCAGGATTCCAGGCATGAGCCATCAATGTTTTTAATAATTTAGTAAATTGTATAGTTACAGAAGATGTAACTAATCATTGTTACCTTTTTTATATATGTGTACATATATATGAATACATATGGATAGAAATATTTTAACATATTATTGTATCTACAGTAGATATATGAAATCATCCTTCATTATAAAATAAAATGGCAACAAAAGTTAATAGGAGCAAAACAAAGGGAATTGTTACACGTTTCTTTTTGTTCAATGAAATATGAATCAGTTTGGGCAAACCATCTCTACTTTAACAAAATGGATAATTGCTATTAATTCCGATCCATCTATTTGCCCATATTGTGCATCCTCACACATGAGTGTCAAAATCAAACCACACTTTTTGCCTTCGTATTTAACTCACCTGTTATAATTTAGGCGCTAGATGAAGTAATCAAATAAAGATTAAAATAATAATAAGTGAGGTTGTGAGTTAGAGTTGAAAAAGATTTTGAATATGATAATAGCTAATTAAAATGCATATTTATTATTTTACTCTGTTGTTATGTCTCTCATTCCCACATTAGGAAAGTTCATAAAAGTTTCTTCCTTAATTATATGTACAATTATTAAAAATGTATTGAAAGAATATGGGCACAATGTGGTTTTAGCTTATTGAGACCTGTATGGGGTAATCTGTTTTTGAGCACTTGCAATACGTTGTAATGAAGATGAAGGGAGGGATGTGCTTATTCTTTAAAACTGCCTAGAGGATTGCTCCCAGAAAGATAGTGATGAATTCTTCTAAAAGGATACAGCAAAATCACTTTCACAACCATGTTCATTACTGCACTATTCACCATAACCAAGTTATGGAAACAGCCAGGATGTCCTTTGGCAGAGGGATGGTTGGAGAAAGTGTGTCATATATATAGAATTGGATTGTCCCTATCCATTAGAGGACTGTTACATTATTTGCAAAGAAATGGGTAGTTCTAAAAATATGTAAAGTAAACGAAGTCAGGGCCAGACACAGAAAGGACCCATTTTCTATCTCATATTTGGAAGCTAGAACTTTATAGAAGTTTACACAACAATAGTAACTAAATTATGCTATTTGCACAGGAGCATTTAAGTGGTGTATTTTCTTATAACATTTAACTTTTAATCCAACAAAATGAATACCGGGAAATTATCACTTGGAAGATGTGAGGGGAAGTCAAAGGGAAGGAATAAAGAGAGTCATGGAGTAAGAGTGAAGACATTATATTTAATGCAAATAATATGAAACTAGAAAAAATTAAAGTGTGGTGAGGTTTGGAAGGGCAGGGAAAAGTTATATAAACATCCATTATACTTAAAACAGTCATTTATTGAATGGAATTTACCATGTACAACTAGTTAAGATAAGAAAAATATGATTAAAAACAATGGAGACATTTGATCTTAAACTGTGTTCTCTTAAACCATGAGTTAATATAATAGTTTCCTCCTCAGAAATTTTCTTTGCACTTATTTTCCTCATAGTGACAGAAAAGTGATCAATGCAATGAATATTAATACATCACATTGCACATATATAATCAACGTAAAAATGTTAGAATTCATCACATTGTAAAATAACAGGTACAATGTACCAAATGCTAATTGATTGTTTTTCCAAGTACTTTACCTATTATATCTAATTTAATCCTCACAATAATTGCATAAAGTGGAACTACTTACATTTTTAATTCTCAGATGATGATATTGAAGTCTTCATTGTTGTAATTACTACTACAAAATTGCACTCCTTGTAAATGTTAGCTTGAGGTTCATCTCCCACTGTATCAATAAACCACATTCTATTTTATGACTCAAATACCAGCACTTAGTATACAAATAATAGGAAAATTTCCCAGAATTATTGTGTACACTCATAATATTTCTCTTTAACATTGTTAGAAAATAGGGAACTGTAATATGAAAACTCAAAGTTCATAATCAATGCATACTTCCCTGGTGAACGGAACTGCTAAAGTATAAGATTCTTGATTTCTAGCTCAAAATAATAGAAATCATATTTTATCCCTTCACTCAATACTGCACTGCCTGGATCCTATCTCTGTTTAACACAGTCTTACTGAAAGAATGACCTCCCCAATTACTGATGGAAACAGAATGCATGTCTTATGGACCAATCACTTCCTCATTGTAGCTCAACTAAATTGTTTATCATTCAAAGTATTTTGATTGCTTTTTACACCCAATATTTTAAGAGAAAGGTACTATTTAAAATGCTGTTAAAGCAAGATTGATATAAAAATCACCTTTGACCCTAGATAAATATTTTACCTTTCCTATACCCAACAATGCACTCTGACCTATCATTAATGTTAGGAACGAGAGGTTAAAAATCATAGACACCAAGACCTAAGCATAAATTAAAGACTTTCCAACTTCTGAATACAATTGGTTTAAAAAGACGTGAAGGGCTGGGAAGGTGGCTTAGTGGTAGAGTGCTTGCCTTGCATGCATTAGGCCCTGGGTTCGATTCCTCAGCACCACACAAGCAAAAAGAAACAAGCCGAAAGTGACGCTGTGGCTCAAGTCGTCGAAAGCTAGCCTTGAGCTGAAGAGCTGAGGGAAAGCACCCAGAGTTCAGGCCCCACTACCAGACCCCCTCCCCCCAAACAAAAGACATCAATACTACCACATTATTTCAAAATTTCTTATGATACTGAAGATTCAATTATAAACTATTAACACTTGAAAATAACTCATTTTTTGGGGAGTAGAACATAAAACACAAGATTAATCCTAATCATTTTAAAAGACCTTTCTTTATAATAAAAATTCACTCTTATAACTACAAAGGTTCTAAAAATAACAAGCACAGTGACACAAAAAATAATTTAACTGCATCATATACATTCAAAAACTGTGCTAATAGAAAACAAAATTATACTAATAAGTATGTTACCCAATTTACTTACATTCTTTTATTCTATTTCTTTTAGTTTCGAAAAAAACTGACTTTTCATAAAATGATGCAAAAAAAAGCCTATATGCCCACTTACATTTTCAGATATTAACAATATTTGTTTTAGAAATGTCTTTAGCTCTATAGTCAATGAACTAAAATAATACTAATATTTAAAGGATTTTCAGAAATTGCAAGATTCGCTCTGGGATGTTAAATTGGAAAAGATATTCAAAAAGCTTTATTTGTTAAAGTTGTGATAGTTACTCCCACAAAAAAACTATTAATGAAGAAACCTTTGTATGTACAAAATAACTACAAATGAATCCACAATCTGGAGGTGACACATGCTTTTTGTTTGGTTTTTTTTTTTTTGAAATATATATCTAACAAGCATAGCCACAATACTGATTTTCAGTAAATCTGATGGGATATTCAAACCTAAGAAATATGGGATTTATTATCTTAGTGTGTAGAGATATGATCTTACAAAGAAAGTTATTTTCAACAGAAATCCGGAAAGAGTATATCCAACTTGAGTTTCACAGGAATAACCAGAGAGTAATAACTGTTTGGTCAAGTCGGTCAAAATCAATCCATGAGTATATCTTAAAAGTATAACCAATTTAAGAGTTCAAATACATATTTTGTACTGACAGTCATAGTAATAACTTACTACCTAATTATATGTGTATCTTTTTACCTAATATATACTAAGAGCTGAAAATTATCTTTTATATCTACCTTAATTTTGTAAATGTTTTAACTAAAACAGAAAACAGTTTAATTCTATGGAAACCCATAACTTTTAAAATTAAATAATTTGTTAAAAGGACAGAATGTATGTGTTCTTCAAAATTCCTATGATTAATAACTACTCATTTTCAAATTCTGAACATTCCGTACCTGAGAGATTCAAAAATATACCTGGTTGCATGTTATGTAATTCTGCAATAGATGCATTTTCCAATGGGGTGTTACAGACTGAGAAGTGAACAGAAAAAGAGCAACATTCTGGTATAGGATAAAACTAGGAAGCATGTTATAATTAATTCTTCAAGAGTAACAGTTGTTTCTCAGATTAATCTATTATTTCTATGGCCATCAATCACAAGCTTTATGCCATAAAGTCATCCTAGCCCAACAGTTTCCAACTTGTAGGGTGCACCTCAAAATTCCCTTAGTTCACATCAAGAATAGCTAATCTCCATTGTGAAAATACACTGCACCTCTGCTAATGTGATGCCCTCTGTGTTCTGGAAAGAACACCACAATAAACTGGGTTGCATCATTTTTCCTCCACTGGTATTCTTGCAAATATTATTTATATTTATACTTTTTAAACTATCATACATAATCAGGATTCTAAGGTTGGAATATTACAGTTCAAAGCCCACTGAACTAGGCCGTGAGAGGAGACTGGAGCTGGGACAGCTGCTTTACAGGTTTTGTTTTTGTTTTAGGGATTATAGAAAAAAAAAAACAAAATCCTTGGCTCCAACCAGCCCAATTCTTGGAATAAATAGAATGCCTTTAGGTGCCCTTCCCCTTAACAACTTAACCCACCTTTGTTCTGTTAAGGACTGACCCATTAAACAGATAGCCAGCAATCCAGCTCATGGTTGTGTGCTGGCAGCATCCCGAGTTTAGTATAAACTCTGCCTTTTTCACATGCTTATGTTAAACTCCAATAAACTCCTTTGTGTATGTTTACCTTAAGCTGTGCTTTACCATTGAATTTTTGAGTCATTTAAACCAAAAGTGATAGGCTGGTTTAAGCAGCCATTATGTGACAAAGTGTAACCTCATTGGCCACCTGCGTGTGGTCTGGTATGACTGCAATCTTTTGGGTGCATGAAAATCTCATTGGTCGCCTAAGTGACCAGACTTCACCTTGTGATTTTTGCCTTTAAAAACCTAAGCACGTGGGCCGCTGGGGGTCGCAGTATCAGCTCCCCAGCCTGTGCTGCTGCCTTGGCCAGTCAGTATAGGAACCTTCTCAATAAAGTTGCTTCTTTAATAACAATTTTGTTGAGGTGGGCTGTGTCACTCGGGACGACTAGGTAGGCTTGCCTGCCTGAGTAGGGATCTTCCTACTACACCACCCAGGCAGGAAGGTTCCCTAGATTCTTTTCTCCAATAAACTTCTCAGCAAAAGCCGGACAAAAGTGAGCTGAGGTTGAAGTGGTAGGGTGGAGCCTTGAGAATAAACAGGCTCTGAGACAGTGTCCAGTCCCAGAGTTCAAGCCCTACAACAAACCAATAAAACAAAAACAAAAATAAAACAAACCCCAAATCCAGCATTTTCCTCATTGTATACAGAGGCAGGTAATTAAGGAAAATGCTTCCTGTGTTACATACAGGTTGAAGAAAGAAGATGTCACACAATTATTCTCTTCATACCTTGTTATACCAAAGCCTCAAAAAATTGCCCTTTTTCTAAATTTATAAATTAATTTCATCCATTTGTTGCCAACTCTGTCTACATTATTCACATTGATGAAAGACCCCAGTTCATGCTTGCCCACTAGGACAGCTGCCACCCATCCCCCGCGAAACTATGCCAAGAAGGGTGAGGCAGGTTACGACGGTCAGTGGTCAGGCCTGGTCAGGCCGCTAACCGAGAAATAAAACGACAGGCCTCTCAGTCATTGCCTGTGGGGCAGGCATTGTGTCGCCACTAGGCCACCCAACCTGCTGGCCAACCCCTCCCTTCCCGTAAAACTAAGCCTCCATCAAAAGGGGCAAGTCCAGGCATGTCGGGGCAAGTCCAGGCATGTCAGCTAACCTGCTTGCCTGACTCAACCTGACCAATCCCCTCCTTAAGCATGATTCAAAATTAACCAATCAACACCCTGTCGGGGGTCTTTCATTCTGGGGGCTCGTCCGGGATAGAGACCCCCACCCAGGGACCACCGACCCATTTTCGGGAGGTAAGCTGGCCAGCATCTGTGTGTTGTCTGTGTGTTGTCTGTGTGCTGTTTGGAGTCAAACTGTGTGGCAAATTACTGTGCGCTTGCGATTCTGTGAGTTCGGCCCTACTCGTCTGGTTCTGGCGGAACCGTGGAGGAGCTGACGAGCTCGTACTCCCGACCGCAGCCCCCAGGAGACGTCCTGGAGGCATCCGGGGCCTGAAACAGTGGCCCATCTGGGGTCTGAAAAAGTGACCCATCCGGGGCCTGAAACAGTGGCCCATCTGGGGTCTGAAAAAGTGACCCATCCGGGGCCTGAAACAGTGGCCCATCTGGGGTCTGAAAAAGTGACCCATCCGGGGCCTGAAACAGTGGCCCACCTGTTTTCTGGAACTCAGCCCTTTTTAGACGTGTGATTTGCCTGGGAGACGAGAGATCCGGACTCTCAAAACAGTCTCCGTTTGATTTTTGCCTTCGGCTGATTGCCGAAACAGCGCAGCGAAAAAGTAGTGTGACTAATTATAATGTTGTTTGCTGTAGAATTTTGGTTGCTTGCATTGCTTCTGCCCTTGTGGTTCGTTTTTCTGTTGGTCTGCTGCTCTTGCCTTCGCTGTGGTGAATCTGGGAGAGTGTGTTACTGCTAATAGTTTTGTGTGTTACTCCTTAAGTTAAACCTAAGCAAGTCTCCGTTCCACCATGGGACAAACTGTCACAACCCCCCTTAGCCTTACTTTACAGCACTGGAAAGATGTGCAGGTTGCAGCTAGCAATCTTTCAGTAGGGGTTAAGAAAAAGAAATGGATGACTTTCTGTTCGTCAGAATGGCCCACCTTCAACCGTGGCTGGCCACGAGAAGGAACATTTAACTTGACTATTGTTTTACAGATCAAGGCCAAAATAATGGACACGGGACCACACGGACACCCAGACCAGGTCCCCTATATTGTCACTTGGGAGGCTCTTATTTTAGATCCTCCCCCGTGGATGAAACCCTTCTTATCTACCCCGACTCCCCAAATCCCCTACCCCCTTAACCCTTCCATCTGCACCTCAACCCCCTTCCCCACTCCTTCCCTCTCCAACTCCCCAACCTCAACTCCCTCCTCCCCTCCTTCCTTCTCCAACTCCTCAACCCCCTTAAGTCTGAGTATAGATCACTGGAAGTTACAGGCTGAGCCAAGATTGTCAGGTTTTGGGAACTTGTTTGTCAATTATGAAATTGCCACTGACCACCTGCGAGTGGCCCCAGTTAGATCTCGGACTCAGGCCTTGGCTTAGGGGGTCTGAGCGTGGGGGAGAATCTGTCAGTCTGAGGGGACGGCCGCTAGGGACTTCCTTCCCTTGCCCCAAGATGACTGGGAATTCTCCTCTGCCTTGGAATGCCCCTGGGTCAACGTCTGCAGAAATCTAAGAGAAAAATCCTCCGGAGGTGAGTAGGGGGGTTGAGTCCCCTGGTAAGTGAATGGTGGTGAGATGTCGCCCCATTCACTGAGACTTGATTTTGTCTTTGTGGCCACATGTTTGTCTTGTTAACTTTAGTGTGTTTGTTTTATGGGGTAGGAAAGTTCTGGGTGAGTGTGGCAGGCTCACCCAGCAGACTCTGGATTCAGCTTGCTGAATGAGAACAGCACAGAGTTCCGGTAGGGATAAACTGGGGCCCATTAGTCCCCAACTCAGCCTTCAGTTCTTGTCTAGTTCTGTTTTTAGAATTGGTACCAGTTTTAAATGTGGATCCTTGGTTTTTGTGTTTATCTGTGTTTTTGTTATTTATTTATTTAAACATCTCTGAGGGAATAAAAGTTCCAGCTGGGCCTGGTCACAGACCTGCTATGCCCACCCTCCCTGCAAGGCATGGAGGGTTACTGGGCTAGTTTGGTTCCCTTCAAGCCTCAGGCTGCACCTTCTCCCAGTGGAGGCTGCTGGAGGACAGGTGAGGGCGTAGAAGGCTGTGTACCTGGATTGGACTTTTCATCTAGTTCTGTCTAAAATTGGGTTAAAAAAAATCAGGCCAGTTTAGTCTTAGGTGACTCCCTCCCTCAGCCCTCCTCCAACTCAGAAGAGATTCAAAAGCCTTGCTAACAAGCAAGCTCTGTGAAAATGAAGCCCAACAAAGGTACCTAGTTCTAAAAGAAATACTGTCTTAAATTTTTGTTTAAAACCTTTAGAAAGTGTACGTACAACTGATTTTGATTTTTGCGCACTTTAAGATCTGTGTGAGTGTTTTGTGTGTGTCTGTAAACGTGTTCAAAGATGAGAATTGTCAGCATGCTGTAACAATTGGGTGAGTTTAAATTTAAAATTCAAAAGATTATGAAGTTTGGTCATTACCAAAAATTTTAAAGAATCTTCACATTGCTTTAAATGGCTTTTTAAAAGGTTCTTTAACTTGCAAATCAGAAAATCTGGTATTTTAAAAAAACTAATATTTTAAAATGCATAAGACTGTTTTACTGTAATCAAGTTATCTGGCTTAACAAAAATACATTGGCAGTTTGGCATTTAATTCCCTTGGCTAAAATTTGGGGATAAATATTAGAAATTTAAATGTAAAAGTTAGTTTAACACTGTCAAAGATGTTACCTGTTCTGTCTGTCTAAAACTGTGTATTTCATTCGAGAACCAAGAGAAGAGACAGGGGGAAAAACTTAGAAGCCAACAGGAGACCTATCTTTAGGGGTAAGGGGTGAACAAGCAGAAGTGCAGTTCAGCTGGTCATGCATGGTGGGACAGGCCCTGGGAGGAGTCCACCCATGGTGAGGCAAGCTGGCACAAACGCAGTTCATCTAACCCTAAAGAGTCAGATTGGGTGTGTGCCTGCCTATTCCATAGGAGAGGCCAAGTGGCCCATCGTTATTCTGTCTCTTTTCCCTGTGGATAGCCACTAAAAACATGATTAAAATAAGTAATGTGATGATCTGATTAGTATCGCTAAAACTTCCCCTTGGATGTGTTAACATTAAAATTAAAAAGGCCTTAAAAAGAGGGTTAAAAAGTTATTTGTATAATGTGACTTGCTTTTAATGTTTACAATTAGGATGTTTTTAAAAGTCATAAAGACGCTAAGTCTAACTTTTTGGTTCAGTTATGATGATTGTTATTTTCTCATTAAGGAAAAATTGTCATCTAAGTTTAAAAATCTTAATATATGTCTGTTTTAAAACAAGAAGCCAAGAGGCAATGAGTAACACTTGGCCTCAAGATTTCAAGGGATCTTTTCAAAACGCAAATAATAACTAAAGTATAAAATATTAAAGGTAATTAATAGGTTAAAAAAAATAGGAAATGGATTTTTGGATATAAAGTTTAAATGTAAAATTGTTCTTGACATTGGCCTCAATGTGCACAAAGGAAAAATTAGGATTACCAAAATAAGTGCTATTCTAGTTTGCTTTTATAGTTTTTTTCGAGTTTCCAGCAAAGTCCAGAGCAAAGCACAGAGGATTCCTACAGTTTGTCAGATGAAACTTTGAGTCTTAATACGTTTCAGGTAAGAGCATGCTTAAAAGCTACTTCTATGTTGACCACCTTGTTGCTTTCAATTGGAGTAAAGTGGCCTTTTATAAGACTCATTGATCTGCAAACTGGTTCAAAGCCAGCCCGGGCAGAAAAAGGTCCCTGTGAGACTGTCACCTCTACTCAGCCAGCAGAGTGCTGAAAGAGCAAGCCCTGGACTGAAGGGTTAAGGGACAGCATTCAAGCCCCGAGTCTGGGACTCAAAGTGGCAGAGTGCTAGCCTTGAGCTGTAGAGCTGAGGGACAGTGCTCAGGCCCCGAGTTCAAGTCCAGCAACCAGCTAAGGAAAATGCCAATAAGGCATTTATCCAGTGTAGAGAAGACACTCCTGGGACAAAAGCAATGGAGGAGCATCCAGAGGCAGTAAGCCACTGCTTGGATGGCAAAAATGTCAGATCCTAGAGTCATTTGTGCATGGCCCTTCAAAACTGGTCAGAGCAGGGAGGTCATGGGAAGAGTTTATAAGCATGCCTAATGTTCATGACTACCTTGTAAGGGACAAGAACTTGCCAGTCCTCTGTGATAATAAAAAGCTAATGTTATAAAATGCGGGGGACAGTTTAAATCTTAACCCCTTTATGTGCCAAAAAGCTCTAATTGGGAGCTCTAATTGAGCTGACACCAGTTACATGAAATTCATCTGCTCAGGAAAAAGTTTGTAAACCTGAGAGTGTGTTTCTATTGATATCTGTCTGAAGGCCTGCAAAGGTTACTTAGACATTGTTTGGAATCATTAAAGATCACATTCCTAAGCCATCTAGGAAGATGCTTTTGCAAACCAGAGTGCTAAACAAGCTACACTGCTGTAGCTGGAGAAAAGGTCTGTGCAGTTGTCAGAAACTAAATATTGTTCTTAATGACATCTAACTCTGATGGCCTCTTTGTAAAATAGACTAAGGTTATAGGTTCCTGGCTAGGTAAGATCAATGCCCCTAAAGTCAGCTTGAAGAAGTTACAGAAGATGGACCTTTGCCCTTCTACCCCCATTTTAAGATCAAGGGTCCAGAGTCAGAAGTTTTGGAAAAATGAGGCAAAATAGATAAAATAATTTTAAAAAAGAGCATAAAAAATAGTGTTAACTGTTGTAAGTGTGCAAGGTGTGGAGACTGCATTTGTCAGAGATGGTTACAAGACTAAGACTTCTGAGCCTTCTGTGTCTATTTACAAAAATATCTGGTTAGTAAAAAGTTGTGATTTTGGTAAATTGTCCTGAGCTATTGTTTAAAAGATCTTAAAAACCAGCAGGATCAAAGCCTGCCAAGCCTACGCAATGTATCTTTAACCAGTCTGTGTAGGAATTTACAGCCCAGCATGAGGTGTGACGACAGTCCCTTGGAGCCACTGAGAGACCCTGCTGTTGCCGTTGCTGCTGGTGCTGCTGTACACCCTAATGGATAAAGTTCAACGACGGCCTGACAGTCACTTGGAGGAACTCCTGCTTGATTCCGTCACCTGAGTCTGCTTCCTGGTTGACTGTTGCTAAATCTAAGATCTTGTGGGACATTCTTTTGGGTGATATCCAGAAACCCCCTCAGGCCCTGGTGTTAACACAACAATACCACCAACTTAAAGCTACGGAGGAAACTCCGATTGAATGAAGAATTTCATTCAGACAAAAAGAAAATGGGGGGATGAAAGACCCCAGTTCATGCTTGCCCACTAGGACAGCTGCCACCCATCCCCCGCGAAACTATGCCAAGAAGGGTGAGGCAGGTTACGACGGTCAGTGGTCAGGCCTGGTCAGGCTGCTAACCAAGAAATAAAACGACAGGCCTCTGAGTCATTGCCTGTGGGGCAGGCATTGTGTCGCCACTAGGCCACCCAACCTGCTGGCCAACCCCTCCCTTCCCGTAAAACTAAGCCTTCATCAAAAGGGGCAAGTCCAGGCATGTCGGGGCAAGTCCAGGCATGTCAGCTAACCTGCTCGCCTGACTCAACCTGACCAATCCCCTCCTTAAGCATGATTCAAAATTAACCAATCAACACCCTGTCGGGGGTCTTTCATTATCATTTTATACATGAACTGTTGGAATTATCTATTAAATGAGATCTAATTATAGCTCTCATGAAAGAATATTCTAGGCAAATAGAATGCAAGAAACATTTCTAAATTTGTCCATTAAACCCTCTACTTAAAAAGAATTTGGCAGTATCCTTTAGAATACGAAATTACAAACAAAACCAAAATATTTATTTTAAATCTGAACTCTAATTTAGCAAGATCTACAAAGTCTTACATTAGAATAACTTTGCTATTTCTCCAGCTTAAGCTTTTGTAATCCTTCATCCTTTCCTTGGAATCTACCAGAATGATGATTACTTACTTTTTCAAATTTTGGATGGGAATCATGAGCCATTTTGCATCTAAGAATGTTCTGTAATTAGAGCATTTAAAATACAACTGAGGATTATATATGAGTTGCATTTCAATAGGAAACTTGACTTCTCAAAACATAATGACAAAATTAGCCCAAATTTCCAACTTTGTATTCTTTTCTTGTTTGGTTTGTTTTCTTAATACAAAATTATACTATCTGGTCCAGGGAAGGTATCACTGTGTAATTACACTATCTAATCTGTCTTAGTCTGAGTGTTAGAATTCTAGCCTTGTATCACATTGCTCCTCCATAATTTCTTGGTGTATTTAATCTAGATACAGAATAGCAATTCTGAAAATCTCCAGTAATATTAATCAATAGACAGCTCAGAGTGTTCATGTACTCTTTTCAAAGATGTTCTAACATTTGACACAGGATATGAACATTTTCAGATGCAACTGCAGAGTTCTCTGATTCATTCCTCCATGGATCTGATGCCTTTAATAAATGATTACTTGACCCCCTTACTATCTCTGGTCCCTATCTATGTAATATTCTTAAACTTTTTTGAAGAATGTTCACTTGAGGACTTTGTAACATTAAAAATTATCACTTGATTCTAGTCTTACTCAGGACATATTTTCTATTGTTTTCTAACTTTTCTACTTATTCTGAGATTTGCTTCATTTGTGTATTTGTGTGTGCAAATATAAGTGCCTCTATTATGTCTATGTCTGTATGCATGTATGCAAAAGCCTCAAGCTCTTATTCAGTAATCTTGCTCATGACTGGTATTCCAATACTTGAGCCATTCTTCCAATCCAGCTTTTGGCTGGTTAATTATAGATAGTTTCTCAAAGACTGTTCTAATCAGGCTGGATGAAAACCGAACTTCCCAGACCACTTTACATTCTTAAGTTTTATTTCTCCAGTAGTTTCAACTTACAAACATTTTGTGAGTGTAAAGGCTAAGCTGTAGCATAGATTTTTAACTCAAGAATTCATATAAAGTTAGATGAACATGCACATTACATATGCTGAGTGTACACTGTTAGAAATGTGATCTTAAGCTGGGTGTTGGTGAGATCTTCGGATAGGGGTTCAAAACAGCTCAGGCAGGAAAGACCCAGAGACTCTTTTTCCAATTAACAACAAGAAAACTAAAAGTGGCACTGTGGCTCAAGTGATAGAGCATTAGCCTTGAGCTGAATAGCAGAGGGACAGCTCCCAGGCCCAGAGTTCAAGTGCCAAGACCACCACCAACAAAAAATATATAAGTAAAGGAAAGAAAAAAAATATGTTCTTATCCAACAGTTCATGGCTAGTATAATCCCTGCTCTCTCAGGATGGATTTATTTTTCAATTAAGTTCATGCTCTTATATCTGATTTGCATTGGAAAGTTAATTATGCTTCCATTCTACTCTCTACAAAGTTGTGTAATTAGCAAGCGTGATTTAGAAGGGGAGTGGCCTCATACTTCGTGTTCCATGTAGGAGTAATGCTTTCTGTATATCACTCTCATAAATCTACATACTGGACTTGGCTTTATTGTTTCAATGTTGTCTTATTTGTAGAATCTTCTATAGTGTATCGAACCCTTACACTTAAACATAAAACTTCTCTTTCTCCTATTATTGGTATTGTGTCCTTACTGTTAACTCATGTACACTTGGAAAATAATATGCAGCACATACACTCACAAAAAAAAAAAAGATTGGAGAAACTTCTTCCCATTTAAAATTCGCCTTAATTTATAGAGAACTTCCAAAGTTTGAACTCAATACACTCATGGATAATGTATTTATAAGCAATATGATTTCATATTTTCTCTTTACTAAGTTGTCTCTAAAACACCTGTTACCTCAGGTCAGGCTGTCCTTGTGTTATTTCGGTGAAGCAAGAAAATATTCTTTATACTTCAGGCAGCACCATAGATTGTTCCTGAAAGTAAGTCTTACTGGATGTGGAAACTGATCCAAGGAGAGGAATGGAATATAGAGGATTGAAAAAGTTCAAGTTAACTTGTGCATTCCTTTTTACTGTACAAGAAAGAATCCCAAGGCTTAAAGGGAACTCTGTCCCTGACTTTTTCGTGTGTGTTTTTACTCATATATAACTTCTCTGTAAACTTCTAGTTGAGAGTATTACAAAGAGAAATAATGTGCCATTTGAAGGCGAGCATTGAACAAAAGGAAATAACGTGGATTTAAACATGTTCTACTGCAGGGACTGGGAAGGTGGCTCAGTGGAAGAGCGCTTGCCTTGCATGCATGAGGCCCAGGTTTGATTCCTCAGCACCACATAAGCAAAAAGTAAGCCAGAAGTGGTGCTGTGGCTCAAGTTGTAGAGTTGAAGAGCTGAGGGATAGCACCCAGGCCTAGAGTTCAGGACCACGACTGTTCCCCCCCCCATAAAAAAACATTCTACTGCAAAAAAACAAAGACATGGAAGTTTTAAAGTGCCTTATGGATGGATATTTCACCCCTGAGTTGATTCTCTTGTTGCAGGAGTCAGTTATCAATTCCTTTAGTTTGGTCCTAAATTCTCCAGAGCAATAAGGATTCCAATAAAGCATCCAGTGAGTATGATCAGCAAAAGGAGCCTCTTCTCAGACCAGTACTCCTTTAAAGAGGGTCCAATGAAATATCTAGGGTTTTTTTTTTGCTTGTTTTTTTAGTTTGTGTTGGTTATGGGGCTTGAACTCATAGGCTGGATCCTGTCCCTGAACATTTTTTTTCCTGCTCACCTGCTCCCAAAGCTAGTACTCTACTGCTTGAACCAAAACTCCATTTGTGGCTTTTTTGCTGTGTAATTACAGATAAGAGTTTGACAGACTCTCCTGCCAGGGTTGGCTTCGAACTAAGATAGTAAGAAAGCCAAGTGACATCAATTGTATAGACGTCTCTTTTCAAACAAGAAATATTAGATGAAGTTTATTGTAAAGGTAAAATTTGACATTTTTTATTTTTATTTGATTGTGAAAATACCGAATGGGAGGAGTTACAATTACGCGGGTAAGATAACGAGTACATTTCTTATTAAGCATTGTTGCCTCTTCTTTGTTTCCCTTTCCCATCCCTTCCCATACTCCCCCTCTCCAACACCCCATCCTCCTCCCACACCAAAGTTGTAAAGTTCGTTTTTCGACATAAGGACTTGTACATCTCATTGTTGCAATGGGTCCAACTGTAACCCTACTTAAACAATTTGTTTTTAGAGAATACGTCCAGCAAAGAATCCATAACATAACTCTGCAAAAGTAGGTGCACTGAATCATTTTGGAATTAATTTTGTTTTCTTGGGAAGATTATTTATCTTGTCGTTCCTTTTGGGGAATCTTAAAGTCACATTTCACTTTTTTGTTGGTTGTGGGGCTTGAACTCTGATCCTGGGCACTGTTGCTAAGGTCTTCAGTTCAAGTTAAGCGCACTACCATTTTAGCTACAGCACCACTTCCGGGTTTCTGGTGGTTAATTGAAGATTGGGTCTCATGGACTTTCCTGACAAGGCTGGCTTTGAACCACAATCCTCTGGTCTCAACCTCCTGAGTAACTATGATTACAGGTGTAAACCACCAGCACCCATTTCATATTTGCATTTATGTGCACTGAATGACACTGTGTAGACAAAGAATGGAAATTTTAACCAAATGATGACATTGCAGCTTTTCAGAAAAATTGATGTAGCAGTAAATATGTCCTCCTTTTCCATTTTGTTACATTAATGAGTCATGAGCTATGGGACCCTTACATTAGCATCCTGTGACATCTGTATAGGTGTATTTATTATCAGTAAATGTTAATAGAGAAATATAGAAAGACAGATTTTTAGAAAACAAAAGAGATAAGGTGTGAAAGAACAGCGTAGAAGGAGATACATTTATCACACAGCGATTAAGAACTAGCATAAGAGATTTAAAATGCTAAAGGCAATGAGAAAAAGCCTAGTTGACAACTAATTCTTCAATAAAAAAAAATGGTTCCCTAGACCAGTTTCTGGTATACATTAGTTACTATCGCTTATTCCTTCCATCTGGAGTTATTCCTTATTTTCTTTCACAACTATTAATTAGCCTCTGCCTTTTTGGTGCCAAAACTGACCAAAAAGATTTCAAAATCACACTTAGACTACTTTTCACTTTGTGATTAGCAGTGATGACACAAAATCCTGGAATCCTTGAATTTCCAGAATTAATCTTCAGCTGACATCTAAGCACATTCCTGCCATTAATTGCTGTGACTTAATGAACAAAACTTTTTTCAACACAGTATCCTAACATAAGTATAGTACATGAATTAGGGACTATTTTCAGGTGTCAGTAGGGAAGGAGCAATTATATATTTCAAGCATGCAATCTTTATTTTCCATTTAATAATTTTTGTTTTTGCCAGTCCAGAGGCTTAAACTCAAGGGTAAGTAATTATTCCTGAGCTATTTTTTTTCTCAAGGCTAGCACTCTACCACTTGAGGCACAACATCTCTTCCAGTGTTTTTCTTTTAATGTGTTACTGAGGAATTGAACCCAGGGTTTCATGCATGATAGGCAATCACTGTGCCATGAATTCACATTCCCAGAGCTCTAAATGACTTTCTTAAGAAGGCATTACATTTTCATTCCATAACTATTTATCATAAGTTTAGCCAGGTGCTGGAAAATGATGTAGAAAGCAATATAATACAATAAGTCCAGTAGGCTGGATGGACAATGAATTTCACGGTCTAGCCAGGGCACAGTGGGGCTTACCTCAGGGAGCTCTTTCAAAAGTCTGAGCGAAAAAGCTCTTGACCCACAGCCCACCTCCAGAATGAGAGGGTCACCTTGGATTCCAGCCACATAGTGATGCTAGGCCCCCTTCTCCAGCACCCATTCAAACAGTTCTTGTGAAAGAGAGAGAGAGAAAAGGCAGAATTACAATTAAGTCGGGTGCCGGTGGCTCAGAACTCTAATCCTAACTACAGAGGAGGCTGAGATATGAGGATCATGGTTCATAGCCAGCCCCGGCAGGAACGTCTATGAGACTCTTATTTCCAAAGAACCACCAGAAAACCAGAAGTGGTGCTGTGGGCTCAAGTGGTAGAGGACAAGCCTTTTTCTGAGGAGCTCAGGAACAGCACCCATGCCTAGGCTTCAAGCCACACAACTGACAAGAATTGGACTACCTACCAGAAATGGATTGAATAGCACCCATTGTCCTAGGGAGCATGGTAGTGAAGTTGAAGTCATAAGTAGTTCCCCTGGCTTCTCTGTGCCTCGGCTTCCCCAGCTGCAAAACTCAACAGAGTGAAGCATCCCTTCCTCATGGGGATAGGGTAAGGATGAAAGAGAGAAATGTTTTGTTTCATAATCCCCACCTGTTGCTCAATTAACTGGCCCCACCTGAATCCTTTCCCGGTGTCTTCCTATCATTTGCTCACAGAATTGCTGAAAACATTCTCTGAAGGCCACTCCCTCTGTGCTAAGCAATGCTCCAGGGATCCCTCTGTATAAATCCCTTATTTCCTCAAAACTATCCTATGAGGAGAATGAGGTCTGACGGTTGTGGCCCTACCCAGAGCTTCACCTCTGGTCAAGAATCGGCTGCTGTGGAATAAAAGTTTGGGATAATCCATCTAAATCGATAACTGAGCATGGCGCTACATATCTACCATCCCAACTACAGAGGACCAGGCCTGGTGGATCGTACCTGTCCCAGATAGGAGGACCTCGATCCAGTCCAGCCAGAGCATATATTGAGTCTCTATTTCAGAAATGCCCAAGACAGAAAGGTGGCTCCTCAGAGCCAGGGAGAAGAAACAAGCAGGTGGGCATGGTGCCCCCAGAGGGGTGTGTGACCCCGGGTACTGGTGACTTGGGGGCAGCCACTCACCTGTGCTGCTGGGAGAAGCTGCTGGAGGTTGCTCCAGGTGAGTCAAGCAGCAATGGCATCAACATTGCAAACACATGGGCCAAGAGCAGAGAACCAGGGCCAGAGACCGGGTCAGGGCTTTAGGCGGGCTGGCAGTGCACCATTGGCTGAGGTTTGAAATCCCACACCTTGAGAAGGAAGGAAGGACCCGGGGTGCGGGCAGGCATCTCAATTTCCTACTATAGTCCAAAGTCGCTTGTGTCTCTTCCTCACCACTCAGCCACCTCTCCCTTCCTCAACTGCTGGTGGTGTTGTAAACGAACAGAGGGAATCCCGGGTGCTACTGGGCAGCATGGAATGTGGATGTGGCCACCATTCTTGTATCCCATTGGTCAGAAAGAACCATGAAAGAATGGGGGTGTGGCCAGAATCTTGTGATGAAAGCAGCATGGGTGGAGTCGTAAGGACAGCAGCTCCCCCAGCTCTTTTCCCAGGAACCAATGACCAATTCATTTGGAGACAAGAGGGTGATCTGCTTTAGCAGGATGGTGCACAGATTGTTGTGTATTTCTGTTTGTTGCCAGAACTGGAACTTGAACTCAGGATCTGGGCACAGTCTGTGAGCTGCTTTTGCTCAAGGCTTGCCCTCCACACTGGACCCAGGGCTTCTGGCTTTGTTGACACTGAATTTGGACAGGTGTCTCAAGGACATTCCTGCCTAGGATGAGTTTGACCATGATCCTCCCATCACAGCCTTGTAAATATCAAGGAGGACTGCTGAGAGCCACTGCTGCCTGCCTAATCATTGGTCTTGCTAATATTCTTAGACAGACTGGTGAGTACCAGGTTGAAGTGACAGGAGCTGGAGCCCACAGTTGGAATCCTGGTCCTGCCACCTCCAAATGGCAGGAGATCCTAAGGAACTCATTCCTATCCATATGAATACCAATGGAATGTGATGTATGTCATGATTGAATGGGCAGTCCTTGAATGATTCTAGGATAAAATTATACACAATTATATTATAGGACACTGATTGATTTTAATTAATTCTTTATTAAGCATTTAAAAATCACATTCATAAAATGGAGGCATAATGAAATATCTAAGAATTGGGCCTCACATGCTGCAAAAGTGCTATTTTTCTGCCAGGACTGGGATTGGAACTCATGGTCTTGGTAACTCTGTTGCACTGTGTGGGAATGGGAAGCTGGCCTCCTTGAAGTCAAGAAATTCAGGTCTGCTCCTTGGGCCTGAAATAGATCCCCACCACTAGAAAACATAATACTCATGTACAATTTACATATATGAGATATATATATATATATATATATATATATACATATATATATGTTGACTCTATATTGCATTGAGTGTAGTTATTTTATTTTTTTTTGTTTTATTCATGTATTGACCTGTTATTTTATTGACTATTATGGAACATAAAACATTGATTACATTGATTGCACAGGATGTATATCTGCATATGTATTCCACTTCATACCTGACACCCAGGACCTTCACAGAAAAGGAAAACATGTGTCACCGTCATCTTCTTACTCCACGATTCATTTTTGGGAGTGCTGGCATGTGAACTCAAGGCATACAAGCCTACAAGGCCCAATTCATGAATGGGTGAGTGTTAGCATGCCATCCTGGGGCAAATTGAACTGACAGGCTGTTCCCAGGACCTCAGATCAAGCTCCAGGGGTGACCAAAATAAGAAAAGATTGACATGCAGATGGAAGTACGCTAATAAATATATATATCTTTATAGAGTGTCAGAGATGCCTATACATTATTCAGTTATATACACTACATTCTTACCAATTCCTGGGTATCAATACTCCGTCCATGTAATTAATGTAGTTAATGTAATGTATTTAATTAATTGTATTCATCCTTAAATTATTAATGAAATCAGTGTTCTGATATTATTGTGTTCCTTTAAGTAATAATATTCTTTCAATGCTTCATAAATATTAAATAAAATCAATCAGCCTCCTGAAATGAAGCTGTCTAATTTTATAGGAGCATCATTTATGATCAATTCATTCAACCGTGACATTGACAACATTCCATTGTTAATCCTATGTATGGGAACCATTTTCTTAGTATCTCTTGCCATTGGTTGGTGTCAGGACGGGGATTCAAAATCAGGGCCTATGTTGCCTCGTAGCAATGAAAGGTGAATTACCCTTTGCAACACTGTCATTCAGACGCATGAGGATCACCATGAAAAGGAAGAAAACAGAAAAAGGCCATATTTTTTCTGTGCATTGCTTTCCCTGCAAGGCCTGAGGGTCTAGGATCCCAGGAGGAGCTGTAGATCTAGTGGCTGCACGCCAGGGTAGGGTGATCAAAGCTGAGGCAGAATTGCCATGACCTGAGTTCAAGGGCCGTATTGAGAAAAATAAAATATAAACATTTAGCTCTCTGCCTTGGAATTCACTCTGTTTATTCTTCCAGGCTTTGGATTTTAACTCAGGATCTGGGTAAATCTAGAGCAATGTGGATGAAGGGGAAGATCACCATACTTGAAGATAAGAAACTCATGCCTGTTCACTAGTCCTGAATTCAAGATCCAGCCCTGGAAACATACTATTTAGATAAATTGTAAAGATAGGATTTATACTTGCCTGTAGATGTTCAATCCATACATGTTTGGTGTGGTTGTTCTTGTATTTTTTTTGTTTTATTCATTTATTTATCATTCATTGTACTCTGATAAAACCCCTTTCATTAATTACATTGACGACATTTTGTCACAGAGCATCTAGATTTATAGAAATGTTCTCCATCATACCAGGATTCTCAGGGTCACCCAGGATATTCAGAGAAAAGGAAAACAAGTTTTACACTTGGCTTCTTACTCCACGATCCACTTGTTGGTTGTGCTGGGATCTTCACTCAGGGCTGAGTAGGACCAATTGGCCAATAAGTTAAGGTGATCACACTATCCTGTGAGCAACTAATGAGCTAGGCCTTTCCCACGATCTGACATTGATCGCTAGGGCAGTCCACTATAGTAATAAGTTCATAATTTAAACATACGATCTATGTTGACATACATGTGTGTACAGCATCTTGTGTTTGGTGAACTTCTCCTTATTTTGTATCTACTTCATGGAGGTATTGTGTATTTTACTAAGTATGGTGACAGGATGACATTGATGACAACCTGTTCCCATGGTTATAGGATTGCTTATGAATTCCCCTTCCAAGTTGATACTCAGGACTTTCACAGTAGAGGAAAACGTGTGCAACAACTGGCTTTTGACATCAGGATAAATCTTTTGTTAGTGCTGGGATTTGAACTCAGGTTTGGATAGCTCTGTTGCATTGAGGGAGAAGGAGAAGCTCACCATCCTTGAAGACTAGAATGTCAGGCCTGGTTTAGAGCCTGATTTGAAACCCCACAGTCGACAAAATAGCAAGCCCAACTTTTTAAAACATAGGATCTCTCTTTACCTACAGGTGTGGTATGCATCTTGCATTCAGTGTAGTTATTCTTTTTATTATTTGTCTTATTCATGGATGTATTGTGTATTTTATTGAGTATGGTGACAGATATAACTGTGCTGACATGGATGACAACCTACTCCCATGGCTATAGAGTTGCTTATATAACATTTTCCATCCTCAATGAGATCCAGGACATTCATGGAACAGGAAAACATATCCAACCCTAGGGTTTTCACATAAGAATGAATCTTTTGGCAGTGTTGGAATTTGAACCCAAGGCCTAGCAGGCCCAATTGGTGAATGGGTCATGGTGAGCAGACCAGCCTGTGAGCCGCTAAGGAGGTTGGCCATTCCCGGGACCTGAGATGGAGTCCTGGTGGGGGCCAATATTGTCATAAATTCATAATTAAACAAAGGATCTATATTTCCAAACATGGGTGGGCAACCTCTTGTGTTTGGTGTAGTAATTCTCTCTTTATTTTTGTGTCTTATTCATTGATGTATTGTGTATTTTCTTGAGTTTAGGTTGACAGATATAACTGTGGTGAACTGGATGACAACTTATTC
This sequence comes from Dipodomys merriami, assembly GCF_024711535.1. Classification (NCBI taxonomy): domain Eukaryota; kingdom Metazoa; phylum Chordata; class Mammalia; order Rodentia; family Heteromyidae; genus Dipodomys; species Dipodomys merriami. The sequence continues at coordinate 4,293,263 of NW_027202416.1, read as the reverse complement.
CCATGAATATAGAGTTGCCTATACCTTCTCTATCCTAGCTGAGACCCAAAATTTGCACAGCACATGAAAACAGGTGCAACGACTGGCTTCTCACATCAGGGTGAATTTTTGGCAGTGCTGGGATTCGAACTCAAGGCCTAGGAGGCCCAACTGCCCAATGGGTCCACGTGATCACACCAGACTGTGAGCCAAGAAGCAGCTGGGCTGTTCCCAGGAACTGATATCGAGCCCCAGGGAGGCCAACATAGTCCTCAATGCATCATTGGAATATGGGATGTAAATTCACATCAGTGTGTGTACTGCATCTTATATTAAGTGTAGTTACTGTCTTTATTTTGTATGCTACTCATGGATATATTGTGTATTTCTTGAGTATATGATGACAGGTATAACTCGGCTGACATATATAACAACTTATTCCCATGACCACAGGTGGCCCATGCATTCTCCGTCCTAGCTGAGACCTAGGATTTGCACAGGAAAGGAAAACAGGGGCAAGGATTTGCTTCTGACATCAAGATGAATCTTTTGGCGGGTCTGGGTTCTGAACTCGGGGCCCAGCAGGCCTAATAGGTGAATGGGTCCACATGAGCACACCAGCCTGTGAGCCATGAAGAAGCTAGGCATTCCCAGTACAAAGAAATAATCTTATAAATATGTTAGAAACAATTGCAAGAAAGAAAAAAAGCATTTAAATACTTATCTTGGGGTTCATTTCACCTATTATATTGATCTGGTTTAATTAATTCTCTGCCTTCACTACTAGATTATTTGAAGAATACATAAGATAATTGCACTGAGAAGTGATTTAGAGAATTAATTCATATGGTTTACCTTTAATTTTTGAGGTAAGTACTTGGATTCAAATTCAGAGCCTTGCATTTGCCAGGCAGGCATCTGACCACTTGAACCATGACACATCCAGCAATTTTTGCTTTGATTGTTTTTGAGAAAGAATCTTGTATTTTTTTATTCCTAGGCTACATGGATAGTGAACGTCCTAGTTTTATGTTCAAAATAGGTAGGATGACAGCCACACACTGGCACATCCAGCTTTTATTGATTGAGATGGAGGTCTCTTGTATGTTTTCCAGCTTGACCTTGAACTGCAACTATCGACACTTCCATTTCAGAGTAGCTAGGATTATAGTTATAAACCAACTCATTTGTCTTATTTTATATGCTTACAAAATTTCTGAAATTATGAGAAAATCCTCTAGAGTTACTAGCCATATCCAGATTCTAGGTGATACACTAATGATTATTTTGTCAAAATTTTTTGACATTATTTTGACAAACTTTTTAAAAATTTTTTGGCAAAATACCATACAGAGGGGATACAAATACATCGGCAAGGTAATGAGTACATTTCTTATCAAGCATTGTTGCCTCCTCCTGTTTCGCCTTCTCATCCCTTCCCATCTCCCCTCTCCACCCGTGCAACACTCTGCCCCTGGCAAAAGTTAAGTTCCTTATTGGACATAATGATTTGTATAGCTCATTGTTGCAATGGGTCCAATATATGCCTATTTAAAAGTTGGTTTTTGCCCATTCCCTCCACAAATTATACGAACATCAAATAAAATGGAAGCAGGGGTTATACCATGGCGGAGGGACATATAAAGCAACAAAGAAATAATCTTATAAATATGTTAGAAACAATTGAAGAAAGAAAAAAACATTTCAATACTTTTCTTGGGGTTCATTTCACCCAACATGAACTTAACTTACCTTTTCTGCTTGTCTCAAAAATATACTAGTTATTGCAAATAAAGGAAACCATGGGACCTATATTTTTGTACCTGGCTTAATTCACTTAATTTTTTCCAAGTCTTTCAACTTCCTAACAAATGGGGCAATGTCATTCTTTCTGACAGAAGCATAGAATTCCATTGTGTGTTTCTACCACATTTTTTAGATCCATTCATCTAGCTTCCTCATCGAAGATTAGATGGTTATATATCTGTAGGTTCAATTCTATTCCATTGGTCCTGATGTCTTTTCTTGTGCCATTACCAAGTTGTTTTGATTACTAGCAGAGTAATGTTGTATTGATATTCCTACACTTTCCTTTCTGTTAATGATCTTTTATGCTATTCAGGGTCTTTTATTGTTCCCTATGGATTTTTGGATTGTCTCTTCTACTCCTTGAAGAATGAATTTGGGATAGTGTTAGGTATTGCATTGAATTTGTAGATACCCTTGGGAAGTATTGCCATTTTCATGTTGTTGATCCTTCGAATCCAGGAGCATGGGAGTTTTTGCCATTTTCTAAGTTCTGGTTTGATTTCCTTTTTCAGATTATTAAAGTTTTCATCATAGAGGTCCTTCACTTCTTTGGTTAAGTTAATTCCTAGATATTTTATTTGTTTTTGTGGAGCTATTATGAATGGAGTTGCTTTCCTGATTTCAGCCACACTTTTCTTATTGTTGGCATACAGAAAAGCCATTGATTTTGAGGGTTAAATTTATACCCTGCTACTTTGCCCAAGTTTGAATGAGCTTAAATAATTTGGGAGTGGAGTCAGTGGGATTCTGTAAATACAATATCATGCCATCTGCAAAGAGGGAGAGTTTTTCATCACCTGTTCCTATTTGGATCCATTTTATGTTTGCATCTTGTCTTATTGCTGTATCTAGGCATTCTAATACTAGATTGAAGAGGAGTGGTGAGAATGGACGTCCTTGTCTCATTCCCTATTCAAGAGGAAATGGCTTTAGTTTTTCACCATTAAGTACAGTGCTGGTTTTAGGTTTGTCATATACAGCCTCTATTCTATTGAGGAATGTTCCCTGGATTCCTAATTTTTCCAGAGTTTTCATTATCAATGGGTGTTGAATGTTGTCAAATGCCTTTTCTGCATCTCTTGAGATAACCATGTGTGTTCTTATCCTTGCTCTTGTTGATGTGATGAATTATATTAATTGATTTGCATATATTGATCCAGCATTGCATCCCTGAAATAAATCCTGTTCGATCGTGGTGTATGATTTTTTGGATGAATTGTTGAAGTCAATTGGCCAAAAATTTGTTCAGAATTTTGAATCAATGTTCATCAAAAAATGGGTCTATAGTTCTCTTTCTTTGATGAGTCCCTGCCTGGTTTTGGAATGAAGGTTATGATGTCTTCCTAGAATGAGTTCTGTAGTGCACTTTCTCTTTCAATTTCATTGTAGGGCTATTGGTGTGAGCTCTGCTTGGAAGGGCTTGTAGAATTCTGCTGTAAATCTTTCTGATACTGGGCTTTTCTTAGATGGGACTTCTCTTATTGCTGTTTCTATCTCAATGTTTGATATGGACCTGTTAAAATGTTTTAACTCATCTTTTTTCGTTTCGGCATGTCGATATTTCCTATGAAAAGGTCAATTTCTGCCAAGTTCTCAAACTTATTAGCATAGTTTTGATAAGTATTCCCTTTTACTTTTCTTAATCTTGGTTATTGCTCTGGTGATGTTTCCATTCTCATCTCTGAGTTTATTTATTTGGGTGAGTTTTCTTCTTTTTCAGATAAGATTTGCTAAGGGTCTGTCAATTTTGTTAATTTTTTCTAAGAACTAACTCTTTGTTTGTTGATGCTCTCTATGGTTTTCTTGGATCCTAATTCATTTAATTCTGATTTAATTTTAATTATTTATTCCATCTCCTGGATTAGGGTTTATCTTGCTGCTCTTTTTCAAGGAGGTTCAGATGTCTCATTAAGTTGTTGGTTTTAGATCTCTCCAATTAGTTGATGTAGGTACTCAAAGCTATAAACTCTGTCAACTGCCTTTGCTCTGTCCCAGAAGAGCAGTTAATTTGTGTGCTCATTTTTGTTGAATATGGTGAACATTTGAATTTCCTTTCTAATCTCTTCCCTGACTCACTGGTGATTCAACAGTGTATTGTTCAGCCTCCATATGTTACAGGACTTTCTTTGGTGGTTTTTGGTGTTGAGGTCTAATTTTATTCCCTTGTGATGTGAGCAAATGTAAGGTATAACTTCAATGGTTCTGAATTTGGTCAAGATTGCTCTGTGACCTAAAATGTGGTCTATTTTGGAAAATGTTCTATGTTCAGCAGAGAAAAATGTGTATTCTGATGCTGCTGGGTGAAATATTCAATAGGTGTCTGTTAAATCTAGTTGATACATGCTGTTGTTTTGATCAGTGGTTTTAGACTTGAGCTGAAGAGCTGAGGAAAAATGCCCAGGCCCAGATTTCAGGCCCCACAACTGACCAAAAAATCCCTCTGCCACATCTGACTTGCTTGCTTTGACTTCCCTCATGATGGCATACTAAGAGGCCAGCAAAGATAAAGCTCCAGAAACCTTTTGGATAGAAAAAGAAACCACTGCATGGGAAGTGAGGGGTGTTTTAGAACAGATTGGGAGCTGAACAGAGGCAGGAGGGCTCATGGCTTCAGACTCAGCTGTCTTTTGAATCATTGCCCAGTTACCAGCTATAAATTTTTGCTCCAAAATCAATGTGGCAAATCTGCAATTCTTATTGACTCATCCACATACACAGACATAGTTAGGCATCCAGAATGACTTAAAATGTAGATTTCCTAAATCAGAGAAATCTGTAACAGAGTAAATGGGCAGAAAGAACTTCACTTAATCAGGTTCAATTCATTTTTACTTGCTTATAATTTAACTGAGAGAACACTATCAAACTAACCAAGCTTTCACAAAATCAAAATATCCAAGCAACTACATTTTACAGGAAGTAAATATTCACAGCACAAATCAGAGTTTCTGAAGAGCTGGTGCTCTCAGAAAATAAGGAATTAGGGTTCAGGACACATGTCAGCCACATTTAACAACATCATCAAAATTGGAATCATTACCACAGGTGTCAAAAGTTGGTTATTCTCAGCATGTAAGCACATTATCATTGTTTTCTGGCCCTTAGTAAAAAAAAATGGAAGAATTTGATTTCCATTCTCAATTTCAATCTGCAAATTCACATTTTCTTCTAAGGAAAGTCATTTATCTCACACACCTGACAATACAGAATATGTATTCAAACAAGTGTCTTCTGGGCATCTGGGAGCAAAATAGGAAGAATGAAACAGGCTACAAATCATGTTTGTACTTCTGCTTTTTCTTTTTAATTGTGAAAATACCTTACAGAGAGGTTACAATTACCTTAGCAAGTTAATTAGTACATTTCTTTTCTTTTCTTTTCTTTTTTTGGTGGGGGGGTCCAGTCCTGGGGCCTGAACTCCGGGCCTGGGCAGTGTCCCTCAGCTCTTCAGCTCAAGGCTAGCACTCTACCACTTGAGCCACAGCATCACTTCTGGCTTTTTTCTTTTTGCTTATGTGGTGCTGAGGAATCAAACCCAGGGCCTTAGGCATGCAAGGCAAGCGCTCTACCACTGAGCCACCTTCCCAGCCCAATTTGTACATTTCTTATCAAGCATTGTTGCCATGGAAAGACTTGATGGCACGGCTAAGCTAATTTGGGAGTGCTTGTCCTTTCCAGCACCCAGGTGGGAAGATGGTTAGTTGGGAGGGAAGAAATGTCTTAGAGTTTCAGAAAAAGGCAAAATAATTGTGCATGGTTTTTCTGCTCAGAAAAAGCCTTTAAATAAGATACATTTTTCTCTTCACAAAAGAACTACACAGTAGTCCTCTTCACTGTAATTTCCCCTTCCGTAATTATTTACATGTGCTGAACTGTGCTCTGAAAAGATTACATGGAAAAACACCTCATATTTTGAAAGAAACCACATTCAAATAATACCTTTTTTTTTGTTTTTGGGGTGTTCTTTTGGAGGTAAAGTTTCACTGTATATCTGTTTGATTGCTTTCCTTCCTAGGCTTCTGTTTCCTGGAATTATAAGTATGCACTTCCACATCCATTTCACATTACTTGATTTTTAAAAAAGTATATTGTTACAATTTTTCTATTTTTATTAGTTACTGTTATTATTGTCTTACTGTACCCAATTTATAACAGAAGCTTTATTGTAGGTGTATCTCTCTGGGTAAAAGCATAAAATGGTCATCTTGGTATTTACAGTGTTGCTTCCAGAACTGATTGAGTATACTAAAATCAGCATAGGCTCCAGTCCCATATAGAAAATAACATAGTATGTCATACAAAGTAAGTTACACTTTAAATCATGTCAAGGTTATATATATTACCAACATACATGTAACAGTATGTAAATAGTTGCTCTATTGAATGTTTGGGGAACAAATTTTTCCCCAAATATTTTAAATTTCTGGTTTATTGAACACTTAGATTTGGAAATTCTGGATACTGAGGGTGAACTCTATAAAGTACTTCATTGATTTTAGGTGTCAACTTGAAATGTATATCCAGAGGCTAAACAGGAACTACTGTAAAGATCAAAATGAAACTTGAAACTCTTATTTGCCATAATGATTCATTAAATAAAATGTGGATAAGTATGAATCTGTTCCTTTTCCTCCTCGTCCTCGTCCTCGTCCTCGTCCTCGTCCTCCTCGTCCTCCTCCTCTTCTTCTTCCTTCTTCTTCTCCTTCTTCTTCTCCTTCTTCTTCTCCTTCTTCTTCTCCTTCTCCTTCTCATTCTCCTTTTCCTTCTCCTTCTCCTTCTTCTCCTTCTCCTTCTCCTTGTTCTTCTCCTTCTGCTTCTCCTCCTTCTCCTTCTCCTTCTCCTTCTCCTCCTCCTTCTTCTCCTTCTCCTTCTCGTTCTTCTAAAACTTCTTCTTCTTCTTCTTCTTCTTCTTCTTCTTCTTCTTCTTCTTCTCTTCTTCTTCTTCTTCTTCTTCTTCTTCTTCTTCTTCTTCTTCTTCTTCTTCTTCTCTTCTTCTTCTTCTTCTTCTTCTTCTTCTTCTCTCTTCTCCTTCTCCTTCTCCTTCTCCTTCTCCTTCTCCTTCTCCTTCTCCTTCTCCTTCTCCTTCTCCTTCTTCTCCTTCTCCTTCTTCTCCTTCTCCTCCTTCTTCTCCTCCTCCTTCTTCTTCTTCTTCTTCTCTTCTTCTTCTTCATCTTCTTCTCCTTCTTCTTCATCTTCTTCTTCTTCTTCTTCTTCTTCTTCTTCTCTTCTTCTTCTTCTTCTTCTTCTTCTTCTTCTTCTTCTTCTTCTTATCCTTCTCCTTCTCCTTCTCCTCCTTCTCCTTCTCCTTCTCCTTCTCCTGCTTCTCCTCCTCCTCCTCCTTCTCCTCCTCCTCCTCCTCCTCCTCCTCCTCCTCCTCCTCCTCCTCCTCCTCCTCCTCCTTCCTCCTCCTCCTCCTTCTCCTCCTCCTCCTCCTCCTCCTCCTCCTCCTCCTCCTCCTTCTCCTCCTCCTCCTCCTCCTCCTCCTCCTCCTCCTCCTCCTCCTCCTCCTCCTCCTCCTCCTCCTCCTCCTCCTCCTCCTCCTCCTCCTCCTCCTCCTCCTCCTCCTCCTCCTTCTTCTTTCTTCTTCCTTCTTCTTCTTCTTCTTCTTCTTCTTCTTCTCCTTCTCTTTCTCCTTCTCCTTCTCTTTGTCCTTCTCCTTCTCCTTCTCCTTCTCCTTCTCCTTCTTCTCCTTCTTCTCCTTCTTCTCCTTCTTCTCCTTCTTCTCCTTCTTCTCGTTCTTCTTCTTCTTCTTCTTCTTCTTCTTCTTCTTCTTCTTCTTCTTCTTCTTCTTCATTCTTCTCTCTTCCTCCTCTCCTCCTCCTCCTCCTCCTCCTCCTCCTCCTCCTCCTCCTCCTCCTCCTCCTCCTCCTCCTCTCTCACTCCTCCTCCTCCTCCTCCTCTTCCCTTTTTTTCCTCTTCGTGCCAAAATTCCAGCGCAGGTCATTTCATATGCTATCCTTGGTCACTGACACAGTTGTACATCCCAACCCTCTAGCGCTTCTAAAAAGCTAGTTTGAGAATTTCACAATGTTTAATAATCAACACGAATTTTCATTTTCCTTTCTAAGCTTCTGAACAGGGAAAAGTGGGGTGGGGGAATAAATGAGATAGTCACCTAGGAAAAATTTTGCTGATTATTATATTTTTGTTCATATGGCATTTAAAAATATATCACCATATAATTTAAATCCTATTTTTAAAATTTCTTCATAGGAACAAAGACAAACTAAAATTATTTTTTTCATTTTTATGTATAAAGTTCACAATAAGAATCTTTTAAAAAATTCTTTTGACATGACTCTTACAATCTCCAAAGAGGTAACTCTTAAGTCTATATATTAAATATTCTAATCATCATATGAAATAATTAGGAAGGGCAAATCAATAGGAATAATGAAAACTATGTCAAACACAATGAACAGGACAATTACCCATCAAACAGATGCTTATCATCTTTGAGAACAACATTCTGAGAATGTGCAGAATTACTGACAGGACAATGTTTGAATTCAAAGGGAAGAGGAAAACCCTTAAAATATTGAAAGAAAAACATACACCAATATGTCATGCCTATAATCCTAGATGCTCAGGACGCTCATTAATGGCTAAAGACAAACAATAATAAACTAGATAACATCAGATGATAAACTTCCATAATTCACTGGACACCATAACAGAAGTGAAAATATACCCAACAGATACAGGGCACATATTTGTTAATGCTATAATGATCCTGTGTCTTAAGTATTTTTTATGTTATAATTCTCTGTCCATATATGTTTTATGTGGTCCAGTCATGGGGCTTGAACTCTGGGCCTGGGCGCTGTCCATCAGATTTTCAGCTCAAGGCTAATGCTCTACCACTTGGGCCACAGCGCCCCTTGTGGATTTTTTTCTTTTTGCTTATGTGGTGCTGTGGAATTGAACTCAGGGCCTCAAACATGCAAGGCAAGCACTCTCCCACTGAGCCACCTTCCCAGCCCCTAATTCTATATATTTCTGAATAGTACATTTCTTTTATTGTGAAAATACTGTACAGAGGGCTTACCATTACATGAGCAAAGTAATGAGTACATTTTTTATCCAGCATTTTTGCCTCCTCCTCTGTCTCCCTTTCACATCCATTCTCATCCCCCCACCACGTGTCCCTCTACCTTCCCCCAAGGCCAAAGTTGTAAAGTTCATTTTTCAACAAAATGACTTGTATAGCTCATTGTTGCTATGGGTCCATCTGTATCCCTATTTAAACTATTAGTTTTTTCCCTTCCCCTCCACTAATTATACCAACATCAAATACAGTGAAAACAGGGGTTATATTGTGGGGATGGGACATACAAACCAACAATGAAATCATCTTATGAATGCTAGACACAATCATAAGAAAGAAAGAATAAAACATTTGAATACTTATATTTGGGTTCATTTCACCTAACATCAACTTATCTGACCGTTTCTGCTTGTCTCACAAATATACCTTATTGCAAATAAGGAAAACCATGGGACCTATGTTTCATTGGGCCTGGCTTACTTCACTTAAATAAATTTTTCCAAGTCTTTCCATGTCCTAATAAATGGGGCAATGTCATTCTTTCTGATAGAGGTATAGAATTCTATTGTGTATATATACCACAGTTTCTTAATCCATTCATCTACTGAGGGGCATCTGGGTTGCTTCCATATCTTACCTATGGTAAATAATGCTGCAATAAACATAGTCGTGCTGGTAGCTTTAAAATAATCATGTTTGTATCATTCGGGTAAATGCTTAAAAGTGGGATTGCTGGGAAATAGAGGAGCTCTATGTGGAGTCTTTTGAGGAATCTCAATACTACTTTCCAAAGTGTTTGAACAAGTTTACACGCCCACCAACAATGCCCTAGGGTTCCGTTCTCTCTACATACCATACAGAATCTGTTGTTAGAGTTCTTGATTATAGCCATACTAACTGGGGTGAGGTGGAATCTGAATGTTGTTTTGATTTGCATTTCTTTTATTGCTAGGGAGGTTGAGCATTCCTTTATGTGTCTATTGATCATTCTTTTTTCCTATTCAGAGAAGTTTCTCTTTAAGTCTGTAGCCCACTTATTTTTGGGAAGTTGTTTCTGTGAAGATTTGTTGTTAAGGTATTTAATTTTTTGAGTTCCAGGTATATTTTAGATATGAGACCATTGTCCGTTGTATGGCTAGTGAAGATCTTCTCCTAATCCTTGGGCTTTCTACTGATCTTGCTAGCTTCATCCTTTGCCATGCAGAAACTCTGCAATTTCATGTCATCCCATTTGTCCAACCTTTATTTGATTTGTTGTGTTTCTGGGTCTCTTTTAAGAAAAATTTGACCTATGCCAAGGAGACTTAGAGTTTCTCCAATTCCATCCTGTAATGTTTTCAGAATGTCGGCTTGGACTCCAGGTCTTTGATCCATTTGGAGTTGATTCTGCTGCAGGGTGATATATAAGGGTCTAGCTTTAGTTTTCTACAAGTAGTTAACCAATTTTGCCAGCATCATTTACTGAAAAGGCTGTCTTTCTTCCATTCTATTTTTTTAGCTCTCTTAGCGCAGATTAGATGGCTATAGGTCTGTAGGTTCATTTCTGTAATTTCAATTATATTCCTTTGTTCCTGAAATCTGTTCTTGTGTCAGTATCAAGTTGTTTTGATTACAATGGTGTTGTATTAGAGTTTGAAATTTGGTATGGATATTCCTCCAGCACTTTTTTTTTCTGCTGTTGATGATTTTTGCTATTCAGGATCTTTTATTTTCTGTATGAATTTTTGGATTGCCTCTTGTCCTTCATTCAAGAATGAAGTTGGAATATTGATAGGTGTTGCATTGAATTTGTAGATAGCCTTGGGAAATATTGCCATTTTCACGGTGTGGATCCTTCCAATCCAAAAGCATGGGAGGTTTGTCCACTTTCTAATTTCTGTTTTGATTTACTTTTTCCGGTTTTTAAAGTTTTTATCAGCCAGGCACTGATGGCTCGTGCCTGTAATCATAGCTACTCAGGAGGCTGTGATCTGAGGATCATGGCTCAAAGCAGGCCAGGGCAGGAATGTCCATGAGACTCTTATCTCCAATAAACCACTAGAAAACCAGAAGTGGTGCTGTGCCTCAAGTGATAGAGCACTCACTTTGAGCTGAAGAGCTGTGGGACAGCACCCAGGCCCACAGTTCAAGACCCGTGACTGACAAAATACAAAAAAGTTTCATCATAAAGATCCTTCACTTTTTGGTTAATTCCTAGGCGTATTTGGGGGGGGGTCATTATAGATGGAGTTGTTTTCCTTGTTTCAGCCACACTTTTCTCATTGTTGGATTAGAGAAAAGCCATTGTCTTTGAAGGTTAATTTTGTAACCGGCTACTTTGCCAAAGTTTTGAATCATTATCAGTAATTTGGGAGTGGAGTACATGAGATACTTTAAATACAAGATCATGTCATCTGCAAAGAAGGAGAGTTTTACTTCATCTTTCCCTATTTGGATCCATTTTATGTTTTCATCTTGTCTTATTGTTGTAGCTTGGCATTCTAATACTAAATTGAAAAAAAAAAGTGGAGAGAGTGGACATCCTTGTCCTCTTCTTCTTTTATTGTGAAAAAACCGTTCAGAGGGGTTAAAATTACATGGGCAAAATAATAAATACATTTCTTATCAAGCATTGTAGCATCCTCCTTTGTTTCCACTTCCCATCCCTTCACATCGTCCTCCAACGTCCACCCAATCCTCCCACCCCGCGCACCAAAGTTGTAAAGTTCGTTTTTGACATAACGACTTGTACATCTCATTGTTGCAATGCAGTGAGTCCACCTGTATCCCTATTTAAATTAGTTGTTTTTCCCCTTCCCCTCCACAAATTATAACCCCATCAAATACAGTGAAAGCAGGGGTCATACTGTCGGGGAGGGACATACAAAGCAACCAAGAAATAATTTTGCAAATGTGTTAGAAACAATCGCATGAAAGAAAAAAAAACACTTGAATACATATTTTAGGGTTCATTTCCCTAACATCAAATTATCTGAATATTTCTGCTCGATTCAGACATATACTAGATATTGCTAATAAGGGAAATGATGGGACCTATGTTTCTTTGGCCCTGGCTTACTCACTTAATATAATTTTTTTTTGTCCAGGCCTTTCCATTTCCTAACAAATGGGACAATGTCATTCTTTCTGATGGAGGCATAGAAATCCATTGTGTATATATACCATATTTTCTTGATCCATTCATCTACTGAGACGCATCTGGGTTGGTTCCATATCTTACCTGTAGTAAATAATGCTGCAATAAACATAGTCATGATGGTAGATTTAGTGTGGACTTGTTTGTGAACATTTGGTTAATGATGCACAGGCCGCAATTTTCTTAATAGAGACCCAGAAACACAACAGATCAAAGAAAGGTTGGACAAATGGGATTGCATGAAATTGCAGAGCTTCTGCATGGCAAAGATCATAGCTAGCAAGATCAATAGAAAGCCCACAGATTGGGAGATGATCTTCACTAGCCATACAACAAACAAGGGTCTCATATATAAAATATACCTGGAACTCAAAAATAAATAAATCCCCCAACAACAAATCTTCAAAGAAACAACTGCCTAATAAGTATGTGGGCTAAAAACTTAAAGAGAAACTTCTCTGAAGAGGAAAGATGGATGGCCAATAGACACATGAAGAAATGCTCAACCTCCCTAACCATGAAAAAATGCAAATCAAAACAACATTGGATACCACCTCACTCCAGTTAGAATGGCTACAATCAAGAACTCTAATAACAACAGCTGCTGGAGTGGATGTGAACAGAAGGGAACCTTACTGCATTGTTGGTGGGAGTGTAAACTTTTCAACCACTTTGTAAAGTAGTATGGAATTTCCTCAAAAGACTCCACATAGAGCTCCCCTATGACCCAGCAATCCGTTGTATCCTTCTTGATTTAAGAGGAAATGGCTTTAGTTTTTCACCATTAAGTATAATGCTGGCTGTAGGTTGCTTATATACAGCCTTTATTCTATTGAGGAATGTTGCCTGGATTCCTATTTTTTCCAGAGCCTTCATCATAAAGGGTTTGTTGGATGTTGTCAAATGCTTTGTCTCAAACAATTGAGATAACCATGTGGTTCTTATCCTTGTTCTTGTTGTTGCGATGTATTATATTAATTGATTTGCGTATATTGAACCAAGTTTGCATCCTTGAAATGAATCCTGTTTGATTGTGGTGTATTTTTTTTTTTTGGATGAATTGTTGAAGTCGATTGACCAAAATTTTGTTGAGAAATTTTGCATCAATGTTCATCAAAGAAATGTGTTTAAAGTTCTCTTTTTTGATAAGTCACTGCCTGGTTTGGGGATGAGGGTTTTGGTGGCCTCATTGAATAAGTTCTGTAGTGAACTTTCTCTTTCAATTTCATTGAAGAATTGGAATAGTATTGGTGTAAGCTCTGTTTTGAAGGCCTTGTAGAATTCTGATGTAAATCTGTCTGGTCTTGGGCTTTTTTTAGATGGGACTTCTCTTATTGCTGTTTCTATCTCAATGTTTGATATGGGCCTGTTAAAATGGCTTAACTCATCTTGCTTTAGTTTCGGCATGTCAATATTTGCTATGAAAAGGTCCATTTCTGCCAAGTTTTCAAACTTACTAGCATAGTTTTGGGAAGTATTCCCTTTTAATGTTCTCAATCCTGGTTGTTTCTCTGGTGATGTTTCCATTCTCATCTCTGAGTTTATTTATTTGGGTGAGTTTTCTTCTTTTTCTGATAAGATTTGTTAAGGATCTGTCAATTGTGTTAATTTTTTCAAAGAAGCAACTCTTGGTGTTGTTGATTCTATTTTTTTGGTTCTAATTCATTTAATTCTGATTTAATTTTAATTATTTCTTTCTATCTATTGGCTTGGGGTTTATCTTGCTCCTCTTTTTCAAGGAGGTTCAGATATGTCATTAAATTGTTGGCTTCATATCTCTCCAACTTGCCTCTGATTACTGCCTTTTCTGTGTCCCAGAGGAGCTGGTAATTTGTGTGTTCGTTTTGTTGAATATCATGAACACTTGAATTTCCTTTCTAATCTCTTATGCGACTTACTCGTGATTCAACAGTATGTTGCTCAGCATCCATGTGTTACAGGACTTTCTTTGGTGGTTTTGGCATTGAATTCTAATTTTATTTCCTGTGGTCTGAGAGAATGCAAGGTATAATTTCAATATTTCTGAATTTGGACTTTTGTTTTGTGACCTAAAATGTGGTCAGTTTTTGAAAATGTTCTATGTGCTGCTGAGAAAAACGTGTATCCTGATACTGCTGGGTGAAATATTCGTTAGATGTCTTTTAAATCTAGTTGATCCTTGCAGTTGTTTAGATCTGCAGTTTATTGTGTTTTTGCTGAGTTGATCTATGTACTGGGGATAGTGGTGTGTTAAAGTTCCTAAGAATTAATGTTTTGGATCTATGTGAGCTTTGAGGGAAGTATTGTTTCTTGGATAAATTTTCGTGCTCCTTGTTTGGCAAATAGATATTTAGAATTGTAATATCCTCCTGAAGGGCATTCCCTTAATTAGTATGTATCGACCTTCTTTTTCTCTTCACACTAATTTTAATTTGAAGCCTATTTTATCTGATATTAGGATTGCAACTCCCACCTGTATATGAGGGACATTTGCTTGGTAGATTGTGTTATAGTCTTTCACTTTAAAAATGTGTTTGTTTTTATGGGCAAGTGTGACTCCTGAAGGCAGCAGATAGATGGATTTTGCTTTTTAATCCAACTAGACAGTCTATGTCGCTTAATTGCTGAGTTAAGTACTGTAATGTTGAGCGATAGGACTGAGAAGTATTTTTTTTTTATTGTGGAAATGCCATACAGATGGTTTCCATTACATGGACAAGATAATGAGTACATTTCTTATGAAGCATTGTTGCCTCCTCCTTTGTTTCCCCTTCCCATCCCTTCCCATACCTCTCTTACCTAATCCCCTCCCCCCACCAAAGTTGTAAAGTTAATTTTTCATCATAACAACTTCTACATTTCATTGTTGCAATGGTTCCACCTGTATTCTTATTTAAACGATTAGTTTTTTTCCCTTCCCCTGTACAAATTATACCAACATCAAATATAGTGAAATCTGGAGTTATTTTTTGTTATGTCGAAAAACGAACTTTACAACTTTGGCCCGGGAATGAGGGAGGGAGGGAGTGGGGATCAAAAATGTTTATCCGTTAATATAATTCAAATACCAATCAAAAGTAATTTTATATAATCATTACAAGTGTCATTTTATTACTATCATAAAACAGAATAAAATACCAGTCCCAATTATTACCTACGTATCATTAGTCTTAATTCCTAATCATTACCTAAAAATCTTAAAAAATCTAAAGAGTCATGTCTTTAACATAGAGATAATATTCTATCCTTTTTACTTAACATTTTCCAGGGGCATATATTCATGTTTCTTTTTCTTTAATTTATTTTATTTTATTTTTATTTTTTGTGAACATAATGTACAGAGCGGTTACAATTACATGGGCAAGATAATGAGTATATTTCTTATCAAGCATTGCAGCCTCCTTCTTTGTTTACCCTTCACATCTCTTCCCAGCCTCCCCCCGAACCCCTACTCAATTCTCCCCCCCCCCACACGCACCAAAGTTGTAAAGTTCTTTTTCGACATGACAACTTGTACTTCTCCTTGTTGCAAGGGGCCCACCTGGATACTTAAACGACTTGTTTTCCCCCACAAATTACACTGACATCAAATAGAGTGAAAGCAGGGGTTATACTGTGGGGGAGGGACATATAAAGCAACAAAGAAATAATCTTATAAATGGTTTAGAAACAAATGCATGAAAGAAAAAAACATTTAAATACATATCTAAAGGTTCATTTTCCTTGCATCACACTAAAGCTACCAGCACAACTATGTTTGTTGCAGCATTATTTACTATAGCTAAGATATGGAACCAACCCAGATGCCCCTCAGTAGAAGAATGGATCAAGAAAATGTGGTATATATACACAATCGAATTCTATGCCTCCATCAGAAAGAATGACATTCCCCCATTTGTTAGGAAATGGAAAGGCTTGGAAAAATTATAATAAGTGAAGTAAGCCAAGCCCAAAGAAACATAATTCCCTTGGTTTCCCTTATTTGCAATATCTAGTATATGTGTGAGTCAAGCAGAAAAGGTCAGATAATATATTCTTGTTTCTAAGAAATGTTCACAGCAGTTAAAAATGCTTTTGTGAAATTATTGTGATGCATGTTGTTATTGTTCTTTGCAAGGCCTGGACATTGTCCCTAAGCCTTTTTGTACTCAAGGCCAGCACTGCACTACTTGAAGCAAAGGGCTAATTGCTGTTTTTGAGTGGTTAATTGGAGATAAGAATCTAACATGAACTTTTCTGTCGGGGCTAGATGTGAAAACAGCTGTTAGATCTCAGCAGCCAGAGGAGCTAGAATTATAGCTGTGAGTTACTGGCACTGGGTTTGACAATTTTTTTTTAATTTTAATTATGTTTTAATATGATTGTTTCACTGTAATGGACACAATTCTATACATAAATTTATATTTATATATATATATATGATGACAAATTCCCTCTAAAAATGTATGAATTTCTACACATAACATTTATACACACACACACACACACACACACACACACACACACACACACACACACATATATATATTTCTGAATATATAGACTCCCCCAAAAACTTTTATACTACTATTTTTTATCCTTTTCATTTCAAAGATACATAGTCTATTTTTCCAAAATTTTCCTAGAGTAAAATGACTAATATTTCAATAGAAAGTAGAATATATTATTTTCAAGGTAATTTTAGATATACACATAATCTTGTAGTAATAGTTATAGTATAATTCTTGAAAAAAATCTGTTCAATCCCTAAAATATTTGTGTGTAATGACAGGAAGATTGGAAGTTAATTCATACTGGTTAGGAATGTGCAATGCTTCAAATATCTGTTCAATAATTTGTTACAAGAACGTAGTCAAGCTACGTGATATGGCTTAGTTTTTCTCTTTCTTAATTTATTCAAAAATTTAACATGGATTCATGCACAGTGGTAATATTATAATTATTAATCAAAATACAAATAATACAAAATCATAGACACATACCCGGCTTTCAATAATTAGCACTTATTATGCTAATAATAATTTTGTTGAAGATGATGGTGACCAGAGTGACCCTGATAATGACAATGTTATGATTGAAAAGGAAAAATTTTTAGACATGTTTGAAGCTAGATTTCCCACATTGAATAGATAATAATAAACAGAGTTGGATTACATACAATAAGAATAACATGGTTCCCTTATTTGCAATATCTAGTATATGTATGAGTCAAGTGGAAAAAGTGAGATAATGTGATGTTAGGAAAATAAATCCTTAGATAGTTATTTTAATGTTTTTTTTCTTTCATGCATGTGTTTCTAACGCATTTATAAGATTATTTCTTTGTTGCTTTATATGTCCCTCCCCCACAGTATAACCCCCGCTTTCAATATATTTGATGTCAGTATAACTTGTGGAGGAGATGAGGAAAAACAAGTCATTTAAGGATTCAGATGGACCTGTTGCAACAATGAGAAGTACAAATTGTCATGTCAAAAACGAGCTTTACAATGTCGGTGGGGGAGAGAGGGGGAAGGATTGGGTGCGAGGGGGACGGGGGAGGCTGGGAAGGGAGGTGAAGGGTAAACAAAGGAGGAGGCTGCAATGCTTGGTAAGAAATGTATGCATTTTCTTGCCCATGTAATTGTAACCCCTCTGTACAGTATATTCACAAATAAAATAAAATTTAAAAAAAGAATAACAAGAGGAGAATTTCAATATGAAAAAATACAATCACATAATCAGGTGAGACAGTAAATCCCTAATGTTATTCTTGCAGTCTCTGTAATTTATATTCACTTTTCTTGGTGGTATTGTTTGCTTATAAATGAAATCATTTATTTACACATGTTTATTATCCCACATAGATAAAATATAAGCTGAGTGCTTTGTTATCAAATGATCTTGTTTTTTCTAGCCTTGGGAACTTAGGAGAAAGCCTTTCACCACCCACATAGCCAGTGGATTAGTTATATATCCTTAGAAGTTAACAACGATTACCTCAAGCATGCTTCACTCATTAGGCAGAAATCCTTGTTCAATTTTAGTTTTTATCCAGTTCACTGAAGAAAATCTATGTATAAATTTATGAAGAACACTTGGCAACACATACAGCAATAAGAAAATTTTGATGGACTAAGATTAGTTTTCAACCTAGTGTGATTAGTTCAAGTAACATCCTCATATAGATACTATTCAATAACGAATATTTTCCAGTGACATGTTGAGTATGTTTTTCAATGCAACTGTAGACACATGACCCAATTTACATAATACCACTTACATATCTGTAGTTATCTTAAAAGGACACAGCTCTAAGAGCCAGAAGGTACAATTTATTTTTATTTCTGCATGAAACAATTTGTGACTTGATACCAACAAACTGAATTTGACTCTTTCCTTATTTGTAAGCTAAGGTGGAAAATGTAAGGACTCTTCACTTTTCTTTTTTCTTGCTCTAGGAGTAAGCAAATGTATTCTTCAATATTTCTGGTAGATTACATCCATTTACAGATGAGAAATATAAGGCCAACAGTCAATGTAGTGAGTAAATAATGATACTAGAATTTGTGTCTGAGCTCTTCCCTCTGCATAAATACAAGGAGCAGTAATTTGTTGATGGAGAGGACCAATATGAAAAGACTATGAGGAAAAAACATACTTTGTAAATAGTTGTTTAAGACTAGGTGACCAGTGATGAGTACATGAAACAGACTTGTGTCAGGGGCATAAAAAGGAGTACATACAAATCATATTAGTTCTGGGCGCCAGTGGCTGATGTCTGTAATCCTATCTACTCAGGAGACTGAAATCTGAGGATCACGGTTCAAAGAGAGCCCGGGTATTAAAGTCCATGAGACTCTGATCTCCAATGAAAACCACTAGAAAACTTGAAAATGATGCTGTAGTTCAAGATGTAGAGTGCTCGCCTTGAGCTGAAGAGCTCGCCTTGAGCTGAAGAGCACAAGGACAGCACACAGGCCCAGAGTTCCAGTACCACGACCAACAAAAAAAAAAAAAAAAGAAATAAAATTAGTAACAGAAACTGAGAAAATCTTGATCGTTCATCTTATATAATGGGTGGAGTAGAAGGGTAAGAAGAAATCTAAAGGGTTCTACATCTATGGCTAGGCAAATGTGTAAGTGATATTCTTGGTGATAAGGATTACAGGTGAAAATGATGGATTTAGGGGAAAGAACTCTCCAATAGTTCTAAAATTTATATTAAACAGATGCAAAGATAGGTCTGTTTAGATATCATCAAAATATCCATGACCATGAAAATGAAAAATAATGATAAAATTGGGGGCATTATTAAAGGGAAGAGGAAAAGGAAAGTTATGACATAAGTGTAGCAATATGAGCACCAGTGTGGACAAGATTGGAAGAAAGAGATAAGGAAACAAGAAAGTAATAAAAACAGATTTACAGAAGAAAAGAAAAGAAAGAATTTGCAGGAAGAAAAGGTCAAAACTGATACAGAGACATTGAAGGAAATATGCTATTTGGATTTGAAAAATTAAAAGGACATAGACAAGTTTTTTTTTGTTTTTTTTTTTTTGTTTTTTTTTTTTAGGGGGAGGGTGTCCGGTCATGAGACATGAACTCTGGGCCTGGGCACTGTTCCTCAGCTCTTCATCTCAAGGCTAGTGCTCTACCACTTAAGTCACAGCGCCACTTCCAGTGTTTTTACTTTTTGCTTATGTGGTGCTGAGGAATCGAACCCAGGGCCTCAGGTATGCAAGGCAAGCACTCTACCACTGAGCCAACTTCCTAGCCCAATAGACAAGTTCAATAAGAACAGTGTTTTGGTGAACTGGTAGAGATGTAAGTCATATTGATGAAATTTTGAGATATGAATGTGAAGCCATAAAATTCTAGATCCATGAATTCAACAGAACATGTTTATTTTAAATGTTGGGAACAAATGCTTTTATCCTGACCTTAGAAGTATTATACAGATGTAACTGTCATGACTTTTACTTAGATATATTCTGTGACTATTTTTGAAGACTGTTTAACCAGGAGATTATGGATTGAACTATAGTCCAGATAAGCCTAATTTGCCCTAGAGTTCCAATGAGTGATCCATGTATCTACATCAGTTTGGAATTTTATTGAAATATTGTTAGATATGTTTGGTTATCTTATCAGGCTATTGGTTATAAACATAGGACAAGGACCACCAAGTAAAGGTTGAACATACACTTTTACTGATGTTACTGAAGACTCTGCAAATTGATTCTTCTTTAGAATAGAAAATGCCTCAATAGCCATTGATACGTCATAACTGTCATATACTCTATTTAAATATAATTCTTGTTAAAGATATCTCCATGCTGAAATAACCCTCTCAATGAACCTGCCACAAATTCTTATATGTAGAAAGTGCTCTTATAAAATTCAAGCTTTTATTGAATGGAAGAGTTCAGACATTACAATCACCACAAGGACTAAATGCCTAAAAAGATAAGACATTTTATTATAATGCCTTTCTTTCATTTTCTGATAAACATATGCATTTAGGGAAGGATTCTGATGTAACAATAATACAATGGTGACTTATAATAACACAACATCTAGGATCTACTGTTAATTCAGTTACTTACTAATTAGCTCCAAAGTGTGTGGATATTTATATTTCTCCTGGGTAAACTAATGAGCTCCAAGAAAATATCCCT
Organism: Dipodomys merriami; assembly: GCF_024711535.1. NCBI lineage: Eukaryota > Metazoa > Chordata > Mammalia > Rodentia > Heteromyidae > Dipodomys > Dipodomys merriami. The sequence continues at coordinate 4,272,652 of NW_027202416.1, read as the reverse complement.
AAGGATATTCAGATATCACTGTTTGTCTCAAAATGCCTTAAATTCTACACCCTCTACTGTGGGCATAGAGTTATACTGTGGAAATTTTCTCCTCAGAGGGTGAGTACTACCCTATTGGTTAACATGGACAAAGTACCTTCATACATAGACTGGGTGTTTGCAAACAAGAAGTGGTAGTTGAACAATGTTCTTAGCAGTTTGTACAGAAGAAATGGAAATAGAGCAACTGTGAAATCAAAAGGAACATGCACAAAGACAAAGGTACAAAGTAGAATGTGCCAAGGAAATGCTGATGTACAATTTCAAATAATGTGCTCAGGTGTGAGGGTGTGTTCAAAGAACAGCATCAGACAATATACTTGGATACCTTGAGAAAAAACTGCATTAAAGGATTCTGGGATTATCATGCAAGTACAAACTCATTACACTGACTAATCAGTCACAACATCATTAATTTAGGGAGTATTTTCCAAGAGCATACTGAGAAAAAGAGGACTCATCACAATTATTGTTCAGGTTGAAGTAACGACAGTCACATAAAGTTTCTTATAAGTCTTCATTTTTTTGGAGCATTAAAGTGGGAAAAAGCCAAGTAAATAGTTTGCATGTATCTAAAATAAGTGGGACATATTATATTGCTCTGTCTTTAACTTGGATGTTATATTGTACTCTAAGTTGGGACAATGATCTGCTTTCAGTTATTTTCTTCTCTTCCCCTTATTTTTCCCTTCCACTTAAAGAGACATACTTGAGCTTGCATTTTTAAATCCTTCAAAATTATCTGAATTTCTCCATACTTCTCGCAGACTCCTATATCTTTCTCAAGGGAATATATTTTCACTACCATTTTTTATCCCATATGTTATTGGATATCTTCCTGCCTAATTCAGTGCAAGATACACATTAGACTTATCCATATATCTCAACACTTGTACAACCATAAAATCCTATCTTACTTTGAAATCATGATTTTAGTATGTCTGGGGAGGTGACATCTGCCATTTTTGAATGACCATAATTGATACTTACATGCAAGCATGTTTTAAACCAATATGCCTCTCAGAAGATGAATGAATCGGCATGTCCATTGCGGCGCTGTGGGCTGTGGCAGGGATGAGGAAGAAAAATGGTTGGCTGCCCTCGGTTATTAATCCTGGGCCCCGGGGCTGGCCAGATGGAGAGTTTCCCTGCATAGAGTAAGCATTTTTATAGTTATTCCTTTATTGCCTATTTTTGATCTACACACTCTTGTCTAGTGCTTTCCTTTTTTACATTTAGGGCAAATTCCTGTTCCTCTCTTGTTAACATTAGTAGCCGTTTTACAATTCTTCTTTATATGTCCCATTTGACCACATCCAAAACATTTAGATTAGAGGGTTTGGTTTGTAAAGCATGCCAGGTAGTGGGCATAGTTTCACCAAAATCTGCATAAGCCGGGATTCAGATGTAATGTCTTTACACGCCATTAAATATGTATTTACATCCTCAGATTCTTTAATAGGCAATAGGGCTCATCTACAGTCCTCATTAACATTCTCATAACCAACATGCCCAGCAGTTGTTGCTGTGCAGCTACTCCCACAACAGTAAGTTCCAAGGTCAGTTTCAATCCTGATAAAAATTCAACATAGGGTGTATTAAGTTTTTGAATTACTTTAGTCCAGGGGCCATAATGCTCTCCTACCAGCCGAATCCTCTTCCATGCCTCAATACCTATGTCTCGTAACTACTCATGGATCTCTTCAGGAGAGTTCACTTGTATGTGAGCATCTGCATATTGTTCTGTTCTACTCAACATGGGAAAGGTTATGTCCCACAGGTGCGGATTATTGCTCTGCGCATTTTGCCTAGTCCTTTCTGTACATAACTCAATAAACCACATTTGCCATTGTAGGTATTCAGGATCCTTAATTAGGCTCTACAAAGCATCTTCCAATCCTCGAGAGCAAAATTATTGTAATGTCGGCCGACCCCATTAAGCAATTCCTTAACATAAAGAGACTGAGTACCATACAACGTCACTGCCTTCTTAAGTTTACCAATATCATTGACAGCAACACCTGCCTGGTTGAGCTAAACCATTCATAGGGGGTGGTCAAATTACAGGATAAGAAAAAATATGCATTTCATCATCAAACTCACTGTCTAAGCCTTCTGTTTTGTGATGGAGTAACAAGGTAAAAATTGCTTCCGCAAGCGGAGGAACAGAAGGCTGTTTTACTCTCACTTTCTCAGATTCTCTTTCACTCTGCTAATTTCTAACTCCATATGTTGTAATCTTGATAAAAATCAATTCCATTTGCTCAGACATTCTATTTATGCTTTCAGATTGTTCCTTTTCAGGCTTTTTTACCTCTTGTTTTTTCTCTGTTAATTGTGATGCATCCTTATCTATTGTGTCCTTAACCTCAGAGTCCAATTGTAAATCTACAATAGAAGAGGTGGCCTCTTTTCTCATTTAAAGCTTTAAAAAGGGTATGTAAAACAGAAGAAATGGACCAAAATTTAACAGGAATCCTTTCCCCTTCTCGAACAGCTCTTTCTACATTATACTTTACTCATTTCCAATTATCAACATCTAATGTCCCTTCAACGAGGAACCAAGGATTCCATTCCCTAACTACATTAATACACATTTCTTTGTCAAAAGAAGAAATAGTTACACCATAAGCAGCAAGTAAATGTTTTAGCATATGTAAGTACGGAGTAGATTTAACTTGTCCCATCACCCTGTAATTTAAAAAGTACTTACCTGAATATATCTTCCTGAATTCAACACTGCAGGGTCCCTGTTTGGGTGCCAGTTGTCAACGTCTAAGGCATTGGAGTCCCTGGGTAAGGGTCAAAAATCACCAGGACACAGGGGATACAGAGTGCAAACAGCAATTGCCACTGCATGCTGTGCTTTATTGCTAGTGGGTATTTAAACACAAGCAAGTATTATCTTTGCCAAGATTTAGTCAGGAGACATTCACACAAAGAATTTCAACAGCTACAGTTTTGCTTAAACTATGAGACAATATCTTTGTATATTTTTATCTAAACTATTATAGAGCAACGTCAAACCACTTTCCTGTACTCAGGAAAATGCTTGACTAGCTGTTTGTCTATGCTTAAGTAAGCAGAAGAGCTACTTCCACAGCTCCCAGGAGTCTGACATGAGCTTTGAGATAGGGAGAGAGAACATGTTCCCTCTCTAGCCCGGCATGCCAAGAGCTTTCCACATACACAAACACAGTCCTCAGATAATCCTGAGGCCTGAGCCTGCATCAATCTGCCCCTCCAAAACAGACCCTGAGGCTTCACACAGATTGTCTCACCAACTCTTCTATTACTTTAAGCAAAAACAAAGCAAAACAAAGCAAACAAAATAGACTTTATGGTTAATTAAGCTGCTATTAAAGATTCTAGGCAGAACTATACTGTTAAAATGATGAGTTAGTAAATATGTTTTGTAGATACTGATCTCACATGTGTCACAAAAATAACCATAGATTCATAACTAGATACTCTGAAGTGTAAAGTATATTATTTAGGTGAGTTTCATTAGGTACCCAATGAAGAGAACACCACACCGTATTCACTCAGGTAAAGTAGTTTATTTACTGAAATGCTGCCCATGCCATATATGGTGGAAAGCCATGTAAAAAAATGGGGTGACCTAACCTCAGGCAAGGATGTATCTATGTGAAGAACCAGATGAGGTGTGGCTATTTGAGGGAAACTCTGGCCACACTGGATCTGGATGTGACTTCACGTTCTGGTACTCACCTCTGGTCAGATGGAAAGTGTGACCAGAGGTTGACCAGGTTGTGACTTAACAGGATGGGGAGGTGGCTGCCTTCAGGTGTGCCAGATACTAGGCAACACATGAAGGGTTGAAACTTAGCCATGAAGTGGGAAGGTGTCTGAATAGGGTCTGCATGGCCTGGGGCAGACCTAACACCAAATACAGGTAGTACCTCTGACATATAACTCCTTACTCCGAACAATTCATTCTCAATCATTTTCTTTCTTTGGTTTCTTTCTTTGGTTTCTTTCTTTCTTTCTTTGGTTTCTTTCTTTCTTTCTTTCTTTCTTTCTTTCTTTCTTTCTTTCTTTCTTTCTTTCTTTCTTTCTTTCTTTCTTTCTTTCTTTCTTTATTTCTCTCTTTCTTTCTTTCTTTCTTTCTTCCTTCCTTCCTTACTTCCTTCCTTCCTTCCTTCCTTCCTTTCTTCCTTCCTTCCTTTTCTCCTTTCCCCTCTATCACTTTTATTTTTTTGGTCGGTCATGGGGTTTGAACTCTGGGCTTGGGCACTGTCCCTCAGCTCTTGAGCTCAAGGCAGGTGCTCTACTGCTGGAGCCTAGCGCCACTTCTGGTTTTTGAGTGGTTTATTGGAGATAAGGGTTTCATGGACTTTCCTGCCAAGTCTGGTTTTGAACCTCAATCCTCAGATCTCAGCCTTCTGAGTAGCTAAGATTACAGGTGTGAGCCACCAGTGCCCAGCTCTCTCTCTATATCTCTCCCCTCTTTCACTCACCCTCCCTCTCTCCCCTACCTCTGTATTCTCAACTCTCAAATAATGAACACTTGCTGAGTTGAACTCACAAGCTGGGAGAGCAGCTTAATTGGCATATGTGAAATTTATTTAATGTTTCCTTACACCTCTACCACAGGTCACTGGAATCAAATAATGAACACTCAGCAGCATGGCATCTTAAGCCATTTGGAGGAGGAAAGCAAGCATACTCACTGCATTCTAGGAAGGTGGGGCAGACTCCTCCCTCCTTTTGCTAAGACTCAGCCCAGTTTCTGCATTAGTAGAGGTGACTGCCTCCAAGTGTCCCAGTTACCCAAGTGACACAAGTACTAGGCAGAGACTTAGCCTCTTGTGGTTCTGAGATTAATGGCATGATTCAACATGATCCACTAGTTTGTTGAGATTGGGACTTCTTAAGTTTTTGGTTAGGCTATGTTCAAATTATGATCTATTTATTTCTGATTGCTAACCAGGATTATAGATGTGAACCAGCACATCAGACCATTCAAAGTTCTCTATCCCACATGGAAGACGTGAAGTTTATTTTACCAAATGACATACAAATTGACAGACAGTAAAAGTACGTCCTTACTCCTGGTCAAGATGTGTTATTAATGTAAAACAAAATTACTTAGCAAAATATCTGACTACTGTGATTATACTTTCAAACTTACCCTACACTTTAATATCAAATCACCTATATTAGCCAATGATTCACTCAAATTACCTGTAATCATTTATGTCTGTCCTATCTTCTAGAAGTAGGGAGAACTGGAGCTCACATAATTAACTAAAGTGGTTGAATTTGAGAGGATCACAGTTCTAAATCAGTCTAGGAAGGAAAATATCACCAATATCAAACTACTAGGTAGGGATATTGGAATGCAATCATGATCCCTGTTTTTTGGGCTGGGTGTAAAATTTGCTACTCTATGAGTAAAATAACTTAAACAAGAAAGGATTGGTGAAATGTCTCCAGTGGTGGAATGCTTGTCTGGCAAACACAACATCAAAACTCAAATCAACTTCCTAAAGATAAAATAAGAAAAAGAAAAAAAAGAACATCTCATACTAAGCATGTGTTCAATGTAAAGATTTACACTAAATTATTGTAACTATTAATACTATCATTTCTAGGAGCACACACATTTTGTGTGAAGACTAAATGAAAAAAATGACACCCTATATATAAAGCTTTGGTAAATTACCTAACCATACATAACCATACAGTTCAGTGGACAGATACAGCTGATATATATTGCACACACATGTATGTATTTATATATTAAGTGACATATAAATGAAATAAAAAAATTATAATGAATAAATTTAGTGAGCAGATAACTTTTCCAAAGTATTACTTTACCTGTATCAGTTCATGTCTTAAAGTCTCAAATGCTATACCACACTTACATGGTTGCTGATCCCCTTCAGCTCTTTTATGATATTGTTTTTTCTTTGTTTTTCAGGTGAAAAACCTGCCAATAAATATACTTTCATGACATTCCTTTCTTTAGAAAATGAAAAGCACGTTGTGTTAGCTGGCTCTTTATGTATCATCAAAATATTTTTTTTAAATTTCAAGTACATATTGTCTTAGATCACACTCATTCTCTTCCAATAGTACCTATGGGAAGGAGAAAATGAAGGATTATTCTGTTAATTTGGGAGTTTCTCTTATTAATAACTGCAATAAATATGAAAATGCAACTCTGAAATTATTTAGAGATGTAATTTGAAAGTTACATTTATACACACTCATGTTACTCCCTCAACTAAATCACAGAGCTTGAAATAATTAACATTTTTAGCTGGGTGCCAGTGGCTCATGCCTGTAATCTTAGCTACTCAGGAGCTGGGATTTGAGGATAGTAGTTCAAAGCTATCCCTGGCAGGAAATCTATGACACACTTACTTCCAATTAACCACCAGAAAATCAGAAATGGCACTGTGGCTCAACTTGAAACCTGCTAGCCTTGATCTGAAGAGCCCCAAGACAGTGCCCAGACCCAGAATTCAAGCCCCTTGACCAAGAAAATTAAAAAGGAAAAAAGGGGGAAAAAGTAATATTTTAAAGCTAATGTGCATATATACACAAAATTTGTCTAGAAATAAAACTATAACAGCTCCTGGACTGGCAACAAAGAGATTAAAGTGAAATTGCCTTCAATAATTCATTTAGATGATCTACACTGAGGGCAGGCTACTGGAACTCACATCACTAATTGAAGAGGTAGAATTTGAGAAGATCACAGATCAGAACCAGTCTGCAAGGAAAGTAATAAGAGTCTCATATCATCCTAAAAGCTTGCATGTTGGAATGCATTTCTGATCCCCGCTATTGGCAGACAGAGGTGAAAAACTTAGCCTGTGTTCGGCCCTCAGGAAAATGAATAACTTTGAGCAAAGTAAGTAAATCGAAAAAGGATTATTCTAATGGTAGAATACTTGTTCAGCAAACAAGTATACTCATTTCCTAAAAGAGGAAAGAAAAGGGAAGAAAGGAAGAAAGAAAGAAAGGAAGAAAGAAAGAAAGAAAGAAAGAAAGAAAGAAAGAAAGAAAGAAAGAAAGAAAGAGAGAAAGAAAGAAAGAAAGAAAGAAAGAGAGAAAGAAAGAAAGAAAGAGAGAAAGAAGAAAGAAAGAAAGAAGAAAGGAAAAAGAAAGGACAAAGAAAGAAAAGAAAAGAAAAGAAAGAAAGGGAAAAGGAGAGGTATAAATAAAAACCTCAGCATGCTTTACATGTTAACAATGACCATAAATCATTTTAGCTATAAATGCCTTCATTTAATTCTGGGCAGAGTCATTTTGTATTAAGCCTGAAAAAACCATAGCATACCACATACAAAGCTTGGGTATAATACAGGTCTGCCTTACAGTGTTGGACCAATAAGAGTGTATGTCTAGTGCTGTTGCAGGTATGTTAAGGCTTGTGGGAGTTTATCATCCTGATGATCTTGCAATGATGAAATTGACTAACTACACAACTATCTTGGAAGATCCCTGCTGAGACCTATATTAAGTCACAGGTTAACAAAGAACAATGTATACAATGAAATATATTGTACAACCAGGCATTGTTACCAAAATTATTTTTAACTGATTCACTGTATTTTTACATTCTATATCACATGTACAAGTTCCTCATTCCCTTCTGTCTCATTATGTTGTCTTTCCTTGGTTTTGTTTTGTTTTCAGAACCATGGTATAAGAGGGCATTTCTTATATTTTTGTCTTGTAGTCTTCAGAAAGTCTGCAGTTAAATATGCTTAAGTTGCTTTTATTAGAAAATTTAAAACACATTGGGTAGAGTCTTCACCATCATTTTGTTAAGATCTCAAATATGTTTTTATTTCTGTCATTCTACCTGTGATAATCTCACTTCAATCTTTTCCAAAGGGCACTTTAGTGGAAGGAGGAAATTCAAAGTGGATTCTGGTAGAGAATTTCTGTTACTAAAAATTCTGGTACATAGTAATGTAAGCAAGTCCAAAATTATTCATTGGAGAGATGAGTTGAAAGTCAGCTTTTTACATCTTAATACTCTTTCTTCAACCAAACTAGAGGATTTAAAATAACTAATACTTTCAAGTTAATGGACAAAAATGTGCATGAAAATTCTAGAAATAAAATGATCACTCATGAAACCTTACTGATACTTCAAAGAATGCTTTCCAGTTAGAGGAATCATCTTCACACATTTTCACACAATGTGTATCTGCCTGGTAACAGAAGCCCAAACTAGACTAAAGCATCTAATAACTATATAATTTTTGTTGTCTTTTGGCAATACCGCTTTCTTATCATATTGATTAGTATGAATTCTGTGACTACTATAAAATCACATTTGTAATAAAAGTTACTAGGTGGGAACTTCAAAGATAAGGTGGTGTGGGGTTTCTGGTGGAACCCTGTCTGGTTCAAGGGAGGAGTTTATATTGGCACAACCTCTGTGGTGGAGCAGGTCGGGGCTTTGAGGGTGAAGGCCAGTTTGTGTAGGGCTTTTAGACAGCAGGGAGAGGACAGGAAAGACTAGACTTGTTAAGAGCAGGGTCTCTTGTGGAGTAGGTGGGAATTTAGGATGGAGACTGGCAGGTGGATGGGTTTTCAGTGGAAGATGGTGGGGTCACTGAGGAAGAGGCTGTTTGGGGCAGAGCTTTGAAAGGGAAGAACAAGGCTACAGAGGAGGAGGTTACTTAGAGGAGGTTTTGTGGTGTAGCACTGTGAGCCCTTGTGGGATATGTAGGGTGAGGTTTTCCATAAGGCAGGGAAGAGAATTAGGGCAAGAGACTGACAGAAAGTGGGGATTCTGGTGCAGGAATGCGGAGCTATGAGGGAGAGGGTTTTCATGGTCTGTGAGAGGGCAGAGCAGTGCTAGGAAGAAGTGGGCTAATAAGGGGCGGGGTTTCTGGTGGAGAATGGCAGGCCTTTTGGATGTGTTTTAGGGTGGAGGTGGGGTATCTTGCAGAGCAGAATGTAGTAACAATGTATGGAGGAAATTTTCAGGAACAGAGATTTGTGAGAGCAGGGATACGATCCAGTGGACTAGACTAGTTAAGACAGGGTTTCTCGTGTAGCCAGTCACCACCTCGAAAAGAGGAGTAAGTTTGGGTGGGGATTTCGGTGTTGCAAGGCAGGGCATTAGACTTTGGACAGGGTTTCCAGTAGGGCAAGGCAACCTTCAAAACGGGACTATGAAGGGACAGGGATTTACAGTTGGGCCTGGTGAGACTTCCAGAGGGAGGCCAAAAGATGCAATGTTATCCAGTGGAGTAACATGGGAGTCGAGAGATGGGATAGTGTGGTGGGGGTTGTCTAGTGGGGGTTTTCTAGAGCAGGTCTGACTTGGAGCCATGGGGTTAATTGGAAGAGGGACTTTGAGAAGGAATGGAAGGTCTGCAAAGGTGTAGGCTAATTATGGGCAGGGTATCTGATTGAGTAGAGTGTGGATCTCTGGGAGGATCCAGTAAGGAGAGGATTCGTCTCGGGAACAATGCAGCCATTGAGAGAGTAGATATGGGATGTAGAGAGGCCTGTGGTGGAGCAGGGTTGTCTTTCCAATCAGGAGATGGGCTGTGTGAGAATCTTTTGGTCAACCAAGTCGGGGCTACAAGGGCAGTTCCAGAGAGGTGGAGGTTTTTTGGTGTAGCATGAAGGGCTTTGTGGGAAGAGGTAGGTTCAGGGCTGGGTTTGAGATGTTAGGCCACTTAGAAGTAGACTAGTATGGATGGAGTTTCTGATGAAACCAGGAGGGGTCGAGTGAGAAGTCTGGTTGGGAGTGGGGTATGAAATGGAAGGGAAGAGCTTGGAGGTAATAAAATATGGAAGCAATGGGACTATGAGTGAATAAAATAGTTAGGGAAGGGGTATCTGATGGATGAAGTTAAGATTAGAGGGAGTAGCCCGATGTAGGCGGTGTTCTTGGTGCAGCAAGACGGATCATAGGAGGAGATATAGATGTGGCCTGGTTTCTGGTGGTGCAGACAAGGGATTCCAGGAAGGGGTGGAGTGGAAGAAGGCTTTCCCTGTAGCAGAGGAGGGCTTTCAGGAAGGATTCTGGTTGCAGTCAGGGCCTTGAAAGTTTATAGCAGGACTACCAGGGGGTAGGCTATTTAAGGTTGGACTTTTAATGATGAGGCTGAATGGAAATGGGTTTCCAGTGGATCCAGTAAAGTTTTATGGGAAGGGGAGGATAGGAAAGGGACACGACTTAGTGAAGAGTGGGGCTACAAAATAAACAATTACTCTAATAGGAACACCATTTTCAGTCAGTGTTGAATTATATTACTTTTATGTATACAAGAGATATTGGAGAAAGTAAGCAAGTAAAAATTTCCTCCTAGTGAAATTTTTCTTTATTCCTGTTGAGTGAAAATAAAACCACAGGTCACATCAGGCTCTGAGGCCCACAGTAGACTAAAACACATGAAGCACTGGCCTTTATTCCCCAGCACAACCTTTAAGGACTACAAATAAAAATTTTAAAATGGACATTCTATTATCTTAAAATTGTGAATGAATAGAACTTTTACTTTGACCGTTTTAGAAATCGTAAAACCAAGTAAGTGATAATGTTTTAAATTTATGTAATATTGGGAAGTATAATACAATAATTAGGAAAATATAAAATTGTACACAGAATTTGTTGTCCAGCATCAATTTTAATCTAAAAGAATTTTAAACCAGGAAATTGTAATATAGTGAGATTGCAGCATGGTTTCATTTCAGACATCAAAATGGTGACTTAAGGAATGTGTCTTCATCATTGGATGCATCGATGTTAAAACTTATCTAAAAATGTGAAGCACTACACAGACCCTGAAGAAACACAGAAGGGTCCGTGAAATGAGGTTGGAATAAAATTAATGACTAATTACAGTAGGAATTGATCTTCACTAGTCCCATAAATATTTTCCAGAAGAAAGGACTACATTGAAAAATAAACAAAACAGTGAAAAGGAAGCAGGCAGGCAGACCTTGAAGTACACATTATCCAATGAACAACGTCTATTGAAGCATGATTGCAATAATCTTTTACCTAAGTTACAGTACTGATCTATGTTCTTTCCTTATGTCAAATAACAAAGCCATGAAATTGCAGTAATAATTTTCAAGGCATTAGACTTTACGGAAGGAATTCAATGAATGTATTTCTAGAAAGTAAAGATAGATGTCTGAGATAAAATGTAAAGCAAATATCTCCAATTTTTAACTCTTCAAGGTGAGATGGGTACAAGCCGAAGCACAAGGAGAATGGACAGAAGTACAATAGTGCATACCAGTAGTTCCCAAGATGCAATGATGAATGTAAGAGGGGAGAAAATCAACACAACCATCACAGGACTTAGCACTAAAGAGTAGAGAGAAGAACACTGAAAATCAATGGAGAGTTACAAAGGATGTCCTTGCATATTTGGCAGAATTGTGCATGGCATTGAGGTCTAAAATATGAGGAGGTATTATAGGAAACTACTTGTGCTCATATGTTGCCTCAAGAAGTGATAAATTTATGATTTACAGGATATTGAATAATTATAAAGGTCTTGCTTCAGTAGTGCAGAGTTAAACCTTGATAAATTCTGTTTTTAAAAACCTAACACCCTATAAAACCAAGACAAGAAGATTCAAATTATATATAAGTGACTTGACTGCAAAAATAGAGTTCAAAAAATCAAATCACATAAAGTGGATGCAAAAGGATTACATTATTAAGGTAATCTTTAAACAACAAACATTTTATGTGAATAGTCCTGATTATAAATGATTTGTTTTCCATATACATTTTGGATGCACAAAAACAACAAAAACAAAGCAAAACAAAACAAATGACACTTGGCAATAGAGCTAGATGCCAGTATCTCATCTCATGAGGCTGATATTCCAAGATCATGGTTCACAGATGGCTGGGGTAGCAATCCATGAGACATTTATGTTCAATTGTTCAATCAAACACAGAGTTAAACCTTGGTAAAATAGCACAGATTCAGTCAGTCATGAGTGAAAAAAACAAGCAAGATTTTGAGACTCCGAGTCAAGTTTCATTACTTCACACACACACACACACACACACACACACACACACACACACACACACACACACACACACACACACACACACACACACACACACACACACACACACACACACACTCACACACACGAAATGGGAGATGAGATGGAAAGAAAAAAGCGAATATTAAAGGTGTGAAAAAATGAACCTATCTGCCAGGACTATGCTAAGCATATATTAATTAATAAAAATGAGGGAAACCATAGAGCCTATTTTTCTTTGAGTGTGGCTTCCTTCACATAATGATTTTTTTCCCAAATCTTTCCATTTTCTTAAGAAAGGGGCTGTGTAATTCTTTTTGATAGAAGCAAGAAATTCCATTGTGTATATATACGACATTTTCCTGATCCATTCATCTATTGAGGGGCATCTGGATTGGTTCCATATCTAAGATATGGTAATCATGCTGCAAAAAACATACTTGTGCTGGTAGTTTTAGTGTTTTATATTTTAGAGTCCAGTCGTGGGGCATGAACTCTGGGCATGGGCGCTTTCCCTCAGCTTGTTAGCTCAAGTTTACCTATCTACCACTTGAGCCACAGCGCCACTTCTTGCTTTTTTCTTTTTGCTTAAGAATTCTTTTTACTTAAGAATCGAACCAAGGGCCTCTTGCATGCAAAGCAGACACTACCACTGAGCCACCTTCCCAGCCCGAGAGAGGATATTTTAACTTATTTTCTACAAGTAAATTTCTACAAGTAATATTAAGCAAAGCTAATTAAGATAATTACTTATTTACTTTTCAGAGAATGAGTATTGTACTCTTGGATATCTTGGAAGAAAAGACTTCAGACTCATTACAACTGATGCCTTGCATTGAAATTACAGTCTAAACTTTCTTCTTCATGAAACAAAAGCTTCAGTTCTTTCATATTAGAATTATAAAATCATAATACCTGAATGTTGATTTGTTTTCGTTTGCTATTTCCAATTCCATTCTTCATCCATTAGCAATCTAGGGATGATTTTGACAAATGCCCATGAGTGGGATTGCTGGCTCCAGAGTTCTGTACATTTGACCATACAAAATTATAATTGAAATGAACTCCAAGCATGGAAACAACAAGTCGTTTTATTTCAGATATCAACCTTGATGTCGGTAAAGTGGTGTATCTACATCTTATTTTATTTCATTTGTCTTTGATTTATCCGTGGAAATCTGTCTTGATTCTGGTACCTTGTATCTTGTATATACATTATTTGATTTGGAGAAGGAAAGGGAAATAACAAAATGATGAAAGGAGTGACCCATTGCAACAATGATATTCACAAGGAACTATACTGGCAATGAACTTTACAACTTTGGGGTGGGGGGTAGGGGTTGGGGGTGGGAAAAAATAGGAAAACAACAATGGAGTGGGTAACAATATTCAACAAGTAATGTACCTTACTCATGTAACTGTAACCACTCTGTACAGTACCTTTAAATAAAATACAATTTAAAAAAGTGAACCTACCCTAGAAAAAATGTCCTTTTCAAAATAACCTATCTGTAACAGTACTTGTGAGGGATTCTAGAGTCAAACTGTTATATCTGGAAAGGGATATATTGGGAAGCCATCTCAAACAGCAATCAAAAGGCTGAGAGCTGTGCTCTGGGAAGGTCAAACATTTAAGGGAAGACAGGGGTATGGATTATTACCTCAAAAGTATTTAAGTTAGAACTGTTGGACACTACAAGTTTAAGACTTTGTAGAAACGATGGATGTCTGTGTTATGGTTGTAATGACAATTGCTCCATTCTGCTCCCTAAAAATAAGGGATTCAATTATCACTATGGCACTCCATACCTATAAAGATTTTACATATATTACAGTAATACAAACCTAAGGTGCTCAGCAATCACAGCACATTGATTTGTTATAATTGTCTTCAGATCAGAAATACTCTAGAGTTTAAAGTAGAATGATGGGCTGTACATTTTCAACGCGAAAGTGATGATCACCCCCTGCAATTATTCTCAGTGGAAAATCCTTCCTATACATTTTACTGGCTTAGCTTCTACTCTGTGCTTTACCATTATCAGGCAGGGTCACACTGTATTGAGCTACAATACAGCAGCAACCTTAGCTGCCTTTGAAATTTACCTCCAATCTTTATACCAAGGTCAACTGCACATCTCTGATCACATAGTTAGTGGACAACTGAACTTTCCAATTCAGCTATCATTGCTCATTTCCAGTGTAAAGATCTCACTCCATTAGATTTATTGTGTATAATCTTGTATTTCCAACATTGCCTTAGATGTTGGTTTTTGATATAGAGCTTTTAGTTTGCATTTGATTTATAGAAGTGTTAGTGATGCCAGTTGAACTGCATATATTATAATGTAAGTAATTTGATGTTTTGACATAAGAATTTAATTCTGGCAATTGATGAAGTCACTACACATCACTCACAAAAGTTTCTTTATATGTACTGGTATTGTTTTATTGTGAACTTCTTAAAAACCAGTCATAGGAGTACATGTCCTTATCCCATCTCTTCTGTCACTGAGACGAGGCTTGAAAGGTCCCGACATCATAGTGAGAAGTTTTCTACAATGAAGGGTGAGAGAATAGCACAACGAGCAAATGAATCTTCCAACTGTTTTGTTACATGTTCTTTACACTTAGCCATTAAGACACCATAATAATGTTTTTATGACTTCTTACCTACTCTTTTCCTGTTCTGAGATGTTTTATTTATGGATCTCTAAGAAATCGTATAAGAATCATATAATAAATCTATAAATCAAATAAGAAACATACAAATAGTTTATTAGGGATATATAACCTAAAAGGAATAATTTCAGGAAAGTATTAAGCACATAAAATGTAATTCACATCTAAAATTGTCTCTTTATTTAAAACTTCAGCAGTTGTAGTTTATTTATTCTGATAACAAAGATTATAAACTAAGTTACAATAGTATTCCAAATGGAACACAGAACTAGAAACATGAAGGGTAGAACTAAAGAATGCTACTGCTACCACTAATAGAGTAAGAATAAAATTTAGGCAAAACTCCTTCAGAGTTTATTTGTTGAAACCTGGTCATAGATTAAATATGACGTGTCAAAAAGTATGTAAGTCTGAAACGACTCCAAGTTATTTTGACAAGAGAGCTGGAAGAATTATCACTTAATCAAATAGTAATGAGAGATTGGTTTGTAGATAGAGATCAAAGCTCACTTTGGGATCTTTTGAGTTTACTAAAATCAGTAGCTGGGAGTTGACAGGATGCTATTAAGGACTTGAATTAAAGAAAACAGAGCTGGAGAAAAATACAGAAATAATTACTGTACTCAATAGTAACAACCACGAGAAGGAATATTACAGAGCTAAGCCCAGGGATACACAAATATGTAAAATATGACAAACAAAGAAAATCAGTAATAAGTATGTAATGCAGACTTATATGGGTAGGTATTTTTCATGTTTAAGGGCTATGAAGTGATTTTGTGATGACCTAAAATTTATGAAATTGGTAATGTCAACTATCCCTTGGGCCAACCATAGCTAAAAGTTTAAGTAAAACAGGGCCACAATAGTGTGTAGAGTGTGTCTTGATTTACCAAAGTGAAAATAGGCCAATATTTGGAAAGCCACTTTTTGGACATGTGGTTGGAGTGGTAATTACTGAAGTTTGTTCAAGTGTTAGTAGAAAGCTACAGGTTTAGCACAATGATAGAAATCTTTCAGGGATCTGGTAGATTTCCCCTCTGTCTTCAATTTCCCTTTTTTTTTTCTGAGAGTTAAAATATAATTACTGGAAGCCTGTTCAAGTTGTGCCTTTGGCAAGTTAACAGATAGTCAGTCTATCACAAGCCCAAATAAAAGAGAATGGGAACAGGTCTATATTGAGCACTCACAGTAGACGGGTCTCTGGACTTTGTCAGGAAGAGCCTTCTGCCATTGTGGGATGGATAGGGCTGGATAATATGTAAAATAGACACCATATATTGAAAGTATTCTGCTAAGTTGACACTTGAAATATTGGATGTTTTATCTGCATTGTATTGATTTCTATGAATCAGTTAATCAGATTCTTCATACCGTATGATGTTACCAGATTAAAAATGCATGCTTATTGCATTTCCTTTGTATAACATATAGTATGTTTTGAAATTTGGCATAAAACATTCGTCTTTTCATTTATTTATTTTTAATATGGATTACTCTACTTCTCAATAGTAGGGAAATGCCCTGAAACTTCATAATTTGATGTCATATGTAATTTTTTTTTATTTTTATTTATTGTCTATTGCAGCACCGGGCTTTCTAATAAATATGTAATCTATTCAATTTTGAAAAGTATTGCTGTACCTCCCACTTATTTGTGGCATTTCTGAAATGCAAGTTCCTCTGTGTGTCAGGGTGGATACTTTTGCCTGTAACAGTTTTGTTATTGAATACATAACATCTGGATACTTAGGGAACAAAGGATGTGAAGCTACAGTATCCCGAAAAAGAACTTCCAAGACAATTCAAGGGCAACTCATGTAATCTCTGTGTAGGTGAATAGGAGCATAGAAAAGAAATTCTTATACATGAAAGTGACTGAGATTGTGTGCACATAGGTGTTCACTTATTTATCTGTTGCTATAATTTTACATATTCACTATTATTAATTGATATTTCATATATGATATATGATATATATATATACATACACACACACACACACATATATATATATATATATATATATATATGTATATATATATATATATATGATCACAGTTTCCAAATCCAGAGAATCACATCCATGGGCATCGCTTTCCTATGTTGTTCTTTGGGTAATAAGAATGAAACCTGGTATTGTCCTGTGGTAGAGAAATAACTCAGAGATTCAAACATTTTTCTTTCAATATGTTGCTTGCTCCTAACTCTAAAATTAGGAAGTCTGCTAATATATAATACATGTTATAATATATTTGAGTATTATATAATGTCTAATATATTCTATACTAGAATATATATTATGTATAATAACTGATATTATTATATATTTATAAGGAAAAATACAACAAACGCATCGATGTCCACACTTTCCTAGCCATGATTAGGTTCAGTAGAGTTAGGTGCATTACATCTCAACAAGATAAGTCTGCTGAAGTTCTGATGACCTTGAGCTAGATAAGGAGAATTTCTGTAAAAGGAGGCTCTCTTCAATTATGAGAAAAGATAAGTTTTTTGTTTTATTTTTTTGTTTTTATTTAGGCCAGACAGGGGGCCTGAACTCTGGGCCTGGGCACTGTCCCTCACCTCTTCAATTCAAGGCTAGTGCTCTACCACTCGAGCCATAGCAGCACTTCTGGCTTTTTCTGCTTATGTGGTGCTGAAGAATCAAACCCAAGGCCTCATGCATATAAAGCAAGCACTCTACCACTGAGCCACCTTCCCAGCCCAAGTTTGCAAGTTTTTGAGAAGAGGTATTTTGCATTTACTTTGCATCCTTGATTAGTAAAGAATGTATATCATTTTGCTCTAAATTTTTGTCTCCTTTTATGTTCCCTAAACAGTTACACATGATCATCATTACATCGCATATATTTAAATCCTTCTTTTATTTCTTTTATCATTATTGTTTTCTTGTTGCTGTTTTGCTGATCCTAAAGCTTGCACTCAGGGAAATTGTCCCTGAGTTCAAGGCTCTTGCTCTATCACTTGAGCCACAGCACCACTTCTGGCTTTTTCTGCCTGGGATTGCTTTGAATCATAATACTCAGATCTCAGCCTTCTGGTTAGCCAGGATTACAGGTGTGAGACACCATTGCCCAGCAAGTCCCTGTCTTTTTGTTATTCTAAAAGCCTCCTATCCAAGATCACTTCTAAGATAGTAAATGAACCTATGCCAATAATTTCTTCATACTCTCATCTCCTGTTATGGCTATGGAGTCTTTTCCATCGTATCCTGAACCTACTTCACTCTTCTCTTCCTAATCCATGATTCTGGATGTATTTCTAATAATTACCTAAATCTTGTGGCTATAAACCATAAATTACTCAACTCTTAATTTCATTTAATTTTTTTTCAATATGATTGTTGTTCTGTACAAATCTGAGCTTATATTCACCTTTTGTATCTACCTCTTGGCATGGGCAGAGCCTAGGCCAATTCTACCTTAAATGCAAGAGGTTAGCCAAAGAATAGCCTGCAGTATTCTGGCCGAGGAGTCAGGACAAGTAGTTGAGTGCCTGAAAGAAGCAATGCATTCCTGACATGAGACGGAGTGAGAGAGACAACAGCCTAGAGAGCAAACTGGCAGTCACAACATTTAACAACTTCTCATTTGGGGAAACTCCTCCAAAGTAGCCATGAGATAACTTACATAGTGAATTTTCTTATATGAAGGAAGTTGTCATGTCTCACTACACAACTCCCTTGTAGTCAAAGAGAGGGTCATTGTTTTGTGTCCTCGTTAGGTCCAGGCTCAGTTTTATCTCCATCTTAGATTTTGCTCAGACTCTATTCCTACCAGAAAGTCCCTGATGAGGAGGAAAATGTGATCTCTTGGCTTCTGACTGGTCCTTTCGGACCTGAGGCCACTTTTAGTTTTCAACCTGTTCCTTCTGACAATGGGAAAGCTCATTCTCTGAATTGTGCCCTAGTATCAAATTTCTTCAGAGAAAGTCAAGGAATGATAGATTCTGCCTGAGGGATTTAGTTTCTCCGTTTCCAAAGAGGCCAATTAATATCTGATTCTGAGACCCAGGTGGAAGTCCTTCAACAGATCCTCCAAGCTGGAGTGGATGTTACCTCAGACTCCAAGCCATCCTCATATTTCTCCAGCTCTTTCTCATGAACCAAAAGTTTACAGGAGTTTAGTTCAGAACCAAAGAGAAATGAGAGTAGTAGAAGGACCATTGGCAGGGTGAGGAATTAGAAACTTTGGATGAGAAAAAGGGCTCAGAAAATCTAGGATCACTCACATCATTTGGGAATCACATCAGAAGATTTGGGAATAAAAGTAATAAATTACTACCTAAATTAGTAACTCCACTACTCTACATTGAAAGTGTTCTGTCAAAAGTTATCTGTCCTAGCTCTATTTTGATCAGGAAAATGGAGCACATTCTTTCCTCACAAAGTTCTACTGAGTATATTTATCCATACCCCAGGTTGTTCTTATTCTCTACTTCTCTGCTACTTTTCTTTGTTGGATTCAATCAATGACACTTGAAAGTGTTAGCATCGTCAGCCATGTAATTACACTTTCTTCTAATCCATTTGTTATAAAGTAAAACAAATTATGAGGAAACGTATAACTATGGTACATTTTCATCCAAGGCATATTTATTTGATTTTAATAGTTTCATTGTTAAAATTTGAGGAAAATGTTTTACTATTAGCAGTAATTAGTTGTACATTTTTTTGTATTTTTCCATGTCTGTGTATTTGTTAAGCTTCTAACATCGTCTTTTTCCCCAACTGTTGCCTTCTTAAAATTGCTTAAATTATATACTATATATGATGGTATTCTATGTGTTCATTGATATATTTAAATTTTGTAGGGAGCCAGGGTAAACGCCATTACAAGATGTCGCCCACTCCCTTGCAGCTTTGAGGTAACCACTCCATTTCAGGCGGTGCTTGCCGGGACGGTGGGTCTTGGGCTTTGCGCATGCGCAAGCCACGTAGAGTCCCCAGCCAATCCCGTGGCACCTGGTGACGGTGAAAGGCAGACGACCAATGATAGAAAGACCCGTGTTCCTATTCCCTATATAAGCGGCCATGTTTTGGGTGCACGCTCTCTCGCGCTCAAGCTCTCCTACAAACAAGAAGGCTCTCCAATAAAGCATGATCTGAGAAGACTCCTGGTGTGGTGGTCATTATTCCTCGCTGGTCGAGAAGGCGTTCGCCGCAAGTGGTGCCGAAACCCTGGACCCGCGCAAGAGGCCAAACAGGAGCCAGAACTCAACACGCGGAGAGGGGACGTCGGTAAGTAGCCCCCGGTATGCTGTTCACTGTAGATTTAGATATTTATTGGTTGCTTGCATTGCTTCTTCCCTTGTGGCTTGTCTTTTTGATGGTGCGCACTTGCCTCGAGGAGGGAGGGTTTGATTTAATCCAGGAAGGATGCAAAGTACTAACACGGCATCAGGATAGTCTATCAGAGTCAGCATCCAGTAAAGGGGAGGAAAATAGGCCTAAAAGAAAAAGGGAAAAAAGACAAAAGGATCCTAAAAAATTAAAGCAGGAGGGACTGCAGCCCTCACAAAAGGAGAAGGGTCTTATGGAGGAGGGGGTCTCAAGGAGACCCCTATGCCCTTCTTTAAAAGCAAACCGGTTCTCAGCCCTACATGTGGAAGGGCGGGACCAAGAATGCAGTGATCTTGTGAGTGACTCAGAGGAAGAAATGTTAGAGGAGGAGGGAGAGCAGCTCGATCCAGCTGATAGTGAAGACTTAGAAGAGGCTGCGGCTGAGTATGAGGCAGACAGATATGGGGGGTGGCGCCCCCTAGGGGTGGGAGTACCGCAGCAGCCAGAAAGAGGAAATGGAGCTGGCCCTCACCCGTCGGCCCCCCTGCCGTGCCCGCCGGCGGGGCGGAGTCACTTTATAAAAGGAAGCACCTGGTCGCGGCTGGCGGCAGCTTTTCCAGTTTTTGAAAATCCAATTACTAATGAAAGAAATTTTGAGCCGATTTCCTACTTCCAGCTTAAGGATTTAGTTGAGGCAGTCCAGACTTATGGAGTCACAGCTAATTATACCACTGCCCTGCTCCAAAGACTGACCGTCAATGCTATGATGCCCACGGACTGGTTTGAGGTAGCCCGTACCTGTCTTAATCATGGGCGGTTCCTCGATTTCCGGTCTATTGTTCAAGACAAGGCTCAAGCCCAATACAGACAAAATGTCCATGATGGGCACCTGGACTGGACCGTAGATATGCTTCTCGGGCAGGGACCCTACACGGTAGACCAGACAGGATATCCCTTTGAAGTATACCGCCAGGTAAACGAGATCTTTTACAAGTCCTGGCGGGCCCTCCCAAACAAGGGAGAGATGGCCGGCAATCTAACAAAAATCATTCAGGCCCCTAATGAGCCATTTTCTGATTTTGTTGCCCATATGCTAGAGACAGCCCAGCGGGTGTTAGGAAATCTGGAAACAGCCATGCCATTTGTACAACAAATCATTTTTGAACAAAGCACCAAGGAATGTCAGAGGGCAATTACCCCAGTAAGAACTCAAAGCCTAGAAGCTTGGTTAAAATCCTGCAGAGAAGTAGGTGGCCCCCTGACCAATGCGGGGCTGGCGGCTGCTGTCTTGTCGGCTGCCGGGGCAGCAAAAGATAGTAAAGGAAAAGGGTCTTTCCGGTGTGGTCAGTTGGGACATTTTAAACAACAGTGCCCACAAAACGGTGGTCCTGTGCAAAACATACCCAGGCCGCCAAGGACTCCAGGAGTGTGTCCTCGTTGTAAAAAGGGAAAGCATTGGGTCAACGAGTGCAGATCAGTTAGAGACATCAATGGACATCTTATCCCCCAAATTATTCCAAACGCTGATTCGGAACCAGAGCCAAAAAACGGGAAGGAGGGTCCTCGTCCCCAGGGCCTGAAAATTTATGGGCATTTCAGACTCCGGCTCCCGGACAGCACCCGCAACAACCCTCCAGCCAAAAAGAGCAACCTCAGGCTCCGCAGGGTTGGACCTCTGTGCCACCTCCGGACGGGTATTAACACAGCAGATGGAAGTCCAGATTGTGGAGACGGACATGACAGGACCCCTAGATAAAGGCACTGTAGGAATAGTTTTAGGACGCTCCTCCTCCACAATGAGAGGATTAATAATTTTCCCAGAAGTGATTGACCCTGACTATACGGGGACTATCAATGTCCTCTGCCATGTCCCCCATGGAGTGGTGTCCATTTCTCCCGGGGATAGAATCGCACAGCTCCTGCTTTTGCCTTCTCTTCATGGCAACTTCCCTGCTAAGGAGATAGAGAGAGGAGTTAAAGGGCTAGGCTCCACTGGAGTCAACCTTACATGCCTGTCCATAACTTTAGACCAAAGACCCATGCTAACTCTCCAAGTGGACGGGAGAAGATTTGAGGGACTGGTGGATACAGGAGCAGATCGAAGCATCATCCAAAGAGGGGAGTGGCCAAAACAATGGCCAACTCAGAAATCCTCCCAGACCTTACAAGGGCTGGGCTATGCCGATGCTCCACAGTTAAGTGCAAAAGAATTGACTTGGAGAACAGACGAAGGCCACGTTGGAAAAATGCAGCCATTTGTGGTAGACGTCCCTGTCAATCTTTGGGGAAGAGATGTGCAGCAACAGCTAAAGCTAACTTTAACTAATGATTATTCTGAGTCCAGTCAGAATATGATGAAACAGCAAGGATTTGTGCCAGCCTTGGGGCTTGGTCGGCGTCTCCAAGGACGCAAGGAGCCGATAGAGCCACTTCCTAAACAGGACAGGAAGGGTTTGGGTTTTTCTTAGGGGCCTCTGAAAACAAAGCTTCCACTGAAGGTGCCGTACCCATACCTTGGTTAACACAAAAGGCGGTGTGGGTTCCTCAGTGGCCCCTCTCTCGAGAAAAATTGGAAGCGGCTCAAACTCTTGTCCAGGAACAGCTACAGCTGGGGCATGTTGAACTTTCAGTGTCATCTTGGAATACCCCAATTTTTGTGATCAAGAAGGCCTCTGGAAAATGGAGATTATTACATGACCTTAGAGCAGTAAATGCCCAGATGCAAATTATGGGACCCATCCAAAGGGGACTTCCATTGCTCTCTGCGTTACCTCGAGAGTGGCCTATTTTAGCTTTAGATATTAAGGATTGTTTCTTTTCCATACCTCTTTGTGAGAAGGATAGGGAGCGCTTCGCCTTCACCTTACCCTCTGTTAATCATGAAACCCCGGATGCTCGCTATCAGTGGAAAGTTCTCCCCCAAGGGATAGCTAATAGCCCAACAATTTGTCAATTGTTCGTAGGGGCTCCATTAACCCCTGTTAGGAAAAAATTTCCAAAAGTACGGATTGTCCATTATATGGATGATATCTTGTTGGCTGCTCCCTCGGTAGAGACTCTTCATAAAGTGTTTGGGCGGGTAACGGAGACCTTAGCTGATAAAGGACTGATTATTGCCCCTGAGAAGGTTCAACAGACTAGTGTTGTTCAATTTCTGGGAACCATAGTTTCTCCTACTGAGATTAAACCACAAAAACTTTCCATTCAAACTGGTCATCTCAAAACACTTAATGATTTTCAGCAATTGGCAGGAGATATTAATTGGATAAGGGAGTTTCTTAATCTCCCACGGTCAGAGTTGTTACCTTTATTTGCCATTTTGGAGGGCGACCCTGAAGTCACCTCCTCTAGATCCCTGACACCTTTAGCACTAAATTCCCTACAAAAGGTTGAGGCAGCTTTGTCTAGGGCTCAACTTTCATGTGTTGATTTAAATTACCTATCGATTTATGTATATTAAAAACAAAAAATTATCCCACGGGGGTTCTTTGGCAAAATGGCCCCTTATGGTGGCTTCATGGCAATTCTGTGGGAGCAAGAACAGTTCAATATTATCCTGAATTAGTGGCTAAGTAAGCACTTTTGGGCATAAAGTATTGTTTGATGCACTTTGCAAAGACTCCAGATAAATTAATCATTCCATATACCCCATGAACAAGTTGAGATTTTGGCCGCTACAGTGGATATGTGGGCAATTCTTGTTTGCTCGTTTCCCAATGTAATTGATAATCATTATCCTAAGCATCCCCTGCTTGCCATTGTTAGTAAAAACTTACTGTATTTTCCTGTCGTTACTTCAAAGGAGCCCCTAGTTAGTGCCCTGACCATCTTTACGGATGGATCAAAATCTGGACAAGGTCCTTTTTTGTTCAAGGACACAAACAGCCAGTGGTCTTTAATTTTCGGCCAAATGTTCCACAGGCTGTTGAATGTTTAATTGTGCTTGAAGTTTTTAAAAGATTTGATCAACCTTTTAATTTATTTTTTGATTCATTATATGTTGTAAATGCCGTTGCTTCCCTTGAAGTTGCTGCTTCAATTAAGCAGGCCAGTACAATTTCTAATGTTTTGTTACAGATTCAATCCCTTATCTTAAACAGAAAACACCCTTTCTATATTGGACATATTCGCGCCCACTCTATGTTGCCGGGCCCGATGGCAAGGTGTAATGATTTGGTGGACCAGGCAACTCGGGCTGTGGCTCTGGTCGCTGCTGATCCTGTAGAATTGGCAAAAGACTTTCATAGATTGTATCATGTACCTGCTAATACCCTTAGGAAAAGATATAATTTGTCCAGGCATGTGGCAAGAGATATTGTTAAAGCCTGTAAATCCTGTGTTACCTTTCTTAATCCTCCCCATGTGGGGGTAAACCCCAGGGGGTTGAGACCAAACGCCCTATGGCAAATGGATGTTTGTCATCTGACAGAATTTGGTAAGTTAAAATATTTACATGTGTCTGTGGACACCTTTTCTGGTGTCATTCATACCACACCTTTGGCAGGAGAAAAGGTGTCTCACGTCAAAATACACTGCTCAGAAGCTTGGGCAGCTTGGGGAAAGCCCCTTAGACTTAAGACGGATAATGGCCCTGCTTATACTTCCCATGGTTTTCGCGTCTTTTGCACACAAATGCAGGTTGCCCACACCACCGGACTGCCCTACAATCCTCAAGGACAAGGTATAGTGGAAAGAGCTGATAGAAGCATAAAAGAAATGCTTCAAAAACAAAAAGGGGGAATTGCTGAGTCAGCGTCCCCCAGGGAAAGACTTTCTCTTGCGCTCTTTACCCTTAATTTTTTAATTCTAAATGACAACGACCAGTCTGCCGCAGATCGGCATATGACAAGAGACCCCATGGATACTAAAGACATGGTTATGTGGAAGGATGTTATTAATAATAAATGGTATGGACCGGATCCAGTAATAACGAGATCCAGGGGAGCTGTTTGTGTTTTTCCACAGAGTCAAGAAGTACCTCACTGGGTGCCAACGAGACTGACCAGGCCGGTGGAGACTGCAGCAGAACCCCCTCTTGAAGATGCCATCCACTTGTCTCCTGATGCAGCTGATCTTCCTGCTGTTAGCAACAGTGGTAATAGCAACCCCTGTGATAGCTAAACCAATGGCTGTGGGCTGTCACCAGGGCCTGGCCAGTTCCTATGCCCCTGCATGCAGACTCCCTTTTTCTCCCCACCTTATTTTCCGCAGATTGTAGGATGGAAGACTGGATTGCCTCTGTGGTGTCCTTTTTCAAAGAGTGGGTGGGAGTCGGAATGTTTTTAGCCTGCTGCTTGGGAGGATGCGTGGTCTGCCTATGGTTGGTCTGTCGCCTTCGAGCCCAAACCAGAAGGGATAAGGTTGTTATCTTGCAAGCATTAGCCACTTTGGAGAGTGGATCCTCATCCCAGGTCTGGCTGTCGGCCCTGAGAGGCAATTAAGCCTTACCATCCTGCATAGCCTTAGCACCCCGAGGGATTAGTGGATCCCATTGCACCGGGACAGGTATGCAATTTGCAATTTGGGACAGGGTGCGAGGCAAGTGCACTTGAGGGTACCATCTCCTCAAGAAGAGCATGCTGGGTTGCAAGTGGGTTGATGCCCAAGATCCCACCTCTGCAAAAAAGGCATCGGACGGGCCTGGTCATCACTGGGGAAGGTGCCCCTCAGGCGAAGGCCAGTGCAAGGTCCTAATGTTTTAGACAGAGGCTCAACCTCTACTCTTACCTGTTGCCAAAAAACAAAAAAGGGGGAACTGTAGGTAGCCAGGGTAAACGCCATTACAAGATGGCGCCCACTCCCTTGCAGCTTTGAGGTAACCACTCCATTTCAGGCGGTGCTTGGCGGGACGGTGGGTCCTGGGCCTTGCGCATGCGCAAGCCACGTAGAGTCCCCAGCATGTGGCACCTGGTGACGGTGAAAGGCAGACGACCAATGATAGAAAGACCCGTGTTCCTATTCCCTATATAAGTGGCCATGTTTTGGGTGCACGCTCTCTCGCGCTCAAGCTCTCCTACAAACAAGAAGGCTCTCCAATAAAGCGTGATCTGAGAAGACTCCTGGTGTGGTGGTCGTTCTTCCTCGCTGGTTGAGAAGGCGTTCGCCGCAAAATTTTGATCTAATATCCACATATTATAGGGTATCTTCAACCTATTTTAACTGGTCTGAAAATCAATATGGACATTCCTCATTAAAGGAAACACACAATGCCACAAAATCCAGTGAAATTAGGATTAGTTATACATTTAAAATATTTAGCAATGTTACAGTAGAAACATTCACCTCTCATATACCAGAACATGTTTATAGCTATGAATGGCACATTTTCTTCATTCCCTCTTTCTGGTGCATCTAGGTTGATTACACAGCTTAGTTGCTATAGAATATTGCTGCCATGAACATGGATGATCATGTTGATTTATATTCCTTCAATATGTATCCAGTTGCGGTAATGGTCATCAACATTTCTGACTTTTTGGTATTGTGTAAACTTCCATTAAGATATCCCTATGGGTTGCACTAGTTTACAATGCCACAAAACCAAATATAGTTCCTGATTTATTTCAACTTATCCAGCAGTTTATTTATTTGAGTGGTAATAGCTATTCTGGTGTGTAAGATAGGATCTCAGTGACTTTCCTCATTATTTTACTTCGTATTTGCTATGTGGATATGAATCTCAAACATTTCATTTATTTATTAAACACTTACATTTGTACTTCATTCCTGATCAGTGTCTTTCTTTTTCTTTTGATATTTCATCAATTTTTAAGATTTATAATATTTCATTTTTTTCCATACAAATACTCACTTTAGTTAGTAAAAAGATTTTTTTTTCATTACAGTAGTGCACAATTAACTAAAAACAACAGATTGTACATTTATATCACTGGATGTTTTTGTTTGTATTTACAACCAGGAAATTGTTTCAATAAAGATGCTGAACTTCTTTCACTGATATTCTGAAAGTATAGTATGTCATATTGGCCTAAACTAATCTCTGAATTAACAGTCACAGCATTGACCACCACAGTCTGGGCTAAGTAAAACCACTAACACAGCAAAAACTGGATTTAAAAACAGCAAAAGGCTACATAAAAGTTAGAAGAAAGGCATCACCTTCCTGAAGCAAATGTTGAAGTTCACAAGCAGACCTTAGGAATCTGAATATCAAGAAGATCAAAGATAAAAGTATTTAGAAGGAAAACTTTAGAACTCCAGATTGGGGAGGTGGGACAAACAATAGATACCAAAACTCAATGGTGAAGGGAAGGAGTGTTTTACTCCAAAGATCAAAGGATAAAAGTATTTAGAAGGACAACTTTAGAACTCCAAATTGGGGAGGTGGGACAAACAATAGACACCTAAACTCAATGCTGAAGGGAAGGAGTGTTTTATTCCAAACCTCATCTGTGTCTGACTCTCTCACACAACACACACACACACACACACACACACACACACACACACACACACACACACACACACACACACACACACACACACACACACACCCTAGTGAGAGGCCTTTGCCAAAGTACAGGCATTCTGGTCTTATACTCCGAATAATCAGAAAGTATCCCTTGTGAAGACCTTTACTGAAAATACCCATTGTAAATAGACTTTTACTGAAAGTTAGAACTCAGGTTCCTGGAAAAACTGTGAAATATCACAATGATGTTCTGCCCATAACTCCCCTAGCAATAGCCATCACCGAATGAAAGAAAGTACCTAAAGCTACAGCTTTTTTTTTTAATTTTTTTTCTTTTTATTGTGAAAATACTGTACAGAGGGGTTACAATTACATGGGCAAGATAATGAGTACATTTCTTATCAAGCATTGTAGCCTCCTCCTTTGTTTCCCCCTCCAATCCCTTCCCATCCTCCCCTCCCTTCCCCATTGAATTCTCTTCCCCGCTCCCCCCACCAAAGTTGTAAAATTCGTTTCTCTCCATAAGAACTTGTACATCTCATTGTTGCAATGGGTCCACTTGTATCTCCATTTAAACGATTTGTTTTTTTTTCCCCTTCTCCTCCACAAATTATTGCTTATTGCTTAGCCTGCACTCGCTAGCCAATAAGATTGTTATAAGATTACCCAGTTAACTGAAGGTTCGGGGCTATCAACTCTGACCCACTGCAATGGTGAAAGTTGTTAGTCCAGGCTCGAGCTTGCAATAAATGACTCTCATGTGCTAGCATGAGAACTGGCTCCGTGGTGCTCTTTGGGGATCCTTATCTAAGCGCAAGACTAGTGTACACAGAGAACCCCAGGGGCAGCTGTATCTGGGACAATGATGCTTTTTTCCTCTTCCTTTTAGATAATCAAACATGATGTTGCAGTTGGCTCCACAGCTGCTCCACACCTGAGCAGGAGGAAGGAAAGGATGACTTAGACTGCAGGGAAGCCTTGTGTACCCCTGGCTTTCTGTATTAGAATGCAGTTTGTGTTCCCCTAGGCAGTGGTGGCCAAGCTGAAATGGGGGTATGCTTTGCCTGGAGGATGGCACCCTGTGAGCCCTGCATGCATGGTGAAGCAGCCTAGAAAGCCCTGTGAGCATCTCCAGGATGGCCTCTCAGTGGCTTGGAGAAGTTGACTCCTGTAGTTGGACATGGCAGGAGGCAGGATGAGAGCAGGAATCCAGAAGATGGGAGAGGCACAGAAGCATATGCACCTCTCCATTGAGATTCCTTGGCCATTCTAAGGATGTTCACAACCCACACGTGGTGGCCACTGCAAAGGTCTCCAGAGGCCCTACTTGTCTGGGGAGCAGTGCCTGGTCCGGATCCAGAGCAGGAACTTTCCCAGTGGTCCTAAGTCTGGCTGGGCTGGAGCAGAGCCTACCAGCCATGCTTCCTCTGCCCTGCTATGTATAGCCTTCCAGCAGCTGCACAGGTTCCAGCACCCACAACAGGCCAGCTCCTTTGGGCAGGCTGAGGCTGTGCTGACAATTCCTGGTGCCAGTGTCAAGGCAAGAGGGAGGCCTTGCCCACAGGAGAGCTGGCCCTCACTTCCAAGGGCATGGAGAGATGCATGACAACCACAGGCCCAGCCTTACTTCCCTCACTGGCCATAGAGGTTACCTATAAATCCCTGCCTTTGTTCTTGAAATTCTTCAGCCACTGGCTGTCTCATTTTTCATTATCTGTTTGGGTGGGACTCGAGACTTCTTCTTCTCCTCACCAAGCAAACAGGCCCTAGCAAACCCACCCCAAATTCGACACCTCACAGGCACTCTCCAGAACCCAGCTGCCTTTAGGGCTGCTGCTGCATGAGCTGTTGGCCAACTGTCTCTTCCTCCCTTCAGAGCCTCCTTCAGGGCCTCCCCACCATCCTCTCCCCACCGCCCTCAGCCCCCACCAAAGCTCGGCCTCCCCTTTGGCCTTCTCCCTCTCCACACAGCCCCCATCCCCAAACATAGCAGGGCCAGTGCTCTAGGGAAAAGAACTGTGGGCCTGGCACAGCAGAATCAAATTTGTCACAGTGTGCAGCCTGCTGAGAATTGGAAGCAGCATAGGGCTCTGATCACTGTCTTTCACTTCACTTACACATGTATTAATTGTATTAATTTGGTATTTAATATTGGATCTCATAACTTTTTTTAAGCCTTTGTAGAATAGCTGGTAGATATATAGTCCCAAATTCGTATTGTCTCTTGTTTAATTCTTTCGAGATTCAGAGATATTTTAAGTAGATATAACCATCATAAATTCTCAATTACATAACAGAGTTTTATTCAGAAAACATTTGCTTATGCATCTGTCATCAATTATTTACAAAACTAGAAACTTAAAGTTTCAAATATTATAGGAATATCTTTGATTCCTGTTGAATGGATGTGAGTAGGTTGAGCTGTTGCATACATTCGTGTGTGTGTGTGTGTATTTGTGTGTGTGTGTGTGTGTGTGTGTGTGCGTGCACGCACACGTGTGTGTTTAGGGGTTATATATATCATTGAAATCAAGGACAGGAACTTTTTTCCTTTTTCTGAGATATGCATTATGGTGTTTCTTTGTTGGTGGTAGGCTCTGATTTCTTGCTTTTGCCTGATGTGCACATTCCAGCTCAATTTTTCAAATAAACCTTCTTATTTAATATTGAGCATATAGCATATTGCTTTGTCTTTAGTTTGCCATCTAGGATCTCCTTTTCCTCTTTAACTATTAACATTCAATATTAATTTTACTTCCTGACTGATTTTCCCCTTTCATTTGTATCTTGAAATAAGTATTAAAAGTCCTTTGACCTCTGTATTCATGAAGAAAAACCATTTTGAATTTTCTGTTTAATGTAATATCACCTGGAGACATTTGTTAGCAACAAGATCTTAAAATTTCTTATGTATTTTTAGTTTAAAATACCCTCCTCTATGTTTTTAGTATAGGGAGACAAACACTTCCTAGTATCAATGATAACAGTTTTATTCATTAAATAGCAGGTAATTCATAATTTTGAATATGTCTAGTGGCAAATGAATACATTTGGTCAATAGATTTGCTTGATAGACCCATGCACAAACATACCACTCACAGGGGCTCAGAAGGTGGATCAGTTGTAGACAGTTTATCTTGAATGCACAAGACCCTGGGTTTGATTCCTCAGCACCACCTAAGCAGAAAAAGGTGGAAGTGGTACTGTGGCTCCAGTGGTAGAGCACTAGTCTTGAGCTGAAGAGCTGAGGGATGGCAACCAGGCCCAGAGTTCATCACCACCGACAAGTTAAATCAATAAAGAAAACTCATACTCAAGTACATTAATTTCAAAGGTTAATTACCATTTTAGTTAGGGGCAGGGTGCCAAGATATAGCAGACCTTTGTCACAAAGCTTTAAGAGGATTCAACACCTGACAAGTAGTAAAAAAAAAGTAAAAATTTTGCTCTGACAACAACATATAGAATCACCATTCAAAGAGAAAAAGGTACTAAGAATGAAATACTTTTTATAATATTTCTTAAGAGATTCTGGCTCTACATTAATTATAATATATTTGACCTTCAAAAACTCCAGGTGGGCCTGAGTCTTAAGGGCCTCTACAAAAACTGGAGGAAAGAATCATCAACCTGGATTTTTCAAATGTTTTTTGTTAAGGTAATGTACATATAGATCACCATTTTATAAGTCGCTAATGAGTTCACTTCTTGTTTGACAATCTCGTCACTTTGCTCTCTCTCTGATTTTCCCTTCTGTCCCTGTCCACAAGAGGTATAGCTCATTGTGAATATAATCTCTACAGAGTGGAACTGCTGCATTTGTTTCTCTGTTCTCCTTGAATTTCTGTGGCTCCTTCAATGCCCATAAAAAGATAAATGAGAACAAAAAAATCCCTAGTGTTGGAATTCCTGGAATTCATTTCAATATAAGTACCAGTAGTTTTATAAAAGTGTCAGACTCTATCCACACATCCTGAACACTTAACACTTCTTGCACCCAGTCTTAACTCACACTGCATTCTAAGGTCCACAACATAATTCTTTTCACTTTCCACACAGGAAGAACGAGTGTCAGAAAGATTAAGTAACTTACTGGAAATACTAGGCTGAGCATAGTGGCTCAGATCTGAAGACCATAGTTGGAAACTAACTCAGGTTGACATATCCGTTACATGTTTATCTCAAGTTTGAGACCACCTGGACAGCAAAGTAACCCATCTTAGGTACAAAAGTCTGGCTATCGAGAGCCACAGAGAGAAGTTGGAAGAGCATCAGCAAATGCTCTTGCCCAATTCTAGGGAGTGGCTTGGTGCCAGTTAAGTAAGGTATAGCTCCACCAGGGAAGGGGAGTAAAACAGGAGTGGTTATAATAAAAGCACTGCTCTGAAGCCTCAAAATAAGGACTCCAGTCTGTATGGACCAAAAAGTCTCTAGCATGAGATTCTATTTAAATTAACAAGCACGATTTTAGATTTTTGCAGAGCGGGATGGTGTATAGTTACAGGCAATGTCTGCTATGTCAGGTAATCCAGTCTGCTCTTTCACATGTTACCCAGTAGCCAGGTTTTAACACAAATGACTTCAATGAGATTGTTCAAATTATACTGTGACTTTTACCTCTCATGACTCAAAATTCTGTCAAATGATTTCTGACTTCCAGATGTTTACACAATATTTCTTATGAACATTTCTACTATTTTGTCCTTATTACTGATGTGCATACTAATTTTTTGTTGTTATCTTTTGTGTATATGCCATTTTTAGGGCTTGAACTCAATGTTTAATGGTCTCTATTGTACTTTTTGCTCATGGCTGGTAACACTCTATTCCTTGAGCCACATCCTCACCTTCTGCTTCCTGCTACATAACTGGAGATAAGTTTTCACATTTTTGTCTGTTTGGACTGGTATTGAACTAAAATATTCAGGTCTTAGCTTCCTGAGTTTCTATGATTCTACACATGAACAGCTAACACCAAACTATCCTATACTGTTATTTTAATTATGTGTTAGAAGAAAGTGGAAGCATATTTGTGTTAAGTGTGCAATTTTCAAATACAAGTTTGAATCTACTTGATATAATGTAATTGTTATCAATTTTAAGTTAAATCAATGAATATTACACATTCTAAAAATATATAATTGAAAAAATGCATAATTATTTTCTTTAAACAAGGAATAGAACTATGAATTTCTTTCACTTTACAATTAATGTTTTATATAACTTTAATTAGCAGATTTCCATAACTAAAAGTAAATATATTAATTTTATACAAAAAGAAGCAAATTGATTATAGTTAAGAATATATATTTCATAATAACCAGAAGATAAGCTTTTGAGCATCCTCACTATAAAGAAATGTTACATACAGAAATTAACAGATATGATTTAGCTTGATCATTAAACAACATATAAATGAATAGGATTACCACTCCATACTTCATTTCAAATCCAGCCTAGGCAGGAAAGTCCATGAGATTCTTATCTCCAATGACCGACCAGAAAATTGCCTGTGGCCCAAGTGGTAGAGCACTAGTCTTGAGCTGAAGACCTGACGGACATCGTCCAGGTCAATATTTCAAGCTTCATGATCGACAAAAACTAAAAATAAACAGTTACAAATAAACAAATATTTTGGCATAAATGTTAAAATATATGTTATAAAAATGTTTAAATCCTTACTAGATATAATAGTTTATATAAATGTAAAGAATTGTTTTCTGACATTAGTAGTCATTGAATCAATTGTGTAAATCTCACATTTTTCAATCAAATCATACTTGTGTGTTTATATACTTATATGTATAATTAACTGATAAGTATAATTAACTGATACATGATAAGCAGTGCTGATTTAGGAATTTCCCTTCGCTTTCTATCATTAATCCTTCTACCTTAAAATAAATATGCCCTCAAACCTTGTCAGAGGTTTCATCTCATTGAAGCAGAAAAGAATAAACCATAATCATTTTTTGGAACAAGTGTAACATTGTACATGCATTTCACTCAGTTTAAGAAACAAAATATTCAAGTCATCTTAACTGTACCCGTTATAACAAAATATCTTCTGAGCTTTTCAGTCTCTTAAGAGATGAAAACCTTTAATTATACATCTATTTTTTTCTGCCTAAAATCCTATTCCTTAGTAAGATATTTTGTGTAAACTTGTGTTCCTGATTAGAAGACAGAAAAAAAGGCAATAATGAAAATGGCCAAGGAAATATTTGAAAACTATTATAAAACAATTGCAGACACGCCTGTAACCACCAGTTTCAGTGAGAATATATGTTAAAGTATCACATTTTTGTTATCATTTAAAGAGCAATAATTACACTTTAATTAGCAGTGAAGAAAGGAACAGAAAACTGAAGACAACTTGACTTTGAACAATCCAAAATAAGCAAAATGGATTTATCTTGTTTTTCTATGTAGTTACCAAAATAATAGAGAACAAAACCCAAAGGCAAGAAAACACCTAAGCCAAAGCAGTAAACATTTGTCTATAAAATAATGGTTAGGGTGAAAAATAAGAAATATAAAAATCCTTTATTAATATTTTACATATCTAGACTAGGACTTCTCGTGTCGAAGAATAGGAAAGGTAAGAAATATTTCAAGATTGTTTGACTATTCCCCAAGACTATTCTTCTTTATCAGCTATAGCAATGCAAGTAGCCTTGGTTACTCTTAGTATCATGCTTTTTTTTTTAAATTAGAAGCATTATTTGTTGCTGTGTTATAAGCTGCAAACACTTGAGTATTCATAAAGGGTCATATCTTAAGAGAGGAAAGTTGCTGTGTAAATAAACCTAAAATATCAAAGACTTAGCATAGTGGAAACTATTTTCTAGCTGTATCACAATCTGTAGGTTTAGATTTCGTTTCACATTGTTCCAGGGGACCCATTTTTGTTAACTTCTTTTTCACCATCAAGAGATCCTACAACATCCTATAGCATCCTGGGATTGTTGTATCTTTCCTGGATTCTCTAATTTCTGTTGGAAAGTTAGGAAAGATAGAAAATTGACTTACTGTTTCTGTTTTACCTTATTTTTATTACTTTACAAACTGTAAATCAAATTGACATTAATCATCTCTATAATATTAGAAGACAGATTTCATTTCTATATTCTTACCCTAGCCTTCTACATAACTTTGGTACTTAATGATCCCCAAATGTGAAAATGCAGATAGGGAACTTCTTATTTAAATATTATTTAGAATTTCAAGGCGTCATTAATGCAAGACCCTTAGTAGTATATAGATCATACATGTGTACAAATCTGGTGGCAAGTTTTTCTTATTCTCGGAAACTAGGACATGGGGTATACTTGTAGTTGCATCAGGAAAAGTCTGTAGATGATTTTGCTTACTAAACCAAATCTGCTGTAAAATATTTCTACAAGTTAATTGGCTTGAATAATTCGTATTTTCATTTTACAGTTCTAAAGGACAGAAATCTAAAAGAAGTCTCACTAGATTAAAATTGAGCCACCTAGAGAGCTAAAATATTTTTCAGATGATTCTAGTGGAAAAGGCATTTACTTCCTGTTCTGCTTTCCAGAAACTTCAGAATCTGGATTGTTGTCTTTTCCTTTATCTTCTAATGTAGCATCTGTACATCTTACTGATGGTTCTTAACTAAAGATGTCCCTCTCTAACTACAGCTGGCACTTTTGAGTATTCTTTCCCCATCTGATATTTATTCAAATTTGTATTCCTTAGGTAATGAAAAGTGATTATTTTACAAACTTTATAAAATGTAAATCTACATTTGATGGATTAGATATTTCAGGACTATAGATATTTTGGGAAGGTATTTTACTGCCTACCACAATGAGTGTGTAAGCATTCTTTCGACTATAACCTGTTATCCTATCATTAATTTTGAACAACATATTTCTTCAAAGAAATATAACTAGAAAAAATTTAGTTCCTGAAAGCATTTAATCCTGATTAAAACATTGCCATGTACTAGAAATCTTAAATATCAGAGAATAGCTCCGGAAACAGTTTTGACAGTATCACTTTTTTGTATATTCTGCTTACAATCTTCTCTTTTCAAGAGAATTTGATTGTTATTGTTTTGGAATTATGGTTAATAGTTATTTGACTGCTATTTTTAAAGAATGCACCACCAATCCTCGTTCTCTTCTTCTAACTTTTTTTGTGTCTAATCTATTTCTGAAAGAAACACAGCTATTTGAATTACATGAATTGCTTATTGAAGTGTGTAGAGGAAAAGAAGAAAAAAGATGTTCCTGTGTGTATGTAATGTTGAAAATGTACCTAAAAGCTATTTATCTTAACATCATATATTTTTTCATTTTGTTTAGATTCAGATAAAATTTAGCCTATCTACTCACATGATGTTAATGCAGTCATTTCATGCCTCCCAAAAGCAAACAACAAATACTACATGTTTTAAATTTGTTAATTTTTAAAATTGTTATTTATTTTAAAACACTATAATTTTAAAAAAAATTAGCAAAAGTCAATGGTATTAAACATTTAGAGTTGTGTTCAGACTCTATTGTTGAAGCCAGAAAGGGAAAAAAATCATGTTTTTCTTCTTCTTTGAGTCACTCTGATTTACTTCCTCTATTTCTGAAAGAATAAAATTCTGGCTTTGAAGCCTTTTGCTTGATATCCACAATGTCTCATTCTTCCTTTATTAATAGGAAAATTTGGAGAAAGGATGAGAATTCTCACTAGACAAAAGAGAAGAGTAAAAGAGACGTGAGAAATCTAGATATTTTGTTCTTCCTCATCTCAATCAAAAGATATGGATAATGGTTGTGGATATTAGATATAATGCTCTAAAGTGATTAAACACATTTATAGAAAAAGTTAACCCCACAAGTGATCACATGGAGAATGCTAATTTATTAAAAATGTAATAGCATCAAACAAGAAATGTTATCTATTTGTTTATTACTTGTTCAGTATTTCTTAAATTCTGATGTACTGTAGTCAACTATCATAAAGGTATACAAGAATAGTAAGAAACTAATAACTTAATATCATATTCTAATATTAGCTTAATTCCTGCTGTGTTTGAGTTTTGCCTTAATTTCACATGCTATATTCTTCCAGTATATAAGTTGAAAGAAGATTCCCTCCGAAAATATGGTATTTTTATAGCTAAGGGAAAAGAAGTTAGCTCTTAGACACAGACAAGGAAATAGAAATCTTCCCCTAGAAATAACGTTTCACCGCTTCTGGTTAATTTTTGTAAGCTGAAGTAAGTCAAATGACCCATCTTGACATTGCAGAGTAGAGGTAAATCTCACCTACAGGAAGCTGATGCAGGACAGACTAATATGCCAAGATATGCAACATGAGACGAAGAGGAAAAAGAAGATAACTACAATACAATCAGTCATACATGCCATCACCTGTCTCTGCAGGAAGGAAGCTATTATGTACCTTTGTTTCTAAAACTACTGAGATCTTGAAATCATGTCTTATTCTTGTATATTACTGGAATTCGAGAGCATCTTGATGTTGAGACAGCATAAAATCTCAAAGAAAGCTGGAGTAATCATTTCAATACTGCATTTTGTTCTGCTAGGACATGAAACCATTTTATAGACAATACTTTATAGTAGTAACTTTTTTTTTCCAGAACTGGATTTTGTTAATATATATGACTATCCACCAGAATAGGTGCAGACAGCATAGTCAAGTAGATGTGGGAGTTCATCAGTAGCACTTTTTAAATATGCAAAAAATGTGGACTGGGAGCCAATATACGTATTATTCCAACATTACCTTCCACATCCTCTTTCTTCCTTCCTAGGAAACACACCCAATCAATAAAAAGACTTAGATTTTTCGCTCTTGAACTTGAAAGTGTAAGCAGAAAGTTATGGATGTCAGAGATGAATATTAATGGTTTTTTACATAATAATGTAAAATATTATGTAACAATGTAAAATAATAATGTCACATGCAATAGCCCTATGAGTCCTGAAGGTCTTAATACTGTACTTCTCTAGTGATGTGATAGGAATGTCAGCCTAACTGGTCTTAGTATTGCTTTCCACTTCCTTTTCTACCACTTAGCTAAATTATAATACATAGTAATGTAATGAAAAATTAATGTCATCTTAAGAAAGTCATTTAGGGCTCTGGTAATGTGGCTTGATGGTACAGTGATTGCTTATCATGCATGAAACCCTGGGTTCAATTGCTCAGTACCACGTAAACAGAAAAAGAAGTGGTGCTATGCCTCAAGTGGTAGAGTGCTAGCCTCAACCAAAAAAAAGAAAAAAGATAAATCTCAGGAAGAGTTCCCTGGCCCTGAGTTCAAGCCCCAGGACTGGCAAAAAATTCATTTAGCTAATAAATGTCAAATAAAGAACCTATGTGAGGAATATAAAATTGCTCCTTCCAACTATGACCTAACAATAGTTCTTAATTCATGTACTTTTCCTATATTAGAAGACAGTGTTGAGAAAAATAAACAAAACGTTTTGTTAGGTAGGTCACAGAAATTAATGTCAAGAATGTGCTTAGATATCAGGTGAGGATTAATCTAAGTGAGATTTGGAAATATTTTTGGTCAGTTTTGGCACCAAAAAGGCACCAGCTAATTAATAGTTGTGATAGAAGTGAAGGAATAAATCCAGATGGAAGAAATAAATGATAATAATAAATAAATTATACCAGAAAATGTTCTAGGGAACCATATTTGGTTACTAAAGAACTAGTTATCAAAGAGGCTTATTCCTCATTGCCTTTAGCATTCTAAATCACTTAGGCTAGTTCTTAATCTCTGTAAGATAAGTTTCATCTCATTCTGTGTTGTTCTTTCATATCTGGTCTGCTTTGCTTTCTAAAAATCTCAGTCTTTCACTATTTCTCTACTAACAATTATTTATATTAAGTCCACCGATGCAGACCTCAGAGGATGCTAAAATAAGAGTCCAATAGCTCATGAGCCATTAATGTAACAACATGGAAAAGGATGACCTATTTATTGCTACCTCAAATTTTCTGAAATGCTGCAATGTCATCGTTTGATTCAAATTTCCATTATTTGTCTACGGTGTCATTAAGTGCACATAAACGCAAATATGAGTTGGGTGCTGGTGGCTAACGCCTGTCAACCTAGCTACTCAGGAGGTTGAGGCGAGAGGACTGTGGTGCAAAGCTAGCCTGGTCAGGAAAGTACATGAAACACTGATCTTCAATTAGCTACCAGAAACCCGGAAGTGGTGCTGTAACTAAAGTGGCAGAGCATCCAACTTAATCTGAAGAGCTGAGGGAGAGTGCTCAGGATCAGAGTTCAATCCCCACGACCAACAAAAATGTGAAATATACTTTAAGTTTCACCAAAAGGAACAACAAAGTCAATAGTAATCTTCCCAAGCAGAAAAATTTTTCCAATATGACTCAGTGCACCTATGTTTGCTGAGTTATTTAAGTTATGGCTTCTTTGCTGCACATATTCTCTTTTTTAAAAATTGTCAAATATTACCTTTATAATAAACTTCATCTGATATTTCTTGGTTCAAAAGAGAAGTCCATACAGTTGATGTGACTTGACTTTCTTACTGTCTTAGTTCAAAGACAACTCAGGAAGGAGAGTCTTTCAAACTCTTATCTGTAATTAAACACCAAAAAAGCCAGAAGTGGAGTTTTGGCTCAAGCAGTAGAGTACTACTTTGGGGGCAGGTGGGCAAGAAAGACAACTGTTCAGGGACAGGCTCCAGCCTCTGAGTTCAAGCCCCAGAAGCAGAACAAACTAAACAAACAAACAAGCAAACAAAAAAAACCCACATATTTCTTTGGGCCCATCCTTAAAGCTTGTTGGAATCCTTATTGATATGGCGAACTCAGCACCAGAATAAAGGAATGGATATGTGACTTCTGCATCAAGACAATCATCTCAGGAGTTAAATATCCATGCATAAGACATTTTAAATCATCCATGTCTTTATTTCTTTGTAGTAGTACATTGTAAAACAATGTTATTTCCTTTTTTTTCTATGCTTGCCTTCAAATGGCATATTGTTTCCTTTTGTAATACTCTCAACTAGAAGTTTACAGAAAAGATTTATGACTAAAGTCCACACTCGAAAAAGTTAGGGACAGAGTTTCCTTCAAGCCTTGGTTTATTTTCTTGTACAGTAAAAACGAGAGCACAAATTAACTTGAACTTTGTCATTTTTCTATGTTCAGTTTCTCTCCTGGATTGTTTCTACTTACTGTAAAGGTTCCTTCGACTTACTTCCAGACACAATCTACGGTATTGCTCCAGGCAAAATGAATGATTTCTGGCTTCATTGAAATAACACAAAGACATCTTTGGACACAAGGTAACACGTGTTTCAGAGACAACTTAGTAATGAGAAAATATGAAATTTACATGGCTTATAAAACATTATCCACGTACATATGGCCGTATAAGACAATGTGAACTGAAATGAATCCCCAAATACGGACACAACTTGTTTTTGCTTTCTTAGTATTGTTTCTAATGTATCTATCATGTATTATGTGATTTTTTTGTTTCTCTTCTATTTTCTTCCTCCATGGTATAACCCGTTTCCACTGTATTTGAGGTCGGTGAGCTGCAACTTGCATATACATTTTTCTAATGTGGGGAGGGGAAGGGAAATAAAATGCTGAAAGAAGTATAGAATATGACCCATTGTTACAATGAGATGAAGAAGACTCTATGTTGAAAATGAACTTACAAGTTGGGGATGGGAGGGGAGAGTTGGGGCAGTGGGGAGAAAAGGGATGGCAGGGGAAAAACAAAAGAGGAGGTAACAATGTTCGTTAGATAATGCACTCATTAACTTACTTATGTGACTCTAACACCTCTGTCCACCATTTTCACAATAACATAAAAAAACATTATCCTGGAGTACATTAAGTTCAAATTTTCTAAGTGCTCTGTAAATTAAGACCAATTTTAAGTGGGAAGAAGGTTCTCAGAAACATTTTTTGTCAGTGTTTGTGTTGTGCATTATTAACCAAGTGTACATAAGTTAACAGAAGGAGAAACAA
This sequence comes from Dipodomys merriami, assembly GCF_024711535.1. Classification (NCBI taxonomy): domain Eukaryota; kingdom Metazoa; phylum Chordata; class Mammalia; order Rodentia; family Heteromyidae; genus Dipodomys; species Dipodomys merriami. The sequence goes on along the minus strand of NW_027202416.1, from coordinate 4,232,141 downwards.
CAGGAATAAGAGAAAGAGAAGTTCTCTGTTTAAGTATAATGGTTCAATACACTATAGAAGACCCTGCAAATAAGACAACTTTGAAACAATAAAGCCAAGGCCAGTATGTAGACCTATGGGAGTAATATAGAAAAAGCATTACTCCTAAGTAGAACATGAAGAATGAGGCCACTCTCTTTCTTCTACTAGCTCTAAATAATGGTAGCTAATCATGCAAATTTGTAAACAGTAGAATGGAAGAATAATTCTAGTTCCACGCCAGTCAGATATAAGACCATGGTCTTAACTGATGAAAAAAAAAGGCCATGTTGAGAGAACAGAAATTATACTAGCAATGAACAGGTGGCCAAGATCACATTTCTTTTTCTTTTTCTTTTTCTTTTTTTGATGGTAGTGGGGCCTGAATTCTGGGCCTCGGCACTGTCCCTCTACTCTTCAGCTCCAAGCTTGTGCTCTACCTCTTGAGCCACAGCACCACTTCCAGATTTCTGGTGGGTAATTAGAGATAAGTGCCTCAGAAACTGTCCTACTCATGCTGGATTTGAACTGCAATCCTCATATCTCAGCCTCCTGATTAGCTAGGATTACAGGTGTGAGCCACTGGCACCCTGCTTACGATCACATTTCAAAGAGTGTACACTCAGCATATGTAATGTGTATGTTCATCTATCTTTATATGAACTCGAGTCAAAAATCTGGGCCAAAGCTACAAAAACGTTTGTAGTTCAAAAGTTGATACTCCTGGCAAAATAAAACCTAAGAATATAAAAGAGTCTGGGAAGTTCAGTTTGCATCCAGCCCAGGCAGAAAAATCTTGAGACACAATCTATAATTAACCAGCAAAAAGATGCATTGGAAGAATGGCTCAAGTGGTGGAATATTAGTTATGAGCAAGATTGCTGAATAAGAGCTTGAGGTTTTTGCATACATATATACATACAAACACACACATACACACAGAGGCAATTATGCATTCAAACACACATATGAAAAAATTCTCAGCCTGTGTAGAAAAGTTAGAAAATAATAGAAAATATGTCCTATAAGACTACAATTAAGTGATAATTTTTAATATTAGAAAGTACTCAAGTGAAATTTCCCCCAAAAAGATTGAGAATATTACATAGGTGGGAACAGATATAGTAATAAAGTCAAGGCATCATTAATAAAGGGATCAGATCCAGGGATTAAATAATCAGAGACCCCTTCAGTGCATCTGAAAATGTTCATATCCTGTGTCAAATGTTAGAACATCTTTGAAAATAGTACATGAACAATCTGAGCCATCAGTCTAGTGGAAAATATTAATGGAGAAGTTCAGAATTGCTTGTCTGTATCTAGATTAAATAAACCAACAAACTATTGTAGGACAATGTGATACAAACCAGGAATTCTAGCAGTCACAATAAGACATGTGATTAGAAAGTGCAGTTACATAGTGATTCATTCACTGGACTAGGTAGTATAATATTGTCTCAATAAACAAACCAAGAAAGGAATAAAAAATAAACAAGAAAGGAATACACAGTTGGAAGTTTGGGCTAATTTTGTCATTATGTTTTGAGAAGTCAAGTTTCCTACTGAAATGCAACTCATATATAATCCTCAGTTGTGTTCTAAATGTTCTCTTCAAAACAGAAGATTACTAGATGCACAAGAGCTCATGATTCCCAATCAAAAATTTGAAAAAGTATGCATCATTCTGTTAGAGTCCAAGGAAATGATGAAGGATTACAAAAGCTTAAGCCTAGAAAAATAAGAAAGTTCATTTTATGTAGGAGTTTGTAGACCTGGCTAAATTAGAATTTAGATTTAAAATAAATATTTTTCTTTATTTTAATATTCTATAGGTTACTACAAAATTCGTTTTAAGCAGAAAATTTAATTTACAAATTCACAATTGAATCTGGCATTCTATTTGCCTAAAATATTCTTTCAAGTGAGGTAAAATTAGAACGTAGTTAATAGTTAATTCCAACAGTTCATGATAATGTGACTAATCTAGACAAAGTTGCCAACAAATTGATGCTATTAATTTATAAATTTAGATGAAGAGCAATTTTTTGAGATTCTGGTGTAGCGTGGTATGAAGAGAGTAATTGTGTGACATCGTTTTTCTTCTACCTATACATAACACAGGAAGAAATTTCCTTAATTATATACCTCTTCATACAATGAGAAAAATGCTCGGCTTAGGGTTTGTTTTCATTTTGTTTTTCTTGTTTGGTTTGTCCCAGGGCTTAACTTGTAGGCCTGGCCACTGTCCCTGAGCCTGTTTTTGCTCAAGGATGTTACTTTACTACTTGAACCTCAGTGCCACTTGCGTCAGGCTTTTCCTGAGCAGTTTATTGGAGATAAGAATTTAAGGAACCTTTCTGCCTAGGTGGGCTTTGAACCATAATCTTCAGATCTTAATATGCAGACATTCAGATCTCCTGAATATCTATTATAGATAAAATATATAACTATAAATATTATTTGCAAGTGTTCTGATCTCAAGAATAACACTGGGTGGAAAATGATGCAGCAAAGTTTACTGTAGTGTTCTTTCCACAATACGAAGGGCATCACATTAGCAGAAGTGTAGTATTTTTATTACAAAAGTTATACACTTGTCATGATGAGAATTTAAGAAATTTTAAGGTGCACCATTCACGTTGGAAATTGTTGGGCTAGGATGACTTTATGGCATAAAAACTTGGAATTGATGGTCATAGAAATAATAGCTAACATTGATGAACAAATATTTACTCTTGAGGAATTATTATAAATACTTCATAATTTTACCTTGTACCAGACTGTGGCTATTTTTTCTGTTGAATTTAAATATGTAATGCCCCATTGAAAACTGCACCTATTTCAGAATTAAATAAAATGCAAACAGGTACTGTTTTGAATGTCTCTAGTATGGCATGTTCAGAATTTGAAAATGAGTAGTTAGTAGTCATAGGAATGTTGAAGAACACATATACTCTGTCCTCTTAACAATTATTCCGTTTAAAAGTTAGGAGTTTCAACAGAATTGAACTATTTTTGTTTTAGTATAAGACAATACTAAAATATTTTTTTCAAAATAATCGCAAATATATTTTGAAAATATTGTATAATTTGATAATATTCAAGTTGATTATCCTCTGATAAAGAAAGGGGTAATTAATTCAAATTAGCAGCCAAAGTGTTCATTTTTTAAAAAGTTTATACACATAGTATAATATTTATTATACCAATACAGTGAAATTATATTTTATGCAGCTCATTTTTAATTTAATTTTATTGTCAAGGTGATATGTAGAAGGTGTTGCAGTTATTGTAAGGTAATAAATACATAACGTTGAACTTTGTACCCGCTCCCTCATTTTTCTCACAGTTTTCCTTCACTCCAATACCCCTCACAAGTTGTAATGTAATTTACCAACATGTTGTCTTGTGAGTATTGCTATTGCTTTGGTTTGCCCTTTGTTCTTTGTCTCGCCATTTCGTTGTTCCTCTTCCCTTACCAAATTAAGATAACTGTATATAAAATACACAAGATACTGAAATCAAATATAACAGGGGATAAACCAAAGGGAAAACACAAAAGAAAAAAGAAATCACATAGTACATTAAAAACAACAACCACAAAGTAAAACTCTGTTTCCATATACAGAAGTTCATTTTGCTCATCATCATCTTATATGGTCATACATACATAGTTATTGAGCAATTCTGCTCAACTGCTAGTAATATCCTACACATTTCCTACTTATTACCAATGAGGAAACCATGGAATCCCTTTCTTGTGTCCTGTTTATTTTACTTAGTTTGATTTTTCTAAGACTTTTCAGTTCCATGTGAATTGGAAGCATAAAATTTCACTGTGCATATATAAACCGCATTTTGTCAATTCGTTCATCTACTGAGTGGCATATTGGTTTAAAACATGACTGCTTGTAATTATCACTTAGTGTCATTCAAAAATGAGAGATGCCACTTCCCCAGACATTCTAAAAGCATGATTTCTAAGTAAGATAGGATGTTACGGTGGTACGAGTGTTGAGATATCTGGATGAATCTAATGTATATCTCACCCTGAATTAGGCAGGAAGATATCCAATATCATAGAGGATAAAAATGGTAGTGACATAAATATTTCCCTTGAGAAAGATATAGGAGGCTGCCAGAAGTATGAAATAGTTCATATAATTTTGAAGAATTTAGAAATGAAAGGTCAAGTATGTCTCTTTAAATAATAATTATGTAAGTGGTAGGGCAAAAGAAGAGGAAGAGAAAATAATAACTGACAGCAAATCATTTTCCCGATATACTATAAAAAGACATATTCTATAACTTTTAAGTTAAAGAGAGACCAATAGAATACATCCCACTTAATTTAGGTACATGCAAACTATTTACTTGGCTTTTACCTACTTTAATGCTCCAAAATAAATGAAGATTTATAAGAAAAGTTATGTGATTGCCATTGCTTCAACCTGAACACTAACTGAAATGAGCCCTCTTTTTCTCACTTTGCTCTTGAAAAATAGTCCCTTAGTTCATGATGTTGTGGTTTATTGGAGTCAGAGTTAGGGGCTTCTACTTAGACAATTATCCCAGAATAGTTTAAAGCAGTTTTTCTCCCAAGATATCCAAGTACATTGTCTGAAGCTGTACTTTGAAGACACCCTCACACCTGAGCGCATAATTTGAAATTATATTGCAGCATTTCTTGGCACATTCTACTTTGTGCCTTTGTCTTCTTTGCACTTTCCTTTTGAGTTCATAGTTGCTCTACTTCAATTTTATCTGGAAAAACAGCTAAGAAAATTGTTCAACGACCACTTCTTTGCGCACACCCAGTCTATGTATGAAGGTACATTGTCCATGTTAAGCAATAGGGTAGTACTCACTCTCTGAGGAGAAAAGTTCCACGATATTACCCTATGCCCACATGAGAGAGTGTAGAATTTAAAGCATTTTGAGACAAACAATGATATTAGAATTGAAAGGCTCCTTAGGGCCATTTCCTTGGAGCTCGTTAGTTTTCCCAGGAGAAATATAAATATCCACAAAATTTGGAGCAATTTGTAAGTATCTGAATTAACACTAGATCCTAGATGTTGTGGTAATACAAGTCACCATTGTATTATTGTTACATCAGAATTCTTCACTACTTGACAATATGTATGAGAAAATGAAAGAAAGGCATTAAAGCACAATATATTATCTTTTTAGGCATTTACCACTAGTGGTCAGGGTAATGTCTGAACTCGTCCATTCAATAAAAGCTTGAAGTATATAAGAGCCCTTCCCACATATAAGAATTTGTGGCAGGTTGATTGACAGGGTTATTTCAGCATGGAGATATCCCTAACAAGAACTACACTTAAAAAGAGTATATGGCAGTTAGGATGTGTCAATGACTATTGAGGCATTTTCTTTTTTTTTTTTATTGTGAAAATACCGTGCAGAGGGGTTACAATTACATGGGCAAGGTAATGAATACATTTCTTATAAAGCATTGTAGCATCCTCCTTTGTTTCCCCTTCCCATCCCTTCCCATCCTCCCCCATCCCTCCACCCAATGCTCCCCGCCCCCCACCAAAGATGTAAAGTTCATTTTCGACATAACGACTTGTACTTCTCAGTGTTGCAATGGGTCCACCTGTATCCCTATTTAAACGATTTGTTTTTCCTCTTCCCCTCCACAAATTATACCGACATGAAATATAGTGAAAGCACGAGTTATACTGTTGGGGAGGGACATACAAAGCAACAAAGAAATAATCTATGCATTTATAAGGCATTTTCTATTCTAAAGAAGAATCAATTCGAGGAGTCTTCAGTCCATCCATAAAGCTGTATGTTCAAGCTAATACTTGGTGTTACTTGTCCTACATTTATAATGAGTAGGCGTTAAGGTACCCAAATATAGCTAAAGGTATTTCAATAAAATCCAAAACTGATATAGATACATCGGTCACTCATTGGAACTGTAGGATAAATTAGGCTTGTCTGTGCTGTAGTTCGATCTATAATCTCCTGGCTAAACAAATCTTCAAAAATATTCACAGAATACCTCTAAGTAAAGTTCATGATAGTTATATCTGTATAGTTCTTCTAAGGTTGGGATAAAAGCATTTGGTCCCAACAATTAAAATCAACAGGATCTGTTGAATTTATGGATCCAGAATTTTATGACTTCATATTGATCTCTCAAAATTTTATCAGTATGACTTTCTCCAAAACACTGTTCTTATTGGACTTGTCTATGTCCTTTTAGTTTTCAAATCTAGATAATATATTTCCTACAATATTTTCCTGAAAATTCTTTCCTTTCTTTACTTCTGTAAATCTGTGTTTATTACATTTTTGTTTCCTTATTTATCTCTTTCTTCCAATCTTGTCCACACTTTTGTTCACATTGCTCACACTTGTGTCAGAACTTTCCTTTTCCTCTTCCCTTTAATAATGCCTCCAATTTTATTATTCTTTTTCACATTAATGGTCGTGGATATTTTGATGATGTCTAAACAGACCTATCTTTGTATGTGTTTAACATAAATTTTAGAACTATCAGAAAATTTTTACTTCTAAATACATCTTTTCCACCAGTAATCCTTATCATAGGAATATCACTAACACAGTTTCCAGCCAGAGAGGTGGAAGTATTTCAGATTTCTTCTTACCCTTCTACTCCTGCCCATTAGATAAGATGAATGATCAAGATTTTCTCAGTTTCTGTCACTAATATGATTTCTATTTACCCCTTTTTTGCCCCTGACACCAGCCTGTTTCAAATACTCATCACTGGTCACCTAGTCCTCAAACAACCATTTACAATGTATGCTTTTTCCCCATAGTCTTTTCATATTTGTCCTCTCCATCACCAAATTATTCTCCTTGTCAGCACACGGAGTGAAGTGCTCAGACACAAATTTTAGTATCGTTATTTACTCACTCTATTGACTGTTGGCCTTACATTTCTCATCTGTAAATGCATGTAACTTACCAGAAATATTGAAGAATATATTTGTTGAATTGTAGATCAGGAAAAAGGAAAAGTGAAGAGTCCTCACGTTTTTCAACTTAGCTTGCAAATAAGGAAAGAATTAATTTCAGTTTGTTGGTAAAAAGTCACAAATTTTTTCATGCAGAGATAAAAATAAATATTACATCCTGGCCCTAAAGCCTGTGTCCCTTTAAGACAACTACACGTATGTAAGTGGTATTATGTAAATTGTGTCATGTGTTCACAGATGTGTTGAAGAACATAGTCTTCATATATCATTGGAAAACATTGGTTATTGAATAGTATCTATATGAGAATGTTATTTGAACTAATCACCATAAGTTGAAAACTATATCTTAGTCCATCAAAATGTGGAAATAAATGATTTTATTTATTAAAAAACAATACCAACAAGCCAGGCGCTGCTGGCTCACACTGAAGTGTACAGTTTTCAGATGCCCCCTCTCAGACCACCAGGGTCCATGATCAATCCAAACAGCAAACAGTCATCTATTGCAAGCTTGAGCTTGGTCTTCCGTGCACTCAGTAACCGGTGATGTTAAGAGGCCCCGAGCTCAAAATTAGCACAGATTTTATAGTTTCAAACAAACAAGTTTAAGGGGTTTCTACACAAGCAAGTTCACAAGTTCAGGGGTTTTCCACACAAGCAAGTTCACAAGTTCAGGGGTTTTAAGTCCTCCTTGATCACACGTCTCTCTTTTTTTTTTTTTTTTTTTCTGCTGGAACACCTGCGCAACTCTTCTCTTCCTTAAGGGTGGACAGGGTTGGTGGGAACCAGTGGTTTCTCTGAGAACCACTTTTTTCTTTGGCAGCACAGCTCTCTTTGGGGGTTACTCTGAAGGCAGCACAGCTCAGGGGGATTAATCTTAAAATGGAGTTAGCTCTTCACACACCTGTAATCCTAGCTACTTAGGAGGCTGAGATCTGAGGATCGAGGTTCAAAGCCAGGCTGGGCAGGAAAGACTGTGACAATCCTATCTACAATAAGCCACCAGAAAATCGGAAGTGGCGCTGTAGCTCAAGTGGTCGAGAGCTCCCTTTCAGCTGAAGGGCTTAGGGAGAGCACTTAGGCCCTGAGCTCAAGCGACTGAAAAAAAACCCAAAAAACACCAATAAAAAATACCACCAAGAAAAGTGAATATACATTAGAGAGACTGCAGGAATAACATTAGGTTTTTACTGTCTCTACCTGTTTATGTGATTGTATTTCTTGATATTGAATCTCTCCTCTTGTTATTCTTATTGTATGTAATCCAACGCCATTTATTACTATGAATTCAATGTGGGAATGTAGCTTCAAAGATGTTTGAAGTTTTTTTCCTTTCAATCACAATATTGTCATTATCATGATACACTCTGGTCATCATCATCTTCATCAAAATTATTATTAGCATCATATGTGCTAATTATTGAAAGTCTGTTTTGTATCTATGATTTTGTTATTATTTGTCTTTTTATTAATAATTTTAATGTTACCACGGTGCATGCATCCATATTAAAATTTTGAATAAAGAAAAATATCTAAACTATATCAGATAGCTTGACTACGTGCTTATAACAAATTATGCATGAAAGAAAAAAACCTTAAAATACATATGTAAGGGTTCATTTTCCTGCCATCATATTATCTGACCTTTTCCGTTTGACTCATACACATACTAGATATTGCAAATAAGGAAACCATGGGGCCTATGTTTCTTTGTGCATGGCTTACTTCAAAGTACAAGTTGTCATGTCCAAAACGAGCTTTACAATGTTGGTGCACGGGGGGGGGGAGTAAGGGGGGTAAGGAGAAGGATTGGGATTGGGGGGGGAGGGGGGAGGCTGGGAAAGGAAGTGAAGGGTAAAGAAAGGAGGAGGCTACAATGATTGGTAAGAAATGTACTCATTATCCTGCACATGTAATTGTAACCCCTCTGTACAGTATGTTCACAAAGAAAAAAAAACTTATTAAAAAAAAACAAATTATGGAATGGATGTTTGAAGCATTGCAAATTCCTCACCAATTTGAATTAACTTCCTCTCTCCCTGTCACTACACAGAAATATTTAAGAGTTTGAACAGAATTTTTTCAAGTGATATACTGTAAATGTAACTACAATATCATATGCATATCTAAAATTTCCTTGAAAGTAATAAATTCTACTTTCTATTTAAATATTCATTATTTTATTCTAGGAAACTTTTAGATAAATAGACTATATATCTTTGAAATGAAAAAGGTCAAAAATAGTAGCATAAAATTCTGTCCTCTCTCTCTCTCTCTTTATATATATATATATGTATTTGATATATATATATATATATATATATATATATATATGATCTATAGAAAGATGCATTTTTAGGGATTATTTGTCATGAGAAATATATACATATATCTATCTAAATTTATGTGTAGAATGATATACATTGTAGTAAAACAAACATCTTAGAACATAATTACAATTTTTTAAAATTCATCAAACCAAGTGTCAGTAACTCATACTTATAATTCGAGCTATTCTGGGTGCTGGTATCTTAGAATTGTGTTCGAAACTAACCCAGACAGAAAAGTACTTGTTAGATTCTTATCTCCAATTAATCACTAAAAACAGGAATAAGCTCTGTGCCTCAAGTTGTAGAGTGCATTCCCTGAGCATAAAAACTCATAGGGACAACGCCCAGGCCTTGAAAACAATATCCACAACAACAAAATATATCACATTAATCTCACAAAAGCGTCTTTTAACTGCTGTGAAAATTTCTTAGAAACATGAATACATGCCCTTGGAAAATGTTAAGTAAAAAGTATAGAATATTTACATCGATGCTAAAGACATCGATAAAGATTAAGTTATTTAGGTAATGATTAGGAATTAAGAATAATGATAGGTAAGTAAAATATTGGGACTGGTTTTTTATTCTATTTTATGATAGTATTAAAATGATATTTGTAGTGATTATATAAAATTACTCTTGCTTGGTATTTGAATTATAATAAGTGATAAACATTTTTAAATGATATCCAAAGCAAAGGAGTATCAATTCTTTTGTAATTTCAAAACAATTAAGAAAATTATTGCAACGCTGCTTCACTCTAAGACTATATTTGTTTTCTTGTTCTAGTTTTTATATGTTCGTAGAAATTCCAAAAATTCAATGGATTTTGGCATTCAGGAACAGCTTCATAGATACTAATATTGGAGTCCCTTAAGTGGAATTCTTTTATTTCATTTGTTATTTTCACAAATAAATAAAGATGATTGTGTATTTTGTTTCTTTTCACTGCTTTTGGCTCTTAACTTGAGAATACATTTTTTTACCTAGCAAAGTAGAGAAAAGCAACTGTATTGAGCAAGTAATATATGGCTTTCATAAAATGCAGATGCATAGATTTGTGTCTTCTGTCATTTGCTAAAAGTTTTCTCCAGAAAAAGTTGCAGGAATGAGAAGTACAAGTTGTCATGTCCAAAGCGGGGGGGGGGGGGAGAAGGATTGGGACTGGGGGGGAGGGGGAAAGCTGGGAAGTGATGTGAAGGGTAAACAAAGGAGGAGGCTGCAATGCTTGGTAAGAAATATATGCATTATCCTGCCCATGTAATTGTAACCAATCTGTACAGTATGTTCACAAATAAAATAAAATAAAATAAAATAAAAAAGAAGAATTTATCAATTACTTATAAGTGATGCATAATTCCTAGGTATTCCAGTTATCAAATAGACTATTTGATTGAGTTCTCTTTATAAACTCAAAATAACATACAAAAAAACCCTCAAAATAAACAGAAATCACATCTTTGTTTTAAACGCTGTTGTCTACAGAGTTTTTAGCCAACACCAAAAACATCTCTTTAGGTATTCTGCATTTTGTGTGATGAATTTTTAACAATTTTTTTTCTAACATGTAATTCACTTGCAATATATAACCTCCTTTTATTGTAGACATTTTAGTTTTGGAAGTGAATTGTACTTTCATAGGTTTTCAAAGCATAATTTTCACAAACTTGCATTTCTTCAAATAGAAATCTATAAATTTATAGAACAGACATTAAAATAGATATAAAATTCTGTTATAGGAATTTATCCAGCATACATCCTCTATAGTGTGTCTTTTCAAAATTTGATTTTGGGGATTTTTTCCAGGGTATCATACAAATTATTCAAGTGCCCTGTCAATGAACTACAATTCCCTGTCCAAACACTTTTTTTACTTCTCTTTAATACATTCATAGAAGTGTAATGAATGGATCCTATACAATTCTTTTTGAAGTCTAAGACTTGAAAACTTGCTTGCTAAAATGATTGCAGTATTATTCAAATCGATCATTATGAGGAATTTATCAATTTCTCCACAAATGCATTACTATATTTTGTGTCATCTTCTTATATTAGGGTCCTACTAGTGAGTTTTCTTTTTCTTTTTTCTTAGATACTAAAGAGGAACTTATATCATATGCTCCTATTATTGACTATTAATTTACAAATGTTCTTTAAAAAATATCCTATTCAGGAAAAAAATTATATAGAATTAGAAGATATAAAAATACTTAACATTCAGAATCATTGTAGAATTCACCTTGTAGCATTAACAAATATATTCCCTCTATCTGTTTGATATGCTTTCACTTCGGTTATAGTGTCCTTTGAAATATGAAAGGCTATCACTTGATATAATCCACTATATTCTTGCTTTTCTTTAGCCACTAGTGCTTTCCATTTAGAAACCTTTACTGATACAATGTCATGAATTTTTACGTTTATGTCTTATAGGTTTTTACATCTCACATTTAGATTGATAATCATTTTTATCTTAAATTTTTGTATAAGGATTGAGGTAAGTCACACCTGTAAACCTAGGTACTCAGGAGTCTAAGATCTGAGGATAACGGTTTAAAGCCAGCCCGGGAAGGAAATTCCATGAGACTCTTATCTCTAATAAACCACTAAAAAGCCAGTAGTGGTGCAGTGGCTCAAGTGGTATTAAGTCTGTAGTATTAGATGATAGTTTAGGTTCTTCCTAGCAATATGATTTTGTGAAATCCTGCACCAAGCAATATTTTTCTTTCCCTAGAAGAGAAACCTCTGTCAAACAATTAATAATAGCTTTTTCTCCTCCAGGCATGCATCGGTAGTTTTATTTTATTCATATATTTCATGATCTGCCTGTGTATGCCAAAGGCTGCCATGAAAATAAAAACACCCTTCTCAGCACTTAGCATGTGTTTACCATTCATAGATATGAAGGTGTTTAAATGTTACTGAAATTGCTTTGGAATAAATAATGTTCACCCTGACTATCTTGAGAAAGAAGAATTGGTTTCTCAGCACTTTAGGTAAGAACTTGAGGGAAAGAAACAAAAGGAAATGTGAGGAGCAACTCAACACAGAGATTCAAATGAAACAAAACAACCCAAGAAAACACTAATTAATTCAGTACTCAAGAACCTGCAGGAAATGAAAGATTTTAAAAAAAATCAGCTCTGACAAGCTTATGAAAATCCTGACTACATGGGAATGCAATATTGTGAGGATAGTGGCTAAAGCCCAGACTGAACAGAAAGTTCTGTACACAGTGCCATGCACCTGTTATTCTTAATTCCAGGAAGAATAACATCAAGTAAACTTAGAGCAAAGATCAGTTTCTTGCTGAAAAATAATCAGGATAACTTAGGGCTGGGGGCATGACAAAGTGTTAAGAACACACATTTAAGTGGCACAAAACACTCAATTCAAACTCTAATATTAGAGGTAATAAAGACAAAAACTATGATTTTAAATAATTAGAACAATTGTAACACTTGAGTATTTGAGTGGAGAAAAATCTATGAGAGAGATAGAATGAACCTACGTTCCAATGCTTTCTACTTTAGTGATAATGTTTATTGGTACTTCAGACAAAACAGAGTTACTTTGCAAATGTGCATGGATGTGCATTTGGGTGATGGAAATACTCTACTTACAAAGGTGTAAATTAAATAGATTTTTGGAGGTAGATTATAGTTCTTGAACTAAGAGCCTGGGTGATGTCCCTGAGCTTTTTCTCTCAAGGATACCACTCTAATACTTTGAACCACAGTTCCAATTCTGATTTTCTGTTGGTTGTTTGGAGATAAGAGGCTCATGGACTTTCCTGCCTAGGATGGTTTCAAAGCACGATTGTCAGATCTCAGCCTCCTGAGCAAACAGGATTCCAGGCATGAGCCGTCGATGTTTTTAATAATTTAGTAAATTGTATAGTTACAGAAGTTATAAATTATCATTGTAACCTGTGTAATATATGTGTGTATGTATAGATCAATGCATAGATAGAAATATTTCAACATATTTTTTCATCTACAGTAGATTCATGAAATCATCCTTCATTATAAAATAAAATGGAAACAAAAGTTAATAAGGAGCAAAACAAAGAGAAGTGTTACATGTTTCTTTTTGTTGAATGCAATATGAATTGTAAGAATCAGTTTGGGAAAACCATCTCTACTTTAGCAAAAAGGATAACTGCTATTTATTCCAATCCTTCTATTTGCCCCTATTGTGCATCCTCACACATGAGTGTCAAAATCAAACCACACTTTTTGCCTTTGTATTTAACTCACCTGTTATAATTTAGGCGATAGATGAAGTAATCATATAAAGATTAAAATAATAGTAAGCGAGGCTATGAGTTAGAGCTGAAAAAGATTTTAAATATGATAATAGCTAACTAAAATGCATATTTCTTACTTTCAGTCTGTTATGTCTCTCATTCCCACAACAGGAAAGTACATAGAAGGTGTTCCGTAAATTATAAGTACAATTATTAAAAATGTATTGAAAGAATATGGGCACTGTGTGCTTTTAGCTTATTGAGACCTATATAGGGTAGTGTGTTTTTGAGGACTTGCAAAACGTTGTGATGGAGATGAAGGGAAGGATGTGCTTATTCTGGAAAACAAGTTAGAGGACTGCTCCCAGAAAGATAGTGATGAATTCTTCCAAAAGGTTACAGTAAAATCACTTTCACAACCATGTTCACTATTGCACTATTCACCGTAGCCAAGTTATAGAAACAGCCCAGATGCCCTTTGGCGGAGTGATGGTTGGCAAAAGTGTGTCATATATACGTAAGTGGATTGTACCTATCCATTATGAAGACTGTTACGTTATTTGCAATGAAATGGATAGATGTAAAAATATGTAAACTAAATCAGAGCCAGACACAAAAAGGACCCATGTTCTGTCTCATATTTGGAAGCTAGAACTTTATAAAAGTTTACACAGCAATATTAACCAAATCATGCCATTTGCAGAGGAATATTTAAATGATGTCATTTTTTATCAAATTAAATTTTTAATCCAACAAAATTAATACTGGGAAACTATCACTTGGAAGATGTGAGGGGAAGTGAATGGGAAGGAATAAAGAGAGTTATGGAGGAAGAAAGTGAAGACAAAATATTCAATGCAGATAGTATGAAACTAGAAAAAATTAAAGTCTGGTGAGATTCTGAAGGGTAGGGAATAGTTATATAAAGATCCATTGTACATAAAAACATGACTTATAGAATGGAAATTCCTTTGTACAACTAGTTAAGATAATAAAAATATAATTAAAAACAATGGAGATCTTAAACTGTGTTCTTTTAAACCATGAAACAATATAATAGTTTCCTCCTCAGAAATTTTCTTTTCAGGTATTTTCCTTATAGTGACAGAAAAATGATCAATGCAATGAATATCAATACATCACATTGCACATCATAAAGAGACACAATATAAAATCAGAGTAAAAATGTTAGAATTCATCACATGATAAAATAACAGGTAGAATTTGCCAAATGCTAGTTGTTTGTTTTTCCAATACTTTACCCTTGGTATCTAATTTAATCCTCAGAATAATTGCATAAAGTGGAACTACTTACATTTTTAATTTTCTGATGATGATATTGAAGTCTTCAGTGTTGTAATTACTAGTACAACATTGCACACATGGTAAGTGTTAGCCTGAGGTCCATCTCCGAATATATCAATTAACCTCATTCTATTTCATGACTAAAATACTAGCACTTAGTCTACAAATTCGAGGAAAATTTCCCATAATTATTGTGTACACTCATAATATTTCACTTTGTCTTTGTTAGAAAATAGGTAACTGTAATATGAAAACTCAAAGTTCATAATCAATACATACCTCTCTGGTGAAAGGAACTGCTAAAGAATAACTTTCTTGATTTCTAGGTCAAAATAGCAGAAATCATATTCTATCCCTTCACTCAACACTGCACTGCTTGGGGACCCTACCTCTGTTTAACACTGTCTTACTGAAAGAATGACCTCCCCAATTCCTGATGGAAAGAGACTGCATGTCTTATGGACCAATCATTTCCACATTGTAGCTCACCTAAATTGTTTACTATTAGAAGGTTTTTTAATTTTTTTGGGGGGGTCCGGTTGTGGGGCCTGAACTGTGTGCTTGGGCTCTCTCCCTCAGCTCTTCAGCTCAAGGCTAGCGCTCTACCACTTGAGCCACAGCGCCACTTCTGGCTTTTTTCTTTTTGCTTATGTGGTGCTGAGGAATCGAACCCAGGGCCTCAGGCATGCAAGGCAAGCACTCTACCACTGAGCCACCTTCCCAGCCCTAGAAGTTTTTTGACTGCTTTTTATACCCAACATTTTGAGAGAAAGGTATACTTTAAAATGCTATTAAAGCAAGACTGATATAAAAATCACTTTGACCCCAGATAAATATTTTACCTTTCATGTACCCAAAAATGCAGACTGACCTATCATTAATGTTAGGAATGAGAGGATAAAAAATCATAGACAGGGCTGGGAAGGTGGCTCAGTGGTTAAAGGGCTTGCCTTGCATGTCTGAGGCCCTGGGTTCGATTCCTCATCACCACATAAGCAAAAAAAAAAAACAAAAAGAAAAACAAAAAAGCGCGAAGTGGCGCTGTGGCTCAAGTGGTAGAGCACTAGACTTGAGCTGAAGAGCTGAGGGACAGTGCCCAAGCCCAGAGTTCAGGCCCCATGACCGGACCAAAAAAAATCATAGAAAACAAGACCTAAGCATGAATTAAAGCCTTTCCAACTTCTGAATACAATTGGTTTAAAAAGACATAAAGAGCTGGAAGGTGGCTCAGTGGTAGAGTGCTTGCCATGCATGCATGGGGCACTGGGTTCGAATCCTCAGCACCACATAAGCAAAAAGAAAAAAGCCGGAAGTGACGCTGTGGCTCAAGTGGAAAAGCTCTAGACTTGAGCTGAAGAGCTGCGGGACAGCGCCCAGGCCCAGAGTTCAGGCCCCACTACCAGACTCCACCCCCTAAAAAAGACATCAATAATACTACATTGTTTCAAAATTTCTTTTTTTAAGTATTCATTTATTTATTTCTTCATTGTATTTTCCCAGGAAAAGAAAGGTAAGGGAAGAGTCATTATGTGTTTAAAAAAATTATTAGAAAGGGGGAAAGGAAGTACTCGGGTACAGCACAAATCAATCATGAAATAAAACACCGCAGTACTGGTATCATAAAAGCCCAAGGAAGCTTTAGTCTGAAGGGATCAGAGAAAGGACAGACAGGTACACACTTTTCCAGCCTCCCTCCCCATAAATTCAAGTTCTCTCACAAAGCTTTGGTTTCTAGCAGTAAACATGGCGTTACATTCGTCTCCCATTAAACAATCTGTGGCCACTTTGACATAACTTTTCTTGCACCTGTGTACAAGTTCCTGAGTGACTTTAACATACATTCATATTCCCTTTCCTGGTCTCCTGACCCCACTTTCTACATGGAAAGCCCAATTGATTTTCTCTAGTATTACAGAACAAGCAGGTTTGGTCACAAATGTCATATTTGATGAGAATTACGTTTAAAAAAACATGGACTCAGGTTGGGAACAAGGTGTGTGTGTAGGGGGGGGTGGAGAGGTTGGAGCACTAGCGTCTTCAGAATCTTTGCATAAGTCACATAAAAGTTGAAGAGACATTCCAAGAGTCATCTGTGTATGGGCATGTAGGTTTTCTTTTGATGGAGAAAAGGTTAGAGGATAGGGACTTATTATTATTTTTACCAACGAAGATCTAGTCCAAAATGGGAAATAGGGGAAGTGAGGGAACAAAAGAAAAACTGGTTCAAGATCCTCACTTTAGAAGTTCCCCCAACTTAGCTTCAGATCCTTTTGTCTAGTGCAGAACCTTCTGTCAAAGATGCTTTGGCTGTTTTTCTCAATTCTAAAAGAAGTTTGTAAACAATAAAACTCCAAAAAGAACATGGAGAAAAGACCCACATATTATTATTTACACAAACTAGGCCATCTAGCAAATGACCAACTCAGAAACTCAGTAAAGTCCTACAGAGCCTAGACAAATACAATTAACTAGAGGGGGCAACATTTGTGGGAAGACAAGAAACTAGGATCAGACACACATCACCCAATGCATTCTATTGCATTTGTCCCATTTTAACACATGAGGTAGGTTTGTGGTGATCTCACAGCTTGTAAACGAAACCTCCTTTTTGTCCTTTAGCTAACACAACACTATGAACAATTATGCAGCAGGGCAGGACACGGGCTCCAGAGAGAGTCCTACACTTATGGGTTTCCCTGGAAGCCGAGACTGAGGATTTGGTCCTTGCTTTTTATAGATCCATCCCTGCATGGCTAGTAGAAGGGGGACACAAATCTGTGGTCTTAAAATCCAAACATATCAATTCCCATTCCTTAGAGGAAAAAAAATACATATACAGTTATTTGCACAGTAATCCCAACCTAACCTAGGAAAGGATAGATATAGTATATGGAAAGAAAACAAGTCGCAGAGCCATAGGATTAGACAATCATTACTAACCTTGGCTTCCTCTTTGGTCGTCTTCTACCTTGTCTGAACCACCGTTTCCTGTTTAGACTAATTTCCATTCTTCCAGCAGAAGGAGAACAAGTCATGGGGCAACCCAATTAAAAACCTAGTCTCCCATGAAACATTTCCAAGTGTTGAGGGGGTTTCAAGAGGACCCTATGGCAAAAAAGCCAGCTCTAATTGGCAAAAATGAAGTCGTTCAATAGGCTATGCCCTCCAAATGATTGCTCTCCATGGTGATAAAAACAACAAAGTCTTCCTGCTATGCCGACCTGGAGCTGTTGGCCATTTATCTCTGAGATTGCTCATGTACCTGAGAACACAGTGCAGGAATGAGGGCCTTAAGATTAAAATATATAAAAATACAAAACCAGAATATTTATAATAAGAAAAAAAAGTTAAAATGCACAAGATACGTCATTCACACAGATATTGCAGGTTTGGCATCCTGGAGAAAGCGGGGACCCAAGGTGCAGTAATCCAAGGGAACAAATAAATTACAATCACATTGGCCCAGAAATGGGGGTGGGAGCAGCGAAAAGCTCAGAGCAGCAGGTTTGCAGCCATTCCCTAGTCACCCATGTTGCCTGTCATCACAACCCAATGCCTGGACCAGCTCTCCCAGCACTACAGCTCAAGATAGGGTGATGAGGAAACAAGATGTGGAGTGGAGGAGGTGGTGGAGAGACAAAAAACAAAACAAAACAAAACAACCCTGCCTTGCTCCTGACAGGTCCTCCTACCCGGGATACTACACCTTGGGGATTTGAGCCCGTGGATCTGCTGGACTGGTGCTTAATTGTTTCACACCCTGGCAAGAGAAATTGGACACATCCTTCTTTAAAGGAACAACTTGCCAATCTGGGTCACTTTTAGAAGCTGGAGGCTGGGGGGGGAGGGAGGGGAAGCATGTAGGTCAGGTGAAGATTATCATATAAAGTACGCAGGTTTCACAAGTGGTTCCCCCAAAGCCCCTCACTTGAATTGGGATAGATCATGATGGGATTACTATGCATCACCCCTTCCCCTCATCAAAAGAGAAGATGGGATGATACTGGGACATCCTGGCCTGAGACGTATGGAAGAGCCAGCTACTCGCCAACCCAATCCATTTTCCAACTTTCTCCACTTTGCCGATTGATGCCTGCTCCTTGAAACTTCCTGCTAGCTAGAGTTGCCCCCCCTGACTCTGGGGGCTCAATTTTGGGCCTCAGGGAGCAGGGCAGGGCTGTGGATCTCTTCTTCTTCCCTAAAGTAGGCAGGCTTTCCCTGGGAACTGGGGACCTGCTGAGCCTTCAGTGGACAGGAGGCCACCATGTGGTTGATGCTTTGGCAGAAGTGGCACTTCTTGGGCTGTGGTGGCAGCTTGCATTCCTTGGCATTATGGTCTAGACCAATACAGTTGTAGCACCTGTCTCCTTTGGATCTGCTCTTCTGCATGTTCTTCCCCTTTGGCCACCTCTTACTCCCAATACAGAACACCCCACTGGGCCCAGTGACTTGGATGGATTCTAGGCCTTTGGCAGACTTCTTAAAGGTAAACTCCACAGCCTCTCCCTCCTTCAAGCTCTGGAAGCCCTCCATGTGCAGCTTATTCTGATGCACAAAGACGTCCACCAGGGGGTCGAGCGCTACCCTGATGCGGGCTGTCATGGATAGGAAGCCGAACCCTCTGCGCACATTGAACTACTTACAGATGCCAGCCCTGTGCAACAGCTGAGGCTCCTCAGCCACCTGAGCGGCATCCTCCTGCGCCTCCTCGGGTGCCTTCTCCGCTGCCTTGGCGAAGCCACCTCCCAACTGCTGGTTGGACACCAAGCCCATGGCCGTTGTCTGAGCCTGCGGCCCCGGGCCCCTGGTCGGGCTGCTGCTGGCCCCAGAGAAGTGCGGAGGCAAAGGGCAGGTTGGCAGAAGAGGCGACTACATCTTCTCCGCACAATCCATTTTTCAAAATTTCTTATGATACTGAAGATTCAATTATAAACTATTAACACTTGAAAATAACTCATTTTTGGGGGAGTAGGACACAAAACACAAGATTAATCCTAATCATTTTCAAAGACATTTATTTATACTACAAATTCACTCTTATAACTACAAAGATTCTAAAAATAACTGAAGCATAGTGTCAAAAAGCACATAATTTAACTTCATCATGTACGTTCAAAGGATTGTGCTAATAGAAAACAAAGTTATACTAATAATTAGCTCACCCAATTCACTTCCATTCTTTTATTCTATATCTTTTAGTTTCATAAAAACTGGCTTTTCATAAAGTGATGCATAAAAAGCCTTTATATCCATTAACATTTTCAGATTTTAACAATGTTTATTTCAGAAATGCTTTTAGCTGTATAGTCAATGAACTGAAATAACATTGAAATATTCAAAGGGGTTTCAGAAATTGCAAGACTTGCTCTGGGATGTTATTTATATTGGAAAAGATATTCAAAAAGCCTTATTTGTTAAAGTTGTGATAGTTACTCCCACAAAAGAACAATTAATGAAGAAACATTTGTATGTACAAAACAACTTCAAATGCATCCACAATCTGGAGGTGACACATGCTTTTTGTTTGTTTTTGCAATGTATATCTAACAAACATATCCACAATACTGATTTTCAGTCAATATGATGGGATATTCAAACCTAAAAAATACGGGGTTTATTATCTTAGTGTGAATAGATATGATCTTACAAAGAAAGTTATTTTCAACAGAAATCTGGAAAGAGTTTATCCACCTTGAGTTTCACAGGAATAACCAGCGAGTAATACTTGTTTGGTCGAGTAGGTCAAAATCATTCCATGAGAATATCTTAAAAGTATATCCAATTTAAGAGGTCAAATACATATTTTGTACTGACAGTCATCTTACATCAATAATTCACTACCTAATTATATGTGTATCTTATTGCCTAATATATACTAAGAACTGAAAGTGATCTCTTTTAACTGAAAGTGATCTCTTTTATCTAACTTAATGGTGTAATTGCTTTATTTATGATGATGTTATTATTTGACAAATAAAATGTACAGAAGGGTGGTTCCACTGAAATAACAGGATGGAACAGTGATAAATAACTATATTTCAACACAGCTCTTTTCAGCCTCACTCTGTCCACATTGGCAAGCAACATTGCAAATGCACACACTCACGCATATACACACACATGTGCGCACATTTATAAACACATATACATGCATGCCAAATTCAGGATTTACTGTACAAAAAAGTTCAAATAAAATATTAGTGATTAGGAAAAATGATAACTTGCCTTATTACAAAATAATACATAATCCAGTGTCCACGATTGTTACATTTTACCTGCCTCTCCACATGCGACCACTTAATTTATTTTTAATTAATTAATTAATTCATTAGTTTGGTGCTTATACTAGAGCTTGAACTCAGGGCCTGACTCTGTTCCAGAATTTGTTATTTTTTTTTGTTTTAGTTTTCTCAAGGCTAGCAATTTAATGCTTATCCTACAGCTCCATTTCAAGCTTTTGTGGTTACTTTCAAATCAGAATCTAATGGACTTTTTTTTCTTGGTCTGGTTTCAAAGCACAATCATCAGATTTCATCTTTTTGATTAGCTAGGATTAAAGACCTGAGCCACCGGAGTGGCTCCTACTTTTCTCTATACTTATCTAATGCACATACTTAAATAGTAATTTAAAACTGAGAGCATACAACCAAGATGTACAGTGATGATATTGTCCTGTCAGAAATTCAAGTTAATAATGTAAATTTATTCTTAAGACCATACGCAAAAAATACTTATGAAGAAATTTGATGATGATGATAATGATGATGATGATGATGTGTGTGTGTGTATGTGTGTGTGTGCTGTTGCAATATATTCCACATATAAGCACTGTGAATGGGTGTCCAGCCATTCACAGTTATTGCATGAATATCTGCCTTGAGCTACCAACTCATGGACAATGTCTAGGTTTCCACTCTGGGCTTCCCAATGAAAAGGAGTTTACTCATCCTCATCCCTATTATTCATATGTGGCCTTTTTGGAAAGTATTCTCCGCACTGTAGTAAGCTGCAAGGCAAGCACTCTACCACTGAGCCACCATCCTAGCCCAAGGTTTAAGATTCTTGTCTGTAATTTGGTCAAAGCTCTGACTCTTTATGTAGGCTACTAAAAATGTATTTACTAATTTCAAGTAAATACATATATTCTATTTCTATCTCTTAAAAAAATTGTTTGCTCTGTAAATTGATTAGAAGCATGGATTTTGTGGCTAGCTAGGTCATTGCACATCTGGATCTCTTTTCCTCTCTCTCTTTCATGGTTCTCATAGACAATATGATTGCTCCATAATTATCCTAATTTATTTTGTTTTTATATTTTTGGTTGCATCATTTCACTTTCTGCTCTACCATTTCCCAAATCAGCACCACATAAACAGAACCATCCAGAAGTGGTTTTGTGGCTCAAGTGGTAGAGCGCTTGCCTTGATTTGAAGAGCTCAAGGATAGTGCCCTGGCCCAGAGTTCATGCCCCACAGCTAATTTAAAAAAACAAGAATCTAAATACTTGATAATTCTACTAACAGATCTGACTGAAATCTATTGAATCACACTTTTCCTGTACAATGAAGGAATAGGTCCAGGCTAGGAAAGCAGCTAGAGAGGGCAGGGTGATTGTATCTGTGACAAATCTTTGTGGATAATGGTATCGAGGATTACTTACTGGTGATTCACTTGCACTGGAAGCATGATTCTGAACGATTGCTTGCTGATTGCTTGCTTTGATCATTATATCCTCCAAGAAGAAAAAGTGAAATTTAATTGATAGCAAAGGACTACTAATACATTTTGACTTCTCATTAAGCATCTTCAATCATCAAAATCACCTGAAGACAATAGATAGGCGTATTTTTAGATGACAACAAATATCTTTTAAAAAACAAGAATTTAGGTAGTCATACAAAGGACTTCTATTTTACTATTGCATTCTACATTTTTTCGAATGTTAAATACTAACATTAGAAAGCTATTAGAAAGCTCTTTAAGTCCATATGTTGAATAGTGAGTTCTCTCACACTAGAACATTGTATTTCCCAAATCATTTACATAGAAGGCATTGTTTCCTATTTTCTCATTCCTAGAATAAGCTGCACATGAAGACACCACTGGTCCTCATTTTCAGTCTGTACCTTTGAATATTGAGGAAAATCTTTCCTCTGCTCTCTCTAAATTCCCTACTCTCCAGTTAGAATAATTTCGAGTAGTAAAAATGGAAAAAGATAAAATAAAAAATCATGGTGAATAAATATATGCAGAAAATTCATCAGATTTTTCTGACCAGTTCAACCAATGTGAACTATTGGGGAAAAACATGGACATCTCATTCCCCCTGGCACTCAAAGTCTCTGGTTAGGCAATTCTGATGAAGACAGGAATTAAGATGAAAAAGTGAGGAATAGTATCAATTGCAAGAAAAAAATGGAGTAGGACCCAAGAAAATTTCCTCTTTTGGATCCTGAAATTATTCAGCATACTATGGTGTGGAGACTACTTTCCAAAAAGGCCACCCAGATGAATACTAGGGATGAG
This sequence comes from Dipodomys merriami, assembly GCF_024711535.1. Taxonomy (NCBI): domain Eukaryota; kingdom Metazoa; phylum Chordata; class Mammalia; order Rodentia; family Heteromyidae; genus Dipodomys; species Dipodomys merriami. Next base: position 4,208,733 of record NW_027202416.1, on the reverse strand, counting down.
GATGAGTATAACCCTCTTCATCGGGAAGCCTAGAGTGGACACTTAGACATTGTCCATGAGTTGGTAGCTTAAGGCAGATATTCATGCAATAATTCTGAATGGCTAGACACATCTGCACAGTGCTTATATGTGGAATAATACCAGAGTGGCTTCTTTCTTAATTCATCATGATGCAGATACCAGTCCCCAAACTAAAGGTCTCTTGACCCCCTTGCATCTCGCTGCTGGGAATAGAAATAACAACAATATGCTGTATCTCCTTCTGTGGAACCATTATATGAAACCAGGTCTGAAGAACAACTTGGAAGAAACTGCATTTGATATTTCCAAAAGGATAAGTAAGTATTACTACCTCTTTGAAGTTGTGGAAGACTGTACATATTCTTCTCCTAAGTTGTAATGGTATGGTTAAGTGTCTTAAATTTCAAAAATGCCAGTCCATCCTTTGTGTCCCTACAATTTTTTTCACAATACAAAGCAACAGCAATATCTTACTTTCAAAATTCATGGATTCCATGGTATTCTTCCAAGTGAATTGTCTGACTTTGATGTCAAAATGTATTCAAGAGTTGTTTGTATACATCTATAATGATTTCAAGAGAGTTTGTGATTTTTTTGAATCAGAAATAATTTTAACATCTTTTGAAAAGAATAGTATAGACACTATAGATGTTCATGGCATTTTTCTGAAAAAAGTATATATGTTTGTATAATGTCCATAATCTATTTAATTCGCTCCTACATATAATAATTTGAATTCTACATTGTTATATAATGTATATGTTCATTAATGTGTCCTTTCAGATTGCATTCCATATAGAAAAATTTAAGATTCCTTTTTTCCTAGGTCCTTGTATTTTTTTATTTCTTTGGGATAAAATGACAATGTTAACTAATTTCAAGTTTTGTAAAGGTTATGATATGTAAAGGCCTTTCTCAGGTGAAGATTTAATATACTGATGTCAAACTAACCTTTAATTCTATGAATTACAGGTCTTGTTACACTTGTGTTTTTGTAATCACCTTTTAATAACTTTTTTTCATTTCTTGCATTTGAAGAATGAAAAATATGGAATACTTCACAAATTTTCATATCATCCTTCTGCAAGTGCCATGTTAATCTCTGTATTGTTGTAATTTGGGTAGACCTGCTGCTGAAACATGTAGTATCCTCTAAATTTAAGTACTTAATGTTGGAATCTTCCTACAGGCATATATCCATGGTTGAATATTTATAACAAGGAACCCTTATTGTTCCTAAATATGCTATTGATCTTATTTCTCTAAAATTCTTTGTATAATGGGAAAAACCCATTGTTTGGTAGATTGCTCACATTTGCAATTTTATATTTAATTTTATTTTTAATTTAATTTAATTTTATTTTATTTGCAATTTTTTGTCAATGACTATTTTGTCTTCTTCATTTTAAATTTGATCATACTTTGAAGCCTTTACAGCTAAGTCCAAAGGTGATTGCTTTTCAAGTATTTATTTATCACAACTGAGTTAGCTTTGTGGAGCTAATGGATTCAAAGTAAGCCTTGCTTAAGAGCTACTTCTAAACTTGTGCAACTTAAAATTTCCCAAATGAGGTCTTGCTGGCACAAATGTCTAGCTGACCCTTTACCCTTCTTCCATGTAGGAACAGACCAATCAGAATATCTTACCCTGACAGCATAGATTGTCTACTGGAACAAAACTAACCTTAGTTACAAGAGATCATAGAGAGATGAACAGTTCTGTCAGAATTGTTCAGAATAGAAGGTATTTTATCAAAATATAATTGTTTACTATACTTATCATTTCAAAAGTAGCTAAAGCCAAGAAGGTGAAAAAATTGTTCATATGCATGATTACCTACTGTCCTTTCCTGTCTATCATCCAACCAGGCAGGAACTTACACTACGGACTTTCTATCACCAAATATGTCCATAGCTCCTGGAGAAGTCCATACGTTTCTCCTCGATATTAGGCCTTAAATTGGTAATGTTTTAATCACAGTGTTTCCTCTTGCCTCTAGGCTGTAAATCAACAAATGGTAAAGTTTTAAGTCTAACTCTACCAAAAACTGAGGTAGAGATAATGGAATAATACTTTAAAACAGAGTTGCCTTTATACCCTAACCACAACAGAACAATGCAAAACAATTTTTATATTATATATACTTATATATTTTATATTTATATGTACTGATTTTAAATTTCACACAGTGAATCTTATTAGAATTGATAGTTTGACAAATATATTTACATTTATTCTCATAAATAGATTGGAATATAAATAATTAGGTTTAGAATATAAATTAGAATATAAAAAGTATCAATGCAATGTCTTCGGTATAAACTTGTGATACCTTCTAAGTGTTTGTTGTCTTTTGAATTCACATGGTAAAATAACAGTATTGTTTTCCGCTAATGCATAAAGGATTTTATTCTGATGCTCTGTTTATTGTTTTAACTCGCTGGTCCCAAAGGGTTTTTCTCCATATTTCTGAAGCATACTTACTGATTATACCCAAATTTTGCTGATATAATGTCTAAAAGCTATTATTCTTCTGCAGGACCCACGGGTCCTAGGATACCAGGTTCAAGTTATCTGCATCATCAGATAACAAGGGCAAGACTTCTAACCCAGGCCCATGCAACATGCCAACAGAAAGTAATTGAAGACTAATCTCATTTCTCATGTCCTATAATATATTTCAAGGCCCCAATTCCTTATAGGAATTAGCAGTAATCAACTGTGAAATGCAATGAAACTTGAAATGAAAGTTGAGATCACTAAATATGAGAGAAAGTACTGTAGTTCAAACTTTCAATTTACAGATGACCAGGCCATATGAGTGAACAAAATCACAAATGAACAAGATTATTTTTAATACCCCTCTCCTAATGATTAATGAAAGATTTCAGTGCAGCAAAAGTTGGCCAAAAAATAGTTTCTGGAATGATAGATCCATAATTGTTCTACCAAGGCTAGGAAAACTTGATTTAGAGGTCAAATTTAATTTAGAGAACCATTAAGAAGATACTTAGTGATTCAAAACACTGGTACTTCAGAAAACTAGGTTCTGTAGTATAAAAATGTCATTCTCAAACCAATGATAACCTACATTTAATCTCCTGAAAGTATATTCATTTTCAAATAAACTATTTAAAATCACATTTGCCAAAATAACACTTGACAAGTAGATGATAGTGACATTACAAGGTTTTCAAGTGTAGGAAGCAAGTTACAATAGAGTTGATTTACTTACCCAGCACCAATACCAAACAAATTCATTCATTAAAGTGTAGAAAGAGTACCCCCACCATTTGTGTTGTTCAGTAGGTGCCTTCCAGAAATATGTTAAATAGATCAGCCTCCCATATTTCAAACCCAAATATTAGGTAATAAATTTCATCACATAAAAACGTACCTTTTAAAAAGTCACTAAGAGTTGCCTTATCATGTGTTGTTTTATGTTTTCCCTATCTGTCTAACATAGTAAGAAATATGACTTTAAGTCTTGCATATGGGTACTGATCAGAGATGTGACAAACATAAAATATGTCTTCTTTTATTATCATATTCCTCTACACTAGTAAATATTAGTTTTCTTCTTTTTCCAAAACTTATAGGTAGTACAAAATATTATCCTATGTAAAATAAAATAATCACATATATTTTACAAAGCCATTTATAAAAACTAGTAGTTAGGAATACATTCTAAGTCATTTTTAAACTTTCTTGCTGACTAAAGGTTAATCTTCCAAATGAATGAGAATAAAATCATGTCTAAGTGCTTCACATCTCCAGTCTTGCAAATTTGTTATTGCAGATGAATGAATTATGGAAATATAAGCTGACATCAGTTCAAGTATATGTGGGATTGAAACTCCACGGAATGTATGTAAACCTTTCAAAGAATTAACAGGAAGTTTAACAGAATGAATATCAGGAAATTGAAACCAGAGAACAATAGTAAAGAAATAGAATGAATGAAAAATAGAACAATGGGCAAGTAAAGCTAGAATACTCAATGTACACATGTAATAAAGAAAGCGGTAAATCTGAAATGAATCTTGGAGAAAGGGTTGGTTCAGATTGATAGAAGGAGTGACTCTGATACAGGAGCGTTAGACAATTTGATGGACATATTTAATTGTAACACACTTGCACAACCTTTTGAAATTCAGTTAAAAAACACAACAACAAACAAAAACACACAAAAATTACAACCAAACAGCAATCTCTAGAGAGTATGAATATATCCTCTAAAAATTTTAAATCATTAATGAAGGTCAGTCTTTGGAAAAGCAAACAAAGCTTTTCAAAGAGGGCAATTTGGGGTAGGGGAGAATTTTAAACAGATTTAAATAGATTGTCTAAGGTTATAATTCACCTGTATCTACTGCAAATATTTTCTTCTGTGAATGCTCTTTGAACTGGATACTCGAGTCCTGAGGCACACTTGATAGCTTGTGAAAACAGAATGGAAGAAACAAGATCAAGAACCTATTACTCCACTGGAGAGAAAGCAGTCCTCTTTGTTTTCTCTCGATCTCTTCACTACTCTATTTTCATACTTTTAATAAAGTCAAGTGATTTTGAATTATATCTTTCCTTCTTCGTTCTCGCAAAATAATTGTTCAAAATAATTCATTAAATATTATTTGCCATTATTTTCTATCATGCTGTTTACTTGTCCAAATGAGTCCATTAAACTTCCCCTTTTCATTTGGTTGACACAGAAACCCAACAACTATGTTAATGAAGACCAACACTAATGCAAATCTTTGTCTCCAAAAAAACAGTCCAAGAACCTGTAATCACAAATATTTAGCTATAATTTTTTTCTTTTTTCTTTTACCTTGAAATCTTCTTGTGTCTAATGTGCCCACAAAAATAAGTATTCCACCCCTTTTTGGTTCAATAAATTCTAACCTCAAAGATATATTTTGCTAACAAGATGCTTAGAGGAAACTAAAGAATAATCCATTTTTATCTTCACTCTTACGACTTTTATCTTCTCTCTTAAGACTTTCCTTAGATACCATATCAGGAAAAGTGAAATTATTCTTTGCAAAATTATTTCAATAGATTATTTTTCTCTTGGTCTTGCTTTTGCTCAACAAGATGTATGGAGAAGAATAGAGTTAAATCACCCATTTCTTGGATTACATTGTCTGTTACAAAGGACAACACTTCTTTTTTTTAATTTATTTTTTAAATTTATTTTATTTGTGAACGTATTGTACAGAGGGGTTACAATTACATGGGCAGGATAATGCATACATTTCTTACCAAGCATTGCAGCCTCCTCCTTTGTTTACCCTTCACATCCTTTCCCAGGCTCCCCCCTCCTCCCCACACAATCCTTCCCCCTCTCCTCCCCCCCCCGCACCTACGTTGTAAAGCTCGTTTTTGACATGACAACTTGTACTTGTCATTGTTGCAACAGGTCCACCTGAATCCTTAAACGACTTGCTTTTCCCCATCTTCTCCACAAGTTATACTAACATCAAATATAGTAAAAGTGGGGGATATACGGTGGTGGAGCTACATACAAAGAAACAAAGAAATAATTTTATAAATGCATTAGAAACACATGCATGAAAGAAAAAATATTACAATACATATCTAAGGGTTCATTTTCCTAACATCACATTATCTGTCCTTTTCCGCTTGACTCACACATATACTAGATATTTCAAATAAGGGAAACCATGGGACCTGTGTTTCTTTGGGCCTGGCTTACTTCACTTAATGTAATTTTTTCCAAGTTTTTCCATTTCCTAACAAATGGGGCAATGTCATTCTTTCTGATGGAGGTATAGAATTCCATTTCGTATATATACCACATTTTCTTGATCCATTCATCTACTGAAGGGCATCTAGGTTGGTTCCATATCTTAGCTATGGTAGATAATGCTGCAATAAACATAATTGTGCTGGTAGCTTGAGTGTGGCCTTGTTTGTAAACATTTTGGTAAATTCCCAAAAGTGGAATAGCTGGGTCATAGGGGAGCTCTATGTGAAGTCTTTTGTGGAACCTCCATACTACTTTCCAAAGTGGTTGAACAAGTTTACATTCCCACCAACAATGAAGTAAGGTTCCCTTCTTTCCACATCTCCTCCAGCATCTGTTGTTGTTAGAGTTCTTGATTTTTGCCATTCTAACTGGAGTGAGGTGGTATCTCAATGTTGTTTGGATTTGCATGTCTTTTATGGCTAGGGAGGTTGAGCATTTCTTCATGTGTCTATTGGCCATCCTTCTTTCTTCTTCAGGGAACTTTCTCTTTAAGTCTTTAGCCCACTTATTTATTGGGCAGTTGTTTTTTTGAGGATTTGTTGTTGGGGGATTTAATTTTTTGAGTTCCAAGTATATTTTAGATATGAAACCCTTGTCCCTTGTATGGCTATTAAAGATATTCTCCCAGTCCATGGGCTTTCAATTGATCTTGCTAGCTATGTCCTTTGCCATGCAAAAGCTCTGCAACTTTTTGCAATCACATTTGTCCAAACTTTCTTTGGTTTGTTGTGTTTCCGGGTCTCTATTAAGAAAATTTCAGCCTCAGCCAAGGAGACCTAGGGTTTCTCCTCTTCCATCCTGTAATGTTTTCAGAGTGACTGCTTTGACTTCGAGGTCTTTGATCCATTTGGAGTTGATCCTGGTGCAGGGTGATAGATAAGGATCTAGCTTTAGTTTTCTACAAGTAGGTAACCAATTTTGCCAGCACCATTTACTGAAGAGCCTGTCTTTATTCTATTCTATTGTGTTAAGTCCCTTATCGAAGATTAGATGGCTATAGGTCTGTAGGTTCATTTCTGGGTTTTCAATTCTATTCCATTGGTCCTGAGGTCTGTTCTTATACCAATACCAATCGGTTTTGATTACTATGGCTTTATAGTAGAGTTTGAAATTTGGTATTGGTATTCCTCTAGCAGTGTTCTTTCTGTTGAGGAGCGTTTTTGATATTAGGGGTCTTTTATTGTTCCATATGAATTTTTGAATTACCTCTTCTATTTCTTGAAGAATGAGGTTGGAGTTTTGATAGGTATCGTCTTGAATTTGTAGATAGCCTTGGGAAATATTGCCATTTTCACGATGTTAATCTTTCCAATCCAGGAGCATGGGAGGTTTTGCCATTTTCTAAGGTCTGTTTTGATTTTCTTTTTCAAGATTTTAAAGTTTTCATCAAAGAGGTCCTTCACTTCTTTGGTTAAGTTAATTCCTAGGTATTCTATTTTTTGTGGGGCTATTACAAATGGAGTTGCTTTCCTAATTTCCACCACACTTTTCTCATTGTTGGCATGCAGAAAAGCCATTGATTTTCGGGGGTTAATTTTATACCCTACTACTTTGCCAAAATTTTGAATCCGCTTGAGTAATTTGGGAGTGGAGTCTATGGGATTCTTTAAATACAAGATCATGCAAAGGACAATAATTCTATGTCCTACTTCTATGTCCCCTCTTAGCTCTTGCCTGATTTCCAATTAATCACAGCTTCTTGGCTTCAAGTCTAGTGAAGGTGAAGGACTATACTGCATCCGCCACTGCTACATCTTCATGGTTTCTCTTTTAAAACTCTTTTATTTGGAGGTAGAATTTATTTTCATGTCTTCATTCAATTTGTTTTGCATTATACTGAGCCAAATAGGCTCTGTAAAATCACTTTAGGTAGCAAAAACATTAAGACAATCCATATCAAAAAGTTTTGTCCCCCTCCACTGCTGAAGCCAATATCCTTAGCTAGGGCTTCAAAGAACGCGTTTTTTTACCTTTTCAATTTGCTCAATTCTTTTCTAATCCTCAAACTTTTTGTCTTATGCAATAAGACAAGTCTTCACTATCTCATGTTAATGAGGATATTATATTTTTTATCTACTTAGAAATGTGAAATCATTGGTTTGAAGTATACAATCAGATTTTTTCTGTGTTTCAGTGCTTCACTTGCAAAGACATTGTGGAACGTATTATAAACAGAAAAGTGTAAACTCAATACGTTCTTTCATTTTGAAGGGCACTTTCTACCTAAATATTTTGACCAAAATTATCTTTATAAGAGAATTACTGTTTATTAATTAAAGGTCAATTCACAAATTTTGATGTCTTATTTAAAAAAAAAAACAGTTTAAATTCCACTACAACCTTTTTTCTCACAGTAAGATATTTCCTGGTTAAGGACAATTCTCATGTTAACCTACAGGATTTACAGCACTGTTTGTGAGGCTTGTTTTTTTAGTGTGAAAATGAGCCATCTTACCTCTCAAGTAAGTCTCCATGGATTTCTTTGCATGAAAGCCTATGTTCCCAGGCAATTTTAAATTTTAATAGGCTAAGTTAAAAAGTTTGAACAATTAAAATTTACCTGTCATAGTTTTAAACCTCTTTTGAAATTCCTTTATCAGACTCACGAATTTACCAATCCTAATTCCACCTTTACCATCAAAAACAGTTAACATGTTGTGTTCATGATATAGTATCCATGAAACTATTATTTCCAGTGGCTTTGTTATGCATATATATGAACATATAAGCTGATCCTGAGCAAAATGAACTCCAAGATATGGACAGAGATATTTATTTGCAGTTGATGTTTTTAATGTACTATGTGATTTCTATTTTCCTTGGGTTTTTCCCCTATGGGTTATCTCCTATTGTGTTTGGTTTTGGTATTGTGTATACATTTACCTTAATTAGGGAAGGGAAGAGGAACAACAAAATTGCGAGACAAAGGAGAAAAGGAAAACCAATGCAATAGCAATACTCAGAAGACAATATGTTGGAAATGTACATTACAACTTGTGAGGGGTTTCGGGGTGAAGGAAAACTGTGAGAAAAATGAGAGAGGGTATAACAAGTTTGAACAGTTATGTATTCACTGCCTTACAATTACTAACCCACTGCACATCACTTTCACATTAAAATGAAATTTAAAAAATAAGCTGCATTAAATAAAATTTCACTGTATTGGTATAGTAAATATTAATCTTCATGTAGTAACTTTTTAAAAATCAGTACTATTTGGCATCTAATTTGAATTAATAGCCTCTTCTTTATCAGAGGGCTATCAACTTGAATGTTATATAACTTGACAATATTTTCACAATATAATTGCCAATATTTTCAAAAAAGAATAAATTAGTACTTTCTCATACTAAAACTGAAAACCGTTTAATTCTATAGAAACCCATAACATTTAAAAGTAAATAAGTTGTTAAGAGGACAGGATATGTGTGTTCCTTAAAATAATAACTACTAATAACTATTCACTTTCAAATTCTGAACATTTCATACCTGAGAGATTCAAAATAGTACCTGTTTGCATGTTATGTAATTCTGCCATAGATGCATTTTCCAATCGGGTGTTACAGATTGAGAAGTGAACAGAAAAATAGCCACATTCTGGTAAAACTATGAAGTATCGGTTATAATTAATTCTTCAAGAGTAAGCAATTGTTTATCAGATTAAGCTATTATTTTTATGACCATCAATCCCAAAATTTATGCCATAAAGTCATCCTAGCCCAACAGTTTCCAACTTGTAGGGTGCACCTCAAAATTCCCATAATTCACATCACAAATAGCTTATTTCTATTGGAATAAATACTACACCTATGCTAATGTGATGCCCTACACCACAATAAACTGGGTTGCATCATTTTTCCTCCACTGGTATTCTTGCAAATATTATTTATATTTATACTTTTTAACTATTATAGATATTCAGGATGCTAAGATCGGAAGATTACAGTTCAAAGCCCACCCAGGCAGGAAGGTTCCCTAGATTCTTATCTCCAATAAACTTCTCAGCAAAAGCCAGACACAAGTGGTACTGAGCTTGAAGTGGTAGGGCACAAGCCTTGAGCTTAACAGGCTCAGAAAGAGTTCCTAGGTCCAGAGTTCAAGCCCTATGACAAAGCAATAAAACAAAAAGAAAAATAAAAACAAACTCCAAACCTAGCATTTTTCTGGTTGTATACAGAGGCATGTAATTAAGGAAATTGCTTTCTGTGTTACATACAGGTAGAAGAAAGAAGAAGTCACACAATTATTCTATTCATAAAATGTTATACCAAAGCCTCAAAAACCCACTCTTTTTCTAAATTTATAAATTAATATCCATTTCATGGCAACTCGGTCTACATTATTTACATTATCATTTTATACAGGAACTGTTGGAATTATCTATTAACTGAGTTCTAATTAAAACTCTCTTGAAACAATATGCTAGGCAAATAGAATGCAAGAAACATTTGTAAATTTGTCAATTAAACACGCTACTTAAAAAGAATTTTGTAGTATCCTATAGAATATGAAATTACAAACAAAACCAAAATATTTATTTGAAGTCTAAACTCTAATTTAGCAAGATCTATAAAGTCCTACATTAGATGAACTTTGCTTTTCCTCCAGGCTTAAGCTTTTTAATCCTTCATCCTTTCCTTGGAATCTAACAGAATGATAATTACTTACTTTTGCTAATTTTAGATGGGAATCATGAGCCGTTTTGCATCTAGGAATGTTCTGTAATGCAGAGAGCACTTAAAAGCACAACTGAGGATTATATATGAGTTGCATTTCAATAGGAAACGACTTCTCAAAACATAATGACAAAATTAGCCCAAATTTCCAATTGCGTATTCCTTTCTTGTTTGGTTTCTTTTATTAAGACAAAATTATACTACCTGGTCCAGGGAAGTTATCACTATGTAATTCCAGTCTCTAATCTCCTGTCAGTCTGAGTGCTAAAATTGAAAGCTTGTATCACATTGCCCCACCATGGTTTCTTGGTTTATTTATAAATTTATTTATTTATTTATTTATTTATTTATTTATTTATTTATTTATTTATTTATATTTGGATCCGGTCATGGAGCCTCAACTCTGGGCCTGGGTGCTTTCCCTCAGCTCTTCAGCTCAAGGCTAGCTCTCTACCACTTGAACCACAGAGCCACTTATGGTTTTTTCTTTTTGCTTATGTAGTGCTGAGGAATGGCACCCAGGGCTTCATGTATGCAATGCAAGCACTCTTCCTCTGAGCCATCTTCCCAGGAAATTGTTGGTTTATTTAATCTAGATATAGACTAGCAATTGTGAACTTCCCCAGTTATATTATGCACTAAACTTCTCAGACTGTTCATGTACTATTTTCGAAGATGTTCTAACATTTGACACAGGATATGAACATTTCCAAATGCACCTGCGAGGACTCTGATTCATTTCTCCATGGATCTAATCCTTTTAATATTGATTACTTGACTCTCTTAATATATCTGATCCCTATCTATGTAATTTTCTCAAACTTTTTTGAAGAAAGTTCGCTTGAGGATTTTCTAATTTTAAAAATTATCACTTGATTCTAGTCTTACTCAGGACATATTTTCTATTTTTTTCTATCTTTTCTACATATTCTGAGAGTTGCTTCATATGTGTATTTGTGTGTGCACATATAAGTGTCTCTGTATATATGTGTATGATTGTATGTATGTATGCAAAAGCTTCAAAATCTTATTCAGCAATCTTGCTCATGACTGGTATTCCAATACATGAGCCATGCTTCCAATCCAGCTTTTGGCTTGTTAATTATAGCTTCTCAAAACTGTTCTGCCCAGGCTGGATGCAAATTGAACTTTCTAGATTCCTTTACATTCTTAGGTTTTATTTATCCAGTAGAATCAAATTTTAAACTACAAACATTTTTGTGAGTGTAAAGTCTAAGCTGTAGCGCAGATTTTTAACTCAAGAATTCATATAAAGAAAGATGAACATACACATTACATATGCTGAGTGTACACTGTTAGAATTGTGATCCTAAGCTGGGTGGTGGTGAGATCTGAAGATTGGGGTTCAAAGCCAGCCCAGGTAGGAAAGTCCCGGAGACTCTTTTCTCCAATTTACTGTAAGAAAACTGGAAGCAGCACTGTGGCTCAAGTGGTAGAGCACTAGCCTTGAGCTGAATAACAGAGGGACAGTGCACAGGCCCCGAGTTCAAGTTCCAAGACCACCATCAACAAACAATATATAAGTAAAGGAAAGAAAAAATGTGATCTTATCTACCAGTTCATAGCTAGCATAATCCCTGCTCTCTCAAGATGGACTTTTTTTCCCCAATTAAGTCCATGCTCTTATATTTGACTTGTATTGAAAACCGAATTATTCTTCCATTCTACTTTCTACAAAGTTCTGTCATTAGCAAGCGTGATTTAGAAAGGGAGTGGCCTCATACTTCCTATTCCACGTAAAAGTAATGCTTTCTTTGTATCACTTTCATAAATCTACATACTGGACTTGGGTTTATTGTTTCAATGTGGTCTTATTCGTAGAGTCTTCTATAGTGTATTGAGCTCTTATACTTAAACACAGAATTTCTCTTTCTCTTATTATTGCTATAGTTAACATGAGTTAACAAATTAATGTACACTTGGGAAATAATGTGCAGCACATACACTCACAAAAAAAAAAGATCTGAGAAACTTCTTCCCCTTTAAAATTCGCCTTAATTTACAGAGAATTTACAAAGTTTGAACTCAATATACTCATGGATCATGTATTTATAAGCAATATAAATTTCATATTTTCTCTTTACTAAGTTGTCTCTGAAACTCGTGTTACTTCAGGTCCAAACGTGTCCTTGTGTTATTTCAGTGAAGCCAGAAATCATTAACTATACCTCAAGCATCACCATAGATTGTTCCTGGAAGTAACTGTGACTGGATGTGGAAACTGATTCCAGGAGTGGAATGGAACATAGAGGATTGACAAAGTTCAAGTAAACTTGTGCTTTCCTTTTTACTATAAAAGAAGAGAATCCTAAGGCTTGAAGAAAACTCTGTCCTTGACTTTTTCTAGTGTGTTTTTACTCATGTATAATGTTTCTGTAAACATCTAGTTGAGAGAATTACAAAAAGAAATAATGTGCCATTTTAAGGCCAGCATAGAACAAAAGGAAATAACATTGTATTAAATATGTTCTACTGCTGGGGCTGGGAAGGTGGCTCAGTGGTAGAGAATTTACCTTGCATGCCAGAGGCCCTAGGTTTGATTCCTCAGTACCACATAAGCAAAAATAAGCCAGAAGTGGTGCTGTGGCTCAAGTGGTAGAGTGCTAGCCTTGAGTTGAAGACCTGAGGTAAAGCGCCGAGGCCCAGAGTTCAGGCCCACGACTGGACCCCCCAAAAAAAATTCGACTGCAAAGAAACAAAGACATGGAGGATTTAAAGTGTTTTATGGATGGATATTTCACTCCTGACATGATTCTCTTATTGCAGGAGTCAGTTATCAATTCCTTTAGTATGGTCCTGAGTTCTCCAGAGCAATATGGATTCCAAAAGAGCATCCAGTGCCACTTCTCAGACCAGTACTCCTTTAAGGAGGGTCCCAATGAAATATCTGGTTTTTTTCTTTGCTTTTTTGTTTAGTTTATGTTAGTTCTGGGGCTTGAAGCCAGAGGCTGGACCCTGTCCCTGAACAGTTTTTGTTCCTGCTCACCAGTCCCCAAATCTAGTACTCTACTGCTTAAACCAAAACTCCACTTATCGACTTTTTGCTGTGTAATTACAGATATGAGTTTGACAGACTCTCCTGCCTGGGTTGGCTTTGAACTAAGATAGTAAGAAAGCCAAGTGACATCAACTGTACAGTCTTCTCTTTTCAAATGAGAAATATTAGATGAAGTTTATTTTAAAGCTAATATTTGACAATTTTTTCTTTTTTGTGAGCATACCGTACAGAGGAGTTAAAATTACATGGGCAAGATAAAGAGTACATTTCTTATCAATCATTGTTGCCTCCTCTTTGTTTCCCCTTCCCATCCCTTCCCATATACCCTCCAACCCATTTGATCCTCCTCCCCCACCAATGTTGTAAAGTTCGTTTTTCGACATAACGACTTGTACATCTCATTGTTGCAATGGGTCCACCTGTATCCCTACTTAAACGACTTGGTTTTAGAGAATATGTCCAGCAAAGAATCCATAACATAACTCAGCAAAAGTAGGTGCACTGAATCATTTTGGAATTATTTTTTGGGGTTCGGAAGATTATTGATCTTGTCGTTCCTTTTGGGGAAACTTAAAGTCATATTTCACCACTTTTGTTCTTGTGGGGCTTGAACGTTGATCCTGGGTGATTAGCTACAGCACCACCTCCTGGTTTCTGGTGGTTAATAGAAGGTTAGGGTCTCATGGACTTTCCTGACAAGGCTGGCTTTGAACCACAATCCTCTGGGCACAACCTCCTTAGTAGCTAGGATTACAAGTGTAGACCACCAGCACCTGGCTCATATTTGCATTTATGTGCACTTAATGACACTGTGTAGACAAAGAATGGAAATTTTAACCAAATGATTACATTTCAGCATTTCAGAAAAATTGAAGTAGCAATAAATATGTCCTCCTTTTCCATTTTGTTACATTAATGACTGATGAGCTTTAGGACCCTTACATTAGCATCCTCTGCCATCTGTATAGGTGTATTTAGTATCAGGAAATGTTCATAGAGAAATATAGAAAGAATGAGATTTTTAGAATACAAAAGAGATAAGGTATGTAAGAATAGCATAGTAGGAGATACATTTATCACACAGAGACTTTGAGCTAGCCTATGAGATTTAGAATGCTAAAAGCAATGAGGAAAAGCCTAGTTGACAAGTTCTTCAATAACCAAAAATGGTTCTCTAGAACATTTTCTGGTATACCTTAATTACTATCATTTATTCCTTCTATCTGGAGTTACTCCTTATTTTCTTTCACAACTATTAATTAGCCTCTGCATTTTTGGTTCCATAACTCACCAAAAAGATTTCAAAATCACACTTAGCCTACACGTCTCTTTGTGATTAGCAGTGATGACACAAATCCTGGAATCATTGAATTTCCAGAATTAAACTTTACCTGACATCTAAGCACATTCCTGGCATTAATTGCTGTGACTTAATGAACAAAACTTTTTTCAACACTGTATCCTAACATAAGTAAAGTACATTAAATTAGGGACTGTTGTCAGGTGTCAGTATGGAAGAAGCAATTATATATTCCAAGTATGGGTTGTTTATTTTGCATTTACTAACTAAATGTTCTTTTTTTGGTTTTGTTTTAGTTCTTTTTGCCAGTCGAAGGGCTTAAACTCAGGGTAGGGAATTTTCCTGAGCTTTTTTTTTCTAGCTCAAGGCTAGCACTATACCACTTGAGGCACAGCACCACTTCCAGTGTTTTGTTTTGTTTTTTAATATATTACTAAGGAATGAACTCAGGGTTTCATGGCTTCTAGGCAATCACCGTACCATGAAGCCAAATTCCCAGAGCCCTAAATAACTTTCTTAAGATTGCATTACATTTTCATTCTGTAACCATATATCATTATTTTGGCCAGGTGCTAGAAAATGATGTAGAAAGCCATACAATACAATAAGTCTAGTAAGGCTGGATGGACAATGAATAACTGTCACGGTCTAGCCAGTGAACAGAAGGGCTTATCTCATGAATCTCTTTCAACAAGCTAGCAAGACAGCTACTGACCCACAGCCCACCTCCAGAATGAGAGGGCCACCTTGGGTTCCATCCACATGGGGATGCTGGGCCCCCTCTTCCAGCACCCATTGAACCAGGTCTTGGGAAAGAGAGAGAAAAAAGTCAGAATTACAATTAAGTCTGGTGCAGGTAACTCAGAATTCTAATCCTAACTACCCAGGAGGCTGAGATATGATGATCATGGTTCATAACCAGCCCATGCAGGAACGTCTGTGAGACTCTTATCTCCAAAGAACCACCAGAAATTCAGAAGTAGTGCTTTGGGCACAAGTGGTATAGCACTAGGCTTTTGCTGAGGCTCTCGGGAACAGCGCCCATGCCTAGAGTTCCAGCCCCACGACTGACAAGAAGTGAGCTTCCTAACACAAGAAGTGGACTGAATAGCACCCATTGTCCTAGTGAGCATGGTAGCAAAGTCAGGCAGAGCTTCCTGGGAAGTTGAAGTCATAAGTAGGTCACCTTGCTTCTCTGTGCCTTGGTTTCTCCAGCTGCAAAACTCAACACAGTGAAGGATCCTCTTCCTCATGTGGATAGGGTAATGATGAAAGAGAGCCATGTTTTGTTTGATAATCCCACATCTGTTGCACGATTAATAACAGGGCCCACCTGAGCCCTTTCTGGGTATCTTCCTGACATTTCCTCACAGAATTGCAGAGAACCTTCTCTTTAGGCCACTCTCTCTGTGCCTAGTCATGCTCCAGAGATACCTCTGTATAAATCCTTTTTTCCTCACAATTGTCTTGTGAGGAGATTGAGGTTCCATGGTTGTGACCCTACCCAGAGATTCACCTGTGGTCAAGAATCGTCTGCTGTGATTTTTCTGCCTGCTCAAACTGACTTAAGAAACCATTCAAGCCACAGGAAAATCAAAAACCACAAGCAGACCAGAGACTCCAACAAGAGACAGGTTAAGGACACAGGGAGAGACAGGATCTTCCCATCTCCCCCCCCCAAAAAAAAATCAAAGAACTCTTTTTTTGGACCTTTTATAAAAAATTTTTTTTTCTAAAAGTTTTTTTTTTAATTTTTAATTTTTAACTTTTAATTTTTTTGTTTTCTATTAACTTTTTTTCTTCCTGTTATAATTTTAATTTTAGGGGTATATATGTGTGTACTATTTTTCTTTAAAATTTTTTTTGTTTAGCTGTACTGACCATTTGATCCTTTTTTCTTTCCTTCTAATTCTTTTCACTTTTTCTTCTTTTTCATTCTTCTTTGCGTGACATAATTGCTGTTCTGCTCATCCTCAGATATGTCAATAGTTGATTATTAGACTTTAACACCATTATGTACATGCTTAATCCAGAAATTTATTACTCAATTTAAAACCTACTAGACTTAAATTCCTTAATAGCAGTAGTACCTCTTTATACTTATATAACATTTTAAGCACTTTTATTTTCAAGTTTTTCACATCTCCTTTTTATCTCTCCCCTTCTCTTATTCTATCCACGTTCTTCTCTGAATATTACATTGTCAATTTGCATAATTTTTAAGTGTTGCATTTCTTAATTTTTAATTTTTGTTTTTCTATTTTTCCTTGTCTTTTTTCTTTCTCTTTCTTCTTATTTTGTGTCTCTCTACTATCATTCTGCCCAACCTATTTCCCGGTTTGAGATTAGGATTGATTTAACTCTCCCACAGCTTTTCCACATCCCTATATGCCTATTTTATCCATATCTCTCCCTAACTTAATAATTTCTGTTTGCCAAATTCTTCTTTGTGGTTCGTAGCCCATTAATACGTAGTTGTTTGATGTTGAATAGGTATATCTTTTGAACTAGATTTTTGCAGATTTTTGACTTTGCAATACAGACTTTGCTTGACACTTGCCTTAAAATAGTGTGCTAGCACAAAACTGGCATTACATACATCTCAAATATGCAGAGCAACCGGGAAAAACAAGAGAAAAACGGCAAGTCCAGGTATCTCAACTCCCACTGATGATAATCAGGGGACAGAAAAGATAATGAATAATCCAGACGAGAGCTCCCAAAAAACTCTAAAAATACTACTGGTAAACACGGTAAATGAAAATATTTAAAACCTGCAAAGGACTCTGAATAAGCATGATAGGGAGAGAGAGGAGGCAAAACAAAGGTTAATGCAAGAATATCATGTGCGTGAGGAAGCAACCCAACGATTGATACAGGAATTGCATGGGCAGCTTGAGAACACTCAAAGAGAAATAAAGGAATGTCGTGAGAAGACTGTGATCAATCAATGAGAACTACAGGAACTGCATGAACATGAAGAAGCTAAGCAAAGAGAAATACAGGAATTGAAAGAGATGGATTAGAATGCAGAAAGATCACTAAAGGCATTCATGGAATCCATAAACAGAGAACTGAAAGAAGTCAGGGAGACCACAAAGGTAATGCTGAATGGAACCAAAAGAAGGAATGGGAATAACCAATTAACTAAGTGATTTGAGAATAAACACTGAAAACTAAATTAAGGAATTAAAGAAGTTCATACAAGATATAAAACAATGCTCCAACAAAGAATTTGAAGCCATCAAAACCGACCAACTAGAAGAAAAAAATAAAAAACAAAGTATAAAGTCTTGATAGTAGGTTACACCATGCAGAAGATCGAATTTCAGGGATTGAAGATAGCCTAGATATTATAGAGAAAGAAAATACAACCATCCAAGACAAATCCAAGAAATATGATGAATCTATTCAACACTTGGAAGACACCATCAGAAGGTCTAATCTGAGGATAATGGCTGTAGAGTAGAAGACAGAGACAGAAGTTAATGGTCTATGAAATTTGTTTAATAGGATCCTAGCAGAGAACTTCCCAAACATGCAAAAAGATAGGCCTATTCAAATACAAGAAGCTATTTGAACTCCAAATAGACCAAACCAGAATAGAACATCCCACTGTCACATTATAATCCACACAGAATCAATTCAGACCAAGGAAAAGATCCTTAAAGTTGTCAAGGAGAAAAGGTCAATCACCAATAAAGGGAAACCAATTAGAATCACCTCAGATTTCTCAGCACAGACAACTAAAGCAAGAAGAGCTTGGGATTGTGTATGCCATGCCGTAAAGAGAAACAAGTATCAACCAATAATTCTTCTTTTTTTAATTTAATTTTATTTTATTTGTGAACATACTGTTCAGAGGGGATACAATTACATGGGCAGGATAATGCGTACATTTCTTACCAAGCATTGCAGCTTCCTCCTTTGTTGACCCTTCACATCCCTTCCCAGCCTCCCCCCTCCCCTCCAATCCCAATCCTTCTCCTTCCCCCCTTCCCCCCCACAACGACGTTGTAAAGCTCTTTTGGACATGACAACTTGTACTTCTCATTGTTGGAACAGGTCCACCTGTATCCTTAAACAACTGGTTTTTCCCCATCTCCTCCACAAGTTATACTGACATCAAATATAGTGAAAGCAGGGGTTATATTGTGGTGGAGCGACATACAAAGCAACAAAGAGATAATCTTATAAATGCATTAGAAACACATGCATGAAAGAGAAAATAACATTAAAATACATATCTAAGGGTTCATTTTCCTGACATCACATTATCTGACCTTTTCCGCTTGACTCATACATATACTAGATATTGCAAATAAGGGAAACCATGGGACCTATGTACCTTTGGGCCTGGCTTACTTCACTTAATTTAATTTTTTCCAAGTTTTTCCATTTCCTAACAAATGGGGCAATGTCATTCTTTTTGATGGAGGCATACAATTCCATTGTGTATATATACCACATTTTCTTGATCCATTCATCTATTGAGGGGCATCTGGGTTGGTTCCATATCTTAGCTATGGTAAATAATGCTGCAATAAACAGTTGTGCTGGTAGCTTTAGTTTGTTAAACAAGAATTCTGTACCCCGATAAACTCTCCATAAATGAAGGTCAAATAAAAATCTTCCATAGCAAAGAAAAATTGAAACAATATATCTCCACCAAACCAGCCCTACCAAACATTCTTAAAGACGTCCTACACATAGAAAACCAAAAAGACCACAGTAAAGGACAAGAAATTGCACCCAAACTGAGAATCCAATAACCTCAGGAAGAACCCAGTTGCCTCAGCCCCCAAGAAGGTGGATAAAATTGAAGGAACTTCCAAATACCTATCTGTCCTATCTCTCAACATTAAAGGACTTAACTCTCCAATTAAGCGACATAGACTATCTAGTTGGATTAAAAAGCAGGATCCTTCTATCTGTTGCCTTCAGGAGTCACATCTTGCCCATACAAACAAACACATTTTCAATGTGAAAGGCTAGAACAAAATCTACCAAGCAAACTGCCCCCATAAACAGGCGGGAGTTGCAATCCTAATATCAGATAAAATAGACTTCAAATTTAAATTCGTGAGAAGAGGTAAAGAAGGTGCTCCATACTAATTAAGGGATCCCTCCTTTGGGAGCATATTACAATTCTAAATATCTATTTGCCAAATAACGTAGGACCCAAATTTATCCAAGAAACTCTACTTTCCCTCAAATCCCACAGAGATCCAAAGACATTAATTGTTGGTGCATTTAACACACCATTTTCCCCACTAGATAGATCAATTAGACAAAAACTCAACAGAGAAAGCACACATCTAAACAACTGCATAGATCAACTAGATTTCACAGACATCTACAGAATATTTCAACCATTAGCATCAGAATACATGTTCTTGTCAGCAGCACATGGAATGTTTTCTGAAATAGATTACATTATAGGTCACATAACAAACTTGTCCAAATTCAGAAACATTGAAGTTATACCTTGCATTCTCTCAGAAAACAAGGGAATAAAATTAGATCTCAACACCGAAAGCCACCAAAGAAAGTCCTGTAATTCATGGAGGAAATTCAAATGTTCATGATATTCAAAAAAATGAACACAGAAATTACTCACTCTTCTGGGACACAACAAAGCCAGTACTCAGGAGCAAGTTTATAGTTCTGAGCTCCTACATCAACCAAATGGAGAGATCTGAAACCAACCATTTGATAAGACATCTGAGCATCCTTGAAAAAGAGCAGCAAGATAATCCCCAATCCAGTAGACAGACAGAAATAATTAAAATTAAATCAGAATTAAATGAATTAGAATCCAAAAAATATAGAAAGAATCAACAAAGCAAAGAGTTGTTATTTTGAAAAAAATTAACAAAATTGACCATCTTAGCAAATCTTATCAGAAAAAGAAGAGAACACACCCAAATAAATAAACTGAGAGATGAGAATGGAAATATCACCACAGAAACAACCAAGATTCAGAACATTATACAGGAATACTTTCAAAATTTTATGCTAATAAGTTTGAGAACTTGGCAGAAATGGACCTTTTCTTAGCAAATATTGACATGCCGAAACTAAACCAGGATGAGGTAAACCATCTTAACTCGCCCATATCAAGCATTGAAATAGAAACAGCAATAACACAACTCCCATCTAAGAAAAGCCCAGGACCAGGTGGCTTTACAGCAGGATTCTATAAGGCCTTGAAAACACAGCTCACACCAATACTCCTTCAAATCTTCAATGGAATTAAAAGAGAAAGTTCACTACCGAATTCATTCTATGAAGCCACAATAACCCTCATCTCCAAACCAGACAGGGACTCATCACAGAAAGAGAACTATAGACCCATTTCTTTGATGAACATTGATGCAAAATATCTCTAAAAAAAATTTGGCCAATCGACTTCAACAATTCATTCAAACAATTCATCATTTAACAGGATTCATTTCAGGGATGCAAAGCTGGTTCAATATACGCAAATCAATATAATTCATCTCGTCAACAGGAGCAAGGATAAGAACCACATGGTTATCTCAACAGATTTCGAAAAGGCAAGTGTCAAGATCCAACACCCCTTTATGATGAAGGTTCTGGAAAAATTAGGAATCCATGGAACTTTCCTCAATACAATAAAGGCTGCATATGATATATCTACAGCCAGCACTATACTCAATGGTGAAAAATTAAAGCCATTTCTCTTAACTTAGGAACGAGACATGAATGTCCAAGCTCTTTATTTCTCTTCAATCTAGTATTAGAATTCCTAGCTACAGGAAGAAGGCAAGATGAAAACCCAAAGGGGATCCAAATAGGGAAAGAAGAAGTAAAACTCTCCCTCTTTGCAGATGTCATGATCTTGTAGTTAGAGAATCCCATAGACTCCACGCCCAAATTACTCAAGGTGATTCAAAACTTTGGCAAAGTAGCAGGGTATAAAATTAACCCTCAAAAACCAATGGCTTTTCTGGATACCAACAATGAGGAAAGTGTGGCTGAAATTAGGAAGGCAATTAAATTCATAATAGCCCCACAAAAAATAAAATACCTAGGAATTAACTTAACCAAAGAACTGAAGGACCTCTATGATGAAAACTTTAAAAACCTGAAAAATGAAATCAAAACAGATCTTAGAAAATGGCAAAATCTCCCATGTTCCTGGAATGGAAAAATCAACATCATGAAAATGGCAATACTTCCCAAGGCTTTTTACAAATTCAATTCGATACCTATCAATATTCCAATCTAATTCTTCAAGAAAATGGAAGAGGCAATCCAATAATTCATAGGGAACAATAAATACCCCAAATAGCAAAAACAATCCTCAACAGAAGGAATAGTTCTGGAGGAATATCAATACCAAATTTAAAACTCTACTACAAAGCAATAGTAATCAAAATGGCTTGGTACTGGCATAAGAACAGACCTCAGGAACAACAGAACAGAATTGAAAACCCAGAGAGAACCTACAGACCTATAGCTTTCTAATATTCAATAAGGGAGCTAACAAAATACAATGGAAGAAAAACAGCTTCTTCAGTAAATGTTGCTAGCAAAATTGGTTAACTACTTGTAGAAAATGCAAGCTACATCCTTATATATCACACTGAACCTGAATCAACTCCGAATGGATCAAAGACCTCGACGACAAAGCATCTGAAAACATTACAGGATGGATTAGGAAAAATCCTAGGTCTCTTTGACACAGGCTGAAATTTTCTTAATAGAGACCCAGAAACACAACAAATCAACGAAAGTTTGGACAAATGTCACTGCATGAAATTGCAGAGCTTCTGTATGGCAAAGGACATAGATAGCCAGATCAATAGAAAGCCCACGGATTGGGAGCAAATCTTCATTAGCCACACAACAGAAAATGTTCTCATATCTACAATATACCTGGAACTCAAAAAAATTAAATTCCCCGACAATAAATCTTCAAAGAAGCAACTGCCCAATAAATAAGTGGGCTAAAAGGTTAAAGAGAAACTTCTACTAAGAGGAAAGAAGGATGGCCAATAGACACATGAAGAAATGATCAACCTCTCTAGCCATAAAAAATGCAAATAAAAACAACATTGCGATACCACCTCACCCCAGTTAGAATGGCAAAAATCAAGAACTCTAATAACAACAGATGCTGGAGGGGATGTGGACAGAAGGGAACCTTACTGCATTGTTGGTGGGAGTGTAAACTTGTTCAAACACTTTGGAAATAGTATAGAGGTTTCTCTATTCTCCATATAGAATTCCCCTATGACCTAGCAATCCCACTCTTGGACATTTACCCAAATATTTACAAACAAGACCACACTAAAGCTACCAGCACAACTATGTTTATTGTAACCTTATTTACCATAGCTAAGATCTGGAACCAACCCAGATGCCCCTTAGTAGATGAATGGATCAAGAAAATGTAGTGTATATATACAATGGAATTGTATTCCTCCATCAGAAAGAATGACATTGCTCCATTTCTTAGGAAATGGAAAAACTTGGAAAAAATTATATTAAGTGAAGTAAGCCAGGCCCAAAGAAACATAGGTCCCATGGTTTTCCTTATTTGCAATAACTAGTGTATGTCTGACTCAAGCAGAAAAGGTCAGATAAGTTGGTGTCTGGGAAATGAACCCTAAGATATGTATTCAAAAAGTTTTACTTTCATTCAATTTTCTCTAGTACATTTATGTTTATTTCTTTGTTGCTTTTTATGTCCTCTCCCACGGTATAATCCTTGCTTTCACTGTATTTTATGTTGTTATAATTTATGGAGG
Source organism: Dipodomys merriami (assembly GCF_024711535.1). Classification (NCBI taxonomy): domain Eukaryota; kingdom Metazoa; phylum Chordata; class Mammalia; order Rodentia; family Heteromyidae; genus Dipodomys; species Dipodomys merriami. The sequence goes on along the minus strand of NW_027202416.1, from coordinate 4,185,163 downwards.
GGAAGGGAAAGAAAATCATTTAAACAGGGATTACAGATGGGCCCATTGCAACAATTAGATGTACAAGTCCTATGTCGAAAATGAACTTTACAACTTTGTTAAGTGGAGGTGGAGGGTCGGTTAGGGGGATGGGGAGAGGATGGGATGGGAAGGGGAATCAAAGGAGGAGGCTACAATGCTTGATAAGATATGTACTCTTTATTTTGCCCATGTAATTTTAACCCCTCTGTACAGTATTTGCACTATAAAAAATATGAAGAAAGAAAGAATCAGCTGCTGTGGACTAAAAGTTTGCGATAATCCTTCTAAATCGATGACTGCACTTGTTGTTACATGTCTACCATCCCAACTCCAGAGGACCAGGTCTGGTGATGCATACCTTTCACAGATAGGAAGACCTCGAATAGCCAAGCCAGAGCATATATTGAGGCTCTCTTTCAGAAATACCCAAGACAGAAAGGTGGCTCCTCAGAGCCAGGGAGAGGACACAAGTAGGGGGTCATGGTGCCCCCAGAGGGGTGTCTGACCCGGGGTAGGGGTGGTTTGGGGGCAGCCACACATCTGTGCTGCTGGGAGAACTTGCTTTAGGCTGCTCCAGGTGGGGCAAGCTGCGATGGCAGCGGCATTGCAGACACATGGCCTCAGAGCAAAGAACCAGGGCCAAGGAGCAGGTTGGAGCTTTACACGGCCTGGCAGGGTGCCATTGCCTGATGTTTGAAATTCCGCACCTTGGGAAGGAGGGAAGGAAGCCAGGGTGCTGGCAGGCATCTCAATTTCCTTCTATATTCCAAAGTTGCCTGGAGTCTCTTCCTCACCACTCAGCCATCTCTACCTTCCTCAATTGCTGGTAGTGGTGTAAACTAACAGAGAGTATCCTGGTGCTATCAGGCAGCATGGAATGTGGGCGTGGCCACCACTCTTGTATCTCATTGGTCAGAAAGAACTATGAAAGAATGGGGGTGTGACCAGAATCCTGTGATGCAAACAGCATGGGCAGAGTCAAGATGATAGCTCCCTCAGCCCTTTTCCCAGGGAACAATTTCCAATTCAGTTGGAGACAAGAGGGTGACCTCATTTAGATGGATGGTTTCACAGATTGTTGTGTATGTCTGTTTGCTCCTAGTCCCAGACCTTGTACTCAGGATATGAGCACAGTATGTGAACTGCTTTTGATCAAGGCTGGCCTTCCACACTAGAGCCACAGGAATTCTGGCTTTGTTGGCACTGAAGTTGGACTTTCTCGTCTAGGGTGACTTTGACTATGATCCTCCCATCACATCCTTGTAAGTATCAAGGAGGACTGCTGAGAGCCACTGGTGCCTGCCTAATCATTGTTCTTACTGGTGTTCTTAGACAAACGGGTGAGTTCCCTATCCTTGGGTTTAAGTGGTGGGAGCTGTAGCCCACAGTTGGAATCTTGGTCTTGCCACCTCCAAATGGAAGGAGATCCTAAGAAACTTATTCCTGTCCATATGATTAACAATGGAATATGATGTATGTCATGATTGAAAGAGCAGTTCTTGAATGATTCTAGTATAAAATTATACGCAATTATGTTATAGGATACTGATCAATGTTAGTTAATATTTTATGAGCCATTTGAACAATCACATTAATAAAATGGAGGTATAATGACATACCTTAGAATTACTATACTATTACATACTAAAAAAGTGCTATTTTTCTGCCAACACTGGGACTGGAACTGGTCTTGGTAACTCTGTTGCACTGTGTGGGAAGGGGAAACTGGCCTCCTAGAAGTCAAGAAATTCGTGTCTATTCCTTACGCCTGAAATAGATCCCCACCAATAGAAAACATCCTATTCATGTACAATTTACATATATGATTTATATTTATATACATATGTTGACTCCATATTGCATTCAGTGCAGTTATTTTATTTTTTGTTTTATTCATGTTTTGAGCATTTATTTTGACTATTATGGCACATAAAACATTGATTACATAGATTACATAAGGTAGAGGTCTACATATGTATTCCACTTCATACCTGACACCAAGGACTTTCACAGAAAAGGAAAACACGTGTCACTATCAACTTCTTACTCCACAATTAATATTTGTGGAGTGCTGGCATCTGAACTCAGGGCCTACAAGCCTACAAGGCCCAATTCATGAATGGGTTAGTGTCAACACGCCATCCTGGGGCAAATTGAGCTGACAGGCTGCTCCCAGGACCTGAGCTCAAGCCCCAGGGGTTAACAAAATAAGAACAGATTGACATGCAGATGGAAGTATGCTAATAAATATGTTTTGACAGAGTATCAGAAATGTCTATACATTTTCAGTTATATAGACTACATTCCTACCAATTCCTTGGTATTAATCATGCGTCCATTTAATTAATGTTATTGTTTTCATCCTTATACTGTTAATGAAATCAATCAGTGTCCTGAAATTATAGTGTTCCTGTAAGTAATAATATTCTTTTTATGCTTCCTAAATATTAAATAAAATCAGTTAGCTTCCTGAAATGTTGCTGTCTAATATTATAGGAGCATCATTCATGATCAACTCATTGATCCTTGACATTGATAATATTCCATTGTTCTTCCTATGGATGGCAACCATTTTCTTAGTATCTCCTGCCATTGGTTGGTGTTAGGAGGGGGATTCGAAATCAGGGCCTATGTTGCCATGTGGGCCTATGCTTCCCAGATAGTCTGCCATCATTCGGCATTGCAAGGTGAAGTACCCTTTGCAACAGTGTCATTCAGACCCATGACGGTTACCATGCAAAGGAATAAAACATAAAAAGGCCACATTTTTTGTGTGAATTGCTTTCCCTGAAAGACCTGGGGGTCTAGGATCCTAGAAGCAGCTGTAGATCTAGTGGCTGCACCCCAGCCTAGGGTGATTGAAGCTGAGGCAGAGTTGCCACAACCTGACTTCAAGCCCCGTACTGAGAAAAGTAAAATAAAAAATTTAGTTACCTGGCTTGCAATTCACACAGTTTATTTTTACAGGCTTTGGATTTGAACTCAGGATCTGGGTAAATCTGGAGCAATGTGGATGAAGGGGAAGATCACCATACTTGAAGATAAGAAAGTCAGACCTGTTCACTAGTTCTGATCAAGCCGCAGCCCTGGAAACATACTATATATATATATATATATATATATATATATATATATATATATATTGTAAAGATAGGATTTATACTTACCTATATATGTTCAGTCCATACATGTTTGGTGTGGTTGTTCCTTGAAATTTTTCTTTTATTCATTTATTTAACATTGATTGTACTATGATGAAACCCATTCCGTTTATTACATAGATGACATCCTATCACAGAGCATCTAGATTTGTAGAAATGTTCTCCACCATGCCAGGATTCTCAGGATCATCCAGGATATTCAGAGAAAAGGATAACAAGTTTCACACTCGGCTTCTTACACTACAACACACTTGTTGGTAGTGCTGGTATTTGAACTCAGGGCCTAGTAGGACCAATTGTCCAATCAGTCAAGGTGAACACACCAACCTGTGAACTAAGGAGCTAGGCCATTCCCAGGATCTGACATTTATTCCCAAGGTGGTCCAATATAGTCATAAATTCATAATTTAAACATACAATCTATATTGACATTCATGTGTCAATAGCATCTTGTGTTTAGTGAACTTCTCCTTATTTTGTCTCTATTTCATTGAGGTATTGTGTATTTTACTAAATATGGTGACAGGAATAACTAAATATGGTGACATGAATGACAACCTGTTCCTGTGGTTATAGTGTTGCTTATGAATTCCCCTTCTTGGTTGAGACTCAGGACTTTCACAGGAGAGGAAAACGTGTTCAACAACTGGCTTCTGATATCCGAATGAATTTTTTGTCAGTGCTGGGATTTGAACTCAAGTCTGGGTATCTCTGTTGCATTGTGGGGGAAGGGGAAGCTCACTATCCTTGAAGACTAGAATTTCAGGCCTGGTCTAGGGCCTGATTTGAAGCCTCAGCACTGGACAAAATCGCAAGCCCACCTTTTTTAAACTTAGGATCTCTCTTTACCTACAGGAGTGTTGTGCATCTTGCATTCAGTGTAGTTATTCTTTTTATTTTGTGTCTTAGTCATTGATGTTTTGTGCATTTTATTGAATATGGTGACAGATATAACTGTGCTAACATGAATGACAACCTATTCCCCTGGCTATAGATTTGTTTATATAGCATTCTCCATCCTTGATGAGAACCAGAATATTTACAGAACAGGAAAACATATGCAACCTTGGTTTTTTCACATGAGAGTGAATCTTTTGGCAGTGCTGGAATTTGAACTCAAGCCCTATCAGGCCCAATTGGTGAATGGATCATGTTAAGTACAGCAGCCTGTGAGCCTCTAAGGAGCTCATCCATTCCTGGGACCTGAGATTGAGCCCTGGTGGAAGGGCAATATAGTCATAAATTAATAATTAAACAAAGGATCTATATTTCCAACCATGGGTGGGCTGCATCTTGCGTTTGGTGTAGTCATCCTGGCTGAGACCCAGAATTTGCACAGCAAAGGAAGACAGGTGCAATGACTGGCTTCTCACATCAGGGTGAATTTTTGGCAGTGCTGAAATTCGAACTCGGGGCCTATGTGGCCCAACTGCCCAATCGGTCCACATGATCACACCAGACTGTGAGCCACTAAGGAGATGGGCTCTTCCCAGGAAAGGAGATAAAGCCACAGGGAGGCCAAAATAGTCCTCAATGCATCACTGAAACATGGGGTGTATATTCACATCCGTGTGTGGACTGCATCATGCATTGAGTGTACTTATTGTGTTCATTTTGTATGCTATTCATGGATGTATTGTGTATTTTCTTATGTATATGATGACAGGTATAACTGGACTGACATGGATAACAACTTATTCCCATGACCACAGGGTGGCCCAAGCATTCTGCATCCTAGCTGAGACCCAAGACTTGCACAGGAAAGGAAAATAGATGCAACAATTGACTTCTGACACCAAGATGAATCTTTTGGCAGGGCTGGGATTTGAACTCAGGGCCTACCAGGCACAATTGGTGAATGGGTCCACATGAGCACACCAGCCTGTGAGCAACAATGAGCAAGGCGTTCCCAGTACCTGAGTATGAGCCCCCCTTGGGGGAGAGTGGGGAGCACAATAGTCATCCATTCATAAGCTGAACGTAGAATGCAAATAAATACAGATTTTTATAGAGTAGGATTGTGGTGACCTGTGATGGAATCCAATCTGTGAGTACCAATATTTGGTTCTTTCCTGATGCATCCATTTCATGTATATAATGATTATTGTCCTGCTTCATCAACTCTTCTTAACAAATAATCTATACCCCATCAATCTTATGTATCATTTCCTACTCACATCATGCATGAACTACTCATTCAAAGATGAGATCTTTCACATGCCATGGCTCTTCCTAGGTCCAGAAACGAGTATCTCAGTATCTCCCGCCATTCCCTCCTCCTAGGGGGACTGAATTCAAGCCTTAGTCCTGGAAAAGATAATTCTTATATATATTTTAATGATAAGATTTATACTTATGTTCAGATGTTCAGTCCATATTTTGTTTGGTGCGTTTATAAATTTTATTTCTCATTTTATTCATTTATTTACCATTTATTGTATTGACTCTGATGACACTTCTACCATTTATTACATTGTTTACATCCTATCACATAGAATCTAGATTTTAGATGTGTTCTCCATTGTGCCTGGCAATGGGAGGATCAGAACTCAGTGCCTAGCAGGCCCAATTCATGAATGGGTGAGTTTGGGCATGGGATCCTCTAGCCAATGAAGCTGTCAAGTGGTTCCCAGGCACTGTGATCGACCCCCATATTTGGTCAAAACAGCGATACATGGATAGGCAAATGGTGGTATACAAATATATATATATATATATAAATATATATATATTATATATATATATATATATATATATATATATATATTGTTAAAGAGTGCCAGAGCCCTCTATGATTGAATGACACCTATTACATTCCTACCAACTCTTAGGTATTTATTGTACCACCAATGAAGGAATATTATTCTTTTCATGCTTAATAAACTATACGATAATCAGCATTCTAGGACTATTGCATCCAATTTTAGACTAGCCGGATGCATGAACTACTCATTCAGTTGGTATTCCCATGCATAGGAATGAGTCTCTTGTGATCTCCTGCCATTGGTGTCAGGACTGGGATTTGAACCCAGGGCTTATGTTGAAAGGTTGGCCTATGGCTTCCCTGATAGCTCACCAGAATCAGCAATGGCAGGTCAGGTCCTCTTTGTAGCCATGTCATTCAGACCCAGGATGGTCACCATGCCCAAAAAAATCGTAAAATGCCAGCCCTCTGCAGCTCACCACTTTTTGTGATTTCCAGCTTTTTTTTTTTCTTCCTGCAAGCCTTCTGGCCTAGGATCTCAGGATCGGCTATGGGTCTGGAGACTGCACCACAGCCTAGGTAGATTCAAGCTGAGATAGTGGTTGCACAAACTGAGTTCAAGTCCCATGGATGGTTAAAAAATAAATAAATAAATAAAATATTAATTATTTATCTAAATAAAAAAAATAAAGCTCCCAGGTTTGGAATTTCTGCCAGTTTTCTTTCCTAGCCTGGGATTTGAACTCAGGGTGTTGGTAAATTTGTAGCAATGTGAGGGAAGAGTTGCCACTACTTGAGTTCAAACCCCGTGCCATCCACAAAAGAAAAACTAAGTCACTGACCTCGGCAGGGTGAAGTAGTTGTGGAGATGGGAGGAAGGGATGGTAGGGAGAAAACAAAGAAGGAGTCAACAATGCTCAATAGGAAATGTACTCATGACCTTGCTCCTGTAACTGTAATCGCTCTGTAAAACACTTTTTCAATAAAAAAGTACAAAAAAAGAGAAACAATATTGTTCTCAGAGAAGCACTTTAGAGGTAAGGAAAGGATGTCTGAATAGCTGTACAAATTCCACACTGCTTTTTTTTAATGTTCAGTATGGAACTGAGTAAACGTAACTGCTTCCATTAAAAAAAGAAGTCACTGTCTTGGAACTGGGGCCAGTATTTCTGCCCCTGCTAGGATTTGAGATCAGTGTCCAGGTAACTCTTTTATACCATGGGTGAAGGCAAAGCTCACTGTCCTTGAGGAAAAGAAATTGAGGCTAGAGTTCCCAGGGCCTGAATGAAGGCTCTGCAATGGAAAAAATGTTTTATACATGTTTAATATATGATATACACTTACATATGTATGTTAATTTCATATTATGATTTTTATTATTGATTTTGTATTTTGTTTTTCTTTTATTCATTTATTGATTGATTATTGTATTTAGTATTATTATACACATAATATTTATCACAATTTGCACATCTATAATAAAATTCAATACAATAATTTAGGATATTGACTCATTTTTATTAATATTTTATTAAGTGTTGAAACATAATACATAATTAAATGGAAGCATTTGCCACAGTCTTCACATGTTTAGCGTGAAGGAGATATAAATAGATAGAGATTGATGTATATAAGCATTATATACAAAGAAAGATGTCTGTATATTATTATTTTATAGCTATTACTACCAATTATTACTTATTAAATTATATCTCCATTTAATGATGTGTCCCAGTTACCAATTAGTAAAGCATTAACTAAATTACTCAATATCCTATTATTATCACATATGTACATACATCCATACACATAACTTCATATTTTATAGAATGAGACAGATGTCTATACATTATTAAATTATGCATCATGTGTTACTAGCAATTATTAGGTATTTATATTTCAATGACATTTTTATTCTGGTAATACTTAATAAAATTTTAAACTTAATCCACAGACTATAGTTTTTGTTTCTAATTTTATCTAGAATGATTCACTTCTAATTCAATCTGTTTTTCATTTATTGTAGTGACAATTCTTCCACCTATGACATTTTTTACATTTATGATATCCTATTACATAACATATAGATTAGCATCTGTATTATACATCCTACCTGTCATCGAGCACTTTCAAAGAAAAAGAAAATATGTGTCACGCTCGGCTTCTCACTCCAAGATTACATTTTTTGGCAGTGGTGGGATCTAACTCAGGGCTTAAAAGGCTGGATTCATGAATGGCTGTCAGCAAAGCAGCTTCTAGCCAATTCAGCTGCCAGGGACTTCCCAGGCCCTGAAATCGAACCCCATATGTTAACCCCATATTGTGCTTAGTGTACTTATTCATTTTATTTTTTGTTTTATTCATTTATTTACCATTTATTTTATTGACTGTTATTACACATGAAATATTTATTACATTTATTACATAGGATATAGATTTGCCTATATATGAAACTTCACACCTGATTCCCAGGACTTTCACAGAAAAGGATAACATATGTCACCATGGGCTTCTTACTGCACGATTCAATTTTTGTGAGAGCTGGCATCTGAAGTCACAGCCTACAAGGCCCAATTCATGAATGGAGGAGTGTCAGCATGCCAGCCTGAGGCATACTGAGCTGACAAGCATTTCCAGAACTTGAGATCCAGCTCTAGGAGTTGACAAAATTAGAACAGATTGACATGCAGATGGTAGAACAAAAATAATTATTGATTTTTATAGAGTGCTAGAGATGTCTATACATTATTCAGTTATATAGGCTACATCCCTATCAATTCTTGGGTATTTAGTATATCTCCATATAATTAATTGTATTGTTTTCATCCTTAATTATTGATTAAATCAACCACTGTCCTGAAACTATTGTGTCCATGTAATTAATAGTATTCTTTGAATTTGTCAAAAATATTCATTAAAATCATTAGCCTCCTATAATCACTCTATTTATATAGTAGTATTCAGAAACAACTACTTCAACCTTGCCATTCATAATCTTCCATTGGTATTCCTATGAATAGGAACGAGACACTTAGGATCTCTCTCCATTGGTAGGGGTCAGGACCCGGCTTAAAACACAGGGCCTATATTGCCATGTAGGCCTATGGCTTCCCTGGTAGTCCGCCAGCCTTCAGTAATGCCAAGTTACCAACATTCTTCAACCAGGTCATTGAGATGCAGCATGGTCACCTAGCAAAGAAAACAAATGTAAAACTGGTAGCCATCTGCAAGTTGCCAGTTGTTTGTTTGTTTGTTTGTTTTTCCCTGGGTCACATTATTTTTTTTCTTGTCAGCCTTTGGGTCCCAGGAACCAGGTTCGGCTGTGGGTCCAGTGGCTACACCCCAGCCTAGAGTGATCAAAGCTGAGGCAGAATTGCCATGAGCTGAGTTCAAGCCCTGTGTTTGACAAAAGAAAAATACCTACCTATCTACATACATACATACATACATACATTAAAATATTTTAAAAATTATGAGGCTCCTTGGCTTGGAATTCATGCCATTTTTTCTGCCAGGCCTGGGACTTGAACTCAGTATCTGAGTAAATCTGCAGCACTGTGGGGGATGGGGAAGATCACCATTCTGGAAGACAAGAAAGTCAGGCCTGTTTCTAGGGCCTGAATTCAAGTCCTAGCACTCGAAAAAATAATATTCATATATATTTTAAGTACATGATTTTTATTGACCTACAAATTTTTACTGCATGTTGCAGTTAGTGTATTCATTTTTTTGTGTTTTGTTTCTTACATATTTTAGTGAATAAGATTACACATATAATATTTTTTGCACCATATTACATAAGACATAGATTTGCCTATGCATTCTACATCATTCCTGAGTTCCAGGATTTTAACCATTAAAGAAAATAAGTGGGACAATTGGCTTTCCACCAGGATTAAGTTTTTGGAAATTCTGTGAATTGAACTCAGGGCCTAGCAGGCCCACTTCATGGGTGGGTAAATGTTAGTACACCAGTCTGATGCAAGAGAAGTTGGCGGGCAAATTTGAGGACCTAAGATCAAGCTCTAGGAATGGCCAATATATAAACAGATAGATGACTAGACTGACTAGACTGCAGTGTGTGTGTGTGTGTGTGTGTGTGTGTGTGTGTGTGTGTGTGTGTGTGTGTGTGTGTGTGTGTGTGTGTGTGTGTGTGTGTGTGTTGTGAGCTGCTTTTAATCAGGGCTATCCCTCTACCACTGGAGCTACACAGCTCTACTTCTGGTTTTGTTGGCACTGAAGTTGGACAGGGATCTCAAGGACTACCCTGCCTAGTGTGAATTTGACTATGATCCTCCTATCACAGCCTTGTAAACATCAATAAGGACTGCTGAGAACCACTGGTGCCTGCCTAATCATTGGCCTTGCAATTCTTGGACAGACAAGTGAGTTCTCTCTCCTCGAGTTAAAATGGTGGGAGCTGGTGCCCCCAGTTCGAATCTTGGTCCTGCCACCTCCAAATGGAAAGAGATCCTTAGAAACACATTCCTATCTATATGAATACCAATGGAACATGATGTATGTTATGATTGAATGGGAAGTTCTTAAATAATTCTACGATAAAATTATACACAATTATATTATAGGACCCTGATCGATTTTAATCAATACTTTATGAAGCATTTAAACAATCATGTTCATTAAATGGAGGCATAATGGAATACATTAGAATTGGGTGTCACATAATATAAAGGTGCCATTTTTTCTGCTAGGAGTGGGATTGGAACTCATGGTCTGGGTAACTCTGTTGCACTGTTTTGAAAGGGGAAGCTAGCCTTCTTGAAGCCAAGAAATTCATGTCTGTTTCTTACATCTGAAATCTAACCCCAGTACTAGAATACATCCTATTTGTGTACATTTTAAATATATGATTTATATTTACATACATAGGTTGACTCCATATTGCATTCAGGGGAGTTATTAATTTTATTTTTGTTTTATTCATGTGTTTGTGGGGCACATGGGCAGCAATGATGGTGCTGAAAGGAAGTTGAGTGGGCACAGGCCAATTGTTTACCTTAAAAACTGATTGGATATAGCTTAGGTGCCTGATAGGGTGTGACGTTTACAGTGATTGGTTGGTTCCTTTCCCTCCCCTTCCATGCCTCGCAATTTTTCCCTTTAAATGGTGCTTGCTATGTGGTAATAAACGAGTTCTTGCTTGACTTGACTCCCTACTGTGTCTGAATGTCTCCTGGGCTAAGGGAGACTGGGGAATGGCGAGTGGCGCACTTACCTTTCCTTGGGCCCCATCCATCTTTCAGGGGCAAACAAAAACCCAACATGTATTGACTGTTTATTTTATTGACTAATATGGCACATAGAACATTGGTTACATTGATTAAATAGGATATACATATGTGCATATGTATTCCACTTATACCTGACACCCAGGAATTTCCCAGAAAAGGAAAACATGTGCCACCATCAGTTTCTTACTCCATGATTCATTGTTTGGGCATGATGGCATCTGAACTCAAGGCCTAAAGGGCCAAATTCATGAATGTGTGTGTGTCAGCATGCCATCCTGGAACAAATTGAGCTGATAGGCAGTTCCCAGGATCTGAGATTGAGCACCAGTGGTTGACAAAATAAAAACAGACTGACACACAGATTGTAGTACACTAATAAATACATATATCTTCCCAGAGTGCCAGAGATGTCTATCCATTGTTCACTTATATATACTAAATTCTTACCAATTCTTGGGTATTTATTATGCCTTCATGTAAATAATATTATTTTTTAATTTTTTTATTGTGAAAATAATATACAGAGGGTTACAATTACATGGGCAAGATAATGAATACATTTTTTTATCAAGCATTGTAGCCTCTTCCTTTGTTTCCACTTCCCATCCCTTCCCATTCTCCCCTCTGCCCCCCCACCCAATCCTCCCTGCTCCCTCACCCCACCCCCACACCAAAGTTGTAAAGTTCGTTTTTGACATCACTACTTGTACATCTCTTTGTTGCAATGGGTCCACCTGTATTCCTATTTAAACGATTTGTTTTTCTCCTTGCCCTCCACAAATTATATTGACATCAAATACAGTGAAAGCAGGGGTTATACTGTGGGGGAGGGACATACAAAGCAACAAAGAAACAATCTTATAAATGTGTTAGAAACAATCGCATGAAAGAAAAGAACAACATTTGAGTACATATCTTAGGGTTCATTTCCCTAATATCACCTTATCTGATCTTTTCTGCTTTACTCAGACATATACTAGGTATTGCAAATAAGGGAAACCATAGGATAGGGCACTAGCCTTGAGCTGAAGAATACCCGACCCAGAGTTCTGGCCCCAGGATCCACAAAAATAAATAAATAAATGTTATTATTTTTATCTTTAATAAAGTATTAAGTAAATCAGTGTCCTGAAATTATTGTGTCCCTGAGAAATAATATACTTTTAATGTTTCATAAGATATTAAATAAAATCAATCAGCCGACTGAAATCATAAAGTCTAATTGTGTACAAGTATCATTCATGAGCATGTCATTCAACTGTGACAGTGATAATATACCATCATTATTCCTGTGGATGGGAATGAATTTCTTAGGATCTCGCACAATCTGGAAGTGGCATGACTGTATTCGATCTGTAGGCCTATGTTGCTGTGCTGGACTATGGCTTCTCCAATAGCCCTCAATTAAAAAAATATTTAGCTCCCTGGTTTGCAATTCATGACATTTTTTTCTGCCAGTCCTGGGATTTGAATTCAACGTCTGGGTAAATATGCAGCACTGTGACGGAAGGGAATCTGAACATGCTTGAAGACAAAAGTCAGGCCTGTTCCCTAAGTCTGAATTCAAGCCTCAGGGCTGGAAAACATACTCCTTATATCCATTTTAAAGATAGGATTTATACTTCCATACAGCTAGTCAGACCATATTTTGTAGGATGGGGTTATTCATATTATTTCTTGTTTTATTCATTTATTTACCATTTATTTCATTGACTCTGATGACCCTTCTACCATTTATTACATTGTTTATATCCTACCACAGCATCCAGATTTGTAAATAAGTTCTCCATCATGCCTGACACCCAGGATTCTCACAGAAAAATAAAACATGTGTCACACTTGGCTTCTTACTCCAACATTAATTTTTGGCAGTGCTGGGACGTGAACTCAGGGTTTAGCAAGCCCAATTCATGAATGGATGAGTGTGAGCATGGCAGCCTCTAGCCAATGAAGCTGTCAGGTGTTTCCCGGTGCTGAGATCGAGCTCCAGGTTTGGCCAAAACAGTGATACATGGATAGGCAGAGGGTGGTATACAAATAAACATATATTGGTAAGGAGTGCCAGAGCCATCTATCTATGATTGCATGACACCTAAGACATTTCTACCAACTCTTAGGCATGTCTTATACCGCCCTTGAAGGAATATTATTCTTTTCATGCATAATAACTTATTAAGATCAATCAGCGTCCTAGGATTATTGCATCCATTTTATACTAGACCGAAACATGAACTACTCTTTCAATTGGTATTCCTATGCATAGGAATGAGTCTCTTGTGATCTCCTGCCATTGGTGTCAGGACTGGGATTTGAACCCAGGGCCTATGTTCACAGGTTGTCCTATGGATTCCCTGATAGCATGCCGGGCTTCAGATATGGCAGGTCAAGTCCACTTTGCAGCCATATTATTCAGACCCAGGATGGCTACTGTGCAAAGAAAAAAATGGAAAATCCTCAGCCCTCTGCAGCTTGCCACTTTTTGTGCTATGCTATTTTTTTTTTCTTCCTGAAAGCCCTCTGGGCCAAGGATCCCTAGATTGCCTATGGGTCCGAGGATGCCCCACCCTAGGGCGATTGAAGCTGAGGCAGAGTTGCCATGACCTGAGTTCAAGCCCCATGTTGGCAAAATACAGAATAAATAAAAATATTAATTAATTATTTAACTAAATTAAAAAAGAAATAAAACTCCCTTGTTTTGAATTTCTACCAGTTTTCTTTCCTATCCTGCGATTTGAACTCAAAGTCTTGGTAAATATGTACCAATGTGAGGGAAAGTGCATATTTGCCACTACTTGAGTTCAAACCCCATGCAAATTCAAAAATAAAAATTAAGTCACTGAACTCGGCAGGGAGAGTAGTTGTGGAGATGGGAGGGAAGGAATGGTAGGGGGAAAACAAAGCAGGAAGCAACAAAGCTCAATAGGAAATGTACTCATTACCATGCTCATTTAAATGTAACCCTTCTGTACAACATTTTTACAATAACAAATGAAAAAAAGTAGTGGTCAGACAAGTATTTTGGGGTTAAGAGAAAGTGTCTGAAAGCTGTGCAAAATTCTACACTGCTTTTTTTAATATTCAATACGTAACTGAATAAACAAAACTACTTCCATTAAAAAAATTAAGTCACTGTCTTGGAACTGGGGCCAGTATTTCCATCATTGCTGGGATTTGATCTCACCATCAAGGTAACTCTTTTGTATCATGGGTGAAGGCAAAGCTCACTGTCCTTGAGGATAAGAAATTCAGGCTACAGTTGCCAGCTTCAGAATGAAGTCCCTGCAATGGAAAAATATTTCTATATATGTGTAATATATGATATATATTTACATATGTATGTTTATTATATATTATAATTTTTATTATTGATTTTGCATTTATTTGATTTTTTACTTTTCATTTATTTATTGTTTACTGTATTTAGTATTTTATACACATAATATTTAGTACATGTTTTACATGTAACATTAAAATTTATACACAATAATTTAGGACATTGACTGTTTTTTTCATTAATATTTTATTAAGTGTTGAAACATGATACATAATTAAATGGAAGCATTTGTCACAGTCTTCACATGTTTAGGGTTTTCTCCCAAGTAGGAACTTTGTCTTCTTTATCTTTAGAACCTTCCTATATGAATTTCTTTAGATGATTATTACTCAGAAGCCTTTTCTTGGGGATAGGCAAGTTGATGGATAAAATTGTAAGGGTGGGGCTAGAAATGTGGCTTAGTGATAGAGAGCTGGCTCAGCATGCATGAATGGTAAGGTTTGAATCCTCATTGCCACATACTCAGAAAAAGCCAGAAGCTGTGGAGTGGCTCAAGTGGTACAGCGCTAGGCTTGAGAAAAAGGAGCTCAGAGACAGTACCTAGGCCCTTAGTTCAAGCCACAGGTCTGGCAAAAACTGCAGGCCATTGCCTGTGGCTCACAACAGGAACCTTAGCTTCTCAGGAGGCTGAGATCTGAAGATCACAGTTCAAAGACAGCCTAGGCAAGGAAAACCTGTTAGACTCTTATCTCCAATGAATCACAAAAAGACCACATGAGGTGCTGTGGGTCGAGTGGTAGAGTGTTCGCCTTGAGCTGAATGGCTCAGCGACAGTGCCCAGGCTTGAGTTAGACACAAAACTGGAAAAAAGTGAGGGTTAAGCAAATTACTATTCCTATTTGTAAATTAGTAGAACATTCTCTGGAAAAAATGAATGTTCATGTACACCAGAATTGGAGTTAGAGCTCAAAGTTGAAGTGTAGCCCATCCATACCCATAGCCTCTCAGACTCTAGTATTATAAACTTGTGTCTGAAAGGTCCAATGTTGAAAGGCCTAATATGCTGCCCAAGACCTTTGTGATAAGCAGTTGACTTGTAATGCCAATGTTATTACAGTTCTGAACCTAGCAGAGCACCAGTAGCTCATGCCCATCACCCTAGCTCAGGAGGCTGAAGTCTGAGGATCACAGGATGAAGCCAGTCAGGGCTGGAACGTCTATGGCACTGACTTCTATTGCTGATAGGTCAGATGTTCAAGAGCTTCCTGTGTTTCCCTTGGTAATGAGAAGTTACTTGCACTCTAAATGTTCTTAGCGTTCTTGAATTATAAAAGCAGGCAAGAAACATCATTGAACAATCCTGGGTTCATATGAAATTCTCAGCTTCTAAGCCATAGCCCTTTTAGCAGGAAGAACTCCAGTGTAACAATATTTGAAGGCAGAAAACAGTTTCAAAAGCCAGACTACGTGAAGAGACCTAGGCCTACAGGATTAGGAGGCAGAATTTACACACTCAACAGGTAAGTGAGCTGCAAAACCACTTCATTCATTCCAGACACGGCCACCAATGAGGGGTAACCTAAAACATTTGTCAGAGTTACGCAAGGATCAGGCTTTTATCTGCCTCTTCAAACAATGACTAATTATACTTCCTCCCTCAGGTGAAGAGAACCCCAGGCTACCTTTAGGTTAACAATAGAGAGCCTTGCTCTTTGGTCTTAGGGAGTGGGTTTTTTTTTTTTTTTTGTGAAAATACTGTACAGAGGAGTTACAGCTACATGGGCAAGATAGTGAGTACATTTCTTATCAAGCATTGCAGCTTCCTTCTTTGTTTACCCTTCCCATCCTCCCTCCCTCCAACCCAATCCCCCCCCCCAAGTTGAAAAGTTCGTTTTCAATGTGACAACGTGTACTTCTCATTGTTGCAACAGGTCCACCAGTATCCTTATTTAAACGACTTGTTTTTCCCCTTCCTCTCCACAAATTATACTGACATCAAATACAGTGAAAGCAGGGGTTACACTGTGGGGGAGGGACATACAAAGCAACAGAGAAATAATCTTATAATTGCATTAGAAGCAAGTATATGAAGGAAAACCAACATTTAAAATACATATCTTAGGGTTCACTTTCCTAACATCACCTTATCTGACCTTTTCTGCTTGACTCATACATATACTAGATATTGTAAATAAGGGAAATCCTGGGACCTATGTTTTTTGGGCCTGGCTAACTTCACTTAATATAATTTTTTCCAAGTCTTTCCATTTCCTAACAAATGGGGCAATATCATTCTTTCTGCTGGAGACATAGAATTCCATTGTGAATATATTCCCCATTTTCTTGATCCATTCATTTACTGAAGGGCATCTGGGTTCGTTCCAGATCTTAGCTATGATAAATAATGCTGCTATATGCTGAAATAAAGGGGATACAAATAGGGAAAGAAGAAATAAAACTCTCCCTCTTTTCAGATGACATGATTTTGTATTTAAAGAATCCCATAGTCTCCACTCCCAATATATTCAAGCTGATTCAAAACTTTGGCAAAGTAGCAGGGCATAAAATTAACCCCCCATAATAAATGGCTTTTCTGTATGCCAACAATGAGAAAAGTGGGGTTGAAATTACGGAAGCAACTACATTTTTAATAGCCCCACAAGAAATAAAATACCTAGGAATTAACTTAATTAAAGAAGTGAAGGACCTCTATGATGTAAACTTTAAAATCTTGAAAAAGGAAATCAAAACTGAGCTTAGATAATGGGAAAAACTCCGATGCTCCTTGATTAGATCAAAACAGCTTGTTACTGGCACAAGAACAGACCTCAGGACCAATGGAATAGAATTGAAAACCTAGAAATGAACCTATAGACCTATAGGCATCTAACCTTGATAAGGGAGCTAAAAAAATAGAATGGAAGAATGACAGCCTCTTCAGTAAATGGTGCTGGCAAAATTGTTTAACTACTTGTAGAAAATTAAAGCTAGATCCTTATATATCACCCTGTACAAGAATTAACTCCAAATGGATCAAAGACCTTGGAGTCAAAGCAGACACTCAGAAACATTACATGATGGAATAGGATGGAATTGGAGAAACCCTAGGTCTCCATGCTGCAGGCCAAAATTTTCTTAATAGAGACCCGGAAACACAACAAACCAAAGAAAGGTTGGACAAATGGGATTGTATGAAGTTGCAGAGCTTCTGCATGGCAAAGGACATAGCTCGCAAGATCAATATAAAGCCCACAGATAGGGAGAATATCTTCACTAGCCATACAACGGACAAGGGTCTCATATCTAAAATATTCTTGGAACTCAAAAAATCAAATCCCCCAACAACAAATCCTCAAAGAAACAACTGCCCATTAAATAAGTGGGCTAATGACTTAAAGAGAAACTTCTCTGAAGAACAAAGAAGGATGGCCAATAGACACATAAAGAAATGCTCAACCTCCCTAGCCATAAAAGAAATGCAAATCAAAACAACATTGACATACCACCTCACCCGAGTTAGAAGGGCAAAAATCAAGAACTCTAATAACAACAGATGCTGGAGTGGATGTGGACAGAAGGGAACCTTACTTCATTGTTGGTGGGAATGTAAACTTGTTCAACCACTTTGGAAAGTAGTATGGAGTTTCCTCAAATGACTCCACATAGAGCTCCCCTATGACCCAGCAGTCTCACTTTTGGGCATCTATCAAAATGTTTACAAACAAGACCACACTAAACCTACCAGCACAACTATGTTTATTGCAGCATTATTTACCATAAGTAAGATCAGGAGTGGGTTTTTTGACTATCCATCTGTCAGATTTGAAGGCACTTCTACCTTTGCCAGTCCATTCTCCTTCCTTCATTCTCCACATCATTAAGGCAAATTCCCAGTCCAAGGAGAGTCAGAGCCCTTTCTCTTCTGGCTCCAAGCACCTGAGTTAGAAACTGGCTCTGCCATCTTGACTCTGGGGCCCTCGGCTCCCTGAGAAGTGGGAAAGATACAGTCTTCCTGTTCTGTTGTTGTGTGAAGACCATGTTGGTGTCCTGACACACTACCTAAGACTTCATGACTGGGAAGTGTTCCATTCTTTCCTCCTGACATCCAAGTCCAAGTCTGGCTTTTTCTTGAATGTGCTACTGAGGAATCAAACCCAGGGCTTCTTGCATGCTAGACAGGCACTCTCTCACTAATCCACATTCCCAGAACCCTCAACTTTTTCTTAATGGTTGTTTTTACATAATTATGCTACCATTTTATGTCCCCAATTTTAATTTTCTGAATACTGGTGACTTCTAAGAAACCTGATTTTCTCTTCCCATGCTTGGTTTGTGCCTGTTCCTGTATTGGCCTCATAATAAAATGTAAATAAAGACTGCTGAGGGTGACCTGCTTTAGGCAATTGGCTGCACAGATTGTTGTGTATGTCTGTTTGTTGCCACTCCTGGACGTTGAACTCAGGAGCTGCTTTACTTAAGGCTAGCCCTACAACACTGGAGTCATATGGCTATACGTCTGGCTTTGTTGGCCCTGAAGTTGGACAGGGCTCTCAAGGACTTTTCTGCCTAGGGTGACTTTGACCTTGATCCTCCTATCACATCCCTATAAGTACCAAGGAGGACTTTTGAGAGCCACTTGTGCCTAATCATTGGTCTTGTTGTTATTCTTGAACACACCAGTGAGTTCTCTATCCTCGGGTGAGATCTGGAGCCCACAGTTCGAATCCTGATCCTGCCACCTCCAAATGGCAGGAGATCCTAAGAAACTCATTCCTATCCATAGAATACCAATGGAATGTGCTGTATGTCATTATTGAATGGGAAGTTCTTAAATGATTCTAGGATAAAATTGTAAATAATTAGATTATAATACACTGATCAATTATAATTATTACTTTATGAAACATTTAAACAATCACATTCATTAAATGGAGGCATAATGAAATACCACAGAATTGTGTGTCACATAGTATAGAGGTGCCATTTTTTCTGCCAGGACTTTCTTTAGTTAATTTTTATATCCCATTTTCTGAATGTAATTTGGTATATGAAACTAGGATATATTATAAATCAATTATTCAAACAGTTTTTAATCAGAAATGTTTATAGTAAAATATAGAGATAAATCCAAGTTATAGATATTTTGAAGACAGTGCTTGGTTAGTCCTCTTCTCATATTCCCCATTCCCTTCATGAAATTAATACACATTGTAAGGTAATGCTTAGAATGTTTTGGTGAGATAGGTTGACTTTAAACGAGTGAGTTACTCTATGCTGCATTTGTTTACTTTATCGTTTTCCTTAGGCATTATACTCAGGTTTAATCTCTGATGGGTGACAAATAAAGATATAAACATTTTTTAACAGTGGCTAAATTTAGACTGAGGAATCTAGATACAATGTAACTCATGCAGATAGGCCTTATAAGTCATGAGACCCTGGTATCAAAATGTTAATCAATGTTTACTGGTGTCATGCTTATGAGATTTTGTGAATTATAAACAGTGGTTATTAGAATGTTTTTGGAATCAAAATCATTTCCTAGGTTAGGAACAGAAGAGAGACATTATACACAGAACAAAATTTAAGGAGGCATTCAAAATTAGTTACCAAAATATACATCATGTAACACAATATTTTGAAAATACAAACTAAAGGTAATAATTTATGAAAAACATCAACATTTACAATAAATTCAGAATCACTATGACTGATTTTTTTCTTATTCCAGTTGCAATACAGATTACATAATGACTTCTCTCGTGATATCTTTAGTTAAGTCTTGATATTTAGTTGGAGAAGATATATTCTTTCATATATTCATTTGTCAGATCAAAGAAGAAATGAATTTCATGCCTGAGTCAACATCCATAATAATGTTACAGATGTATCCTGCTACTTTGCCAAAGTTTCAAATCACCTTGAGTAACTGGGGTCTTTTTTTGGATCTAAATAAATAGGTATGCAATTTTGTCAGTACTAGAAAAATTTTTACCACCATTTGTTAGCTATTATTTTCCAGAAACTACTTCTCTCTTTTCATGAGATTTTTAACTTCATTTATATCATGTGTTGATGTTCTCCTTTAGATTACCCACATTCAATCTTCTACAAAGTGTAATTTGGAATAGTTTAAAATATATACACTCTTGTATACTGCTCAGATTCTATTAGTTGCATATTTTTTGTTGTTAAATCAGTAGGAATTAGTTCTCAATATGGATAATATTGCACTTATTCATTGCTTTTCTGAATTTTTTAAGTATGCCTTGATTTTGTTATTTTATTCTTTTAAATATGTGCAGATTCACTCTGAATACAGTCACATTTGTTTTAAACAATTTGATCAATTCAAGGGGTTTGCTACATTAGGTACATCTAGATGAATTTAATTACAAATTAATGCAACCATATTTCTGAGACAGTTTCTTTATGGCTCTACTCCAAGTTAACATGTATTTGAGGTTTTTGTGCTTTAAAAAACTGGGCAAAACATGTTTTTGTTCCTGGCGGAGTTCTACTTTGTTGGTTGTTTTTCCAGTTGTGGTGACTTCAACATATGTGTTTATTTTATTTCAGTTGTTTTGTGTCAATGTTTTGTTTCATATAACAGAAATTACAAAAATAGTCAGTGATTTAGAACTTTCCAAATAGATTGAAAGAGAGACACTTGAAATTTTGTGACAACTGGGAATGGGCAGGTCTTCATAGTGGAGGGTTAGCAGAAAAACAGACATTGTTTGACATGATTTTAATTCTTCCTCCTCTTGTCTCATTATTTCCAATGGTATTACTTCAAAGACTTTAGTGGAAAGAAAATATTTTTGTCTGTATGAACTCAGAATTTTTGATTCAGTTGGGACACATTACATATTTATATTTCACTTTAACTCGGAAATCCTCTTTCCTTCATTTAAAATCACAGTTCTGAATTTATAATGCTAAAGTAGCATCTACTAATTTATACGAAATTGTCCAAACTATTTTCACTTCACACTACATGCAATATAGAGTGTAATAATAATAATGAGTAATATAGTATGTAATAATTGCCTTTGGGGAAAGTCAATCACAATGGTTTTGTGAGATACTGAGTAATAGTAACAGTTATGTTTGATTCTATTAAAAAATTCCAAGTTACACCTAAAAATTACTCACAGTTATAAATTAATGCTGAAAAATAACATTGTTTATTAGAAAAAGCCAGAAGGTTCAATAAGCTTCCTTTTTTAAACTTGTCTTGAATCTAGGCTTTGGTGGCTCATGCTGAAATCCTAGCTACCCAAAAGTCTGAGATCTGAGGATAGTGGTTCAAAGCCAGCCTGGGCATAAAAGTCTGTGAGACTCTTAGCGCCAATATATCTCTTGCAAAGTAGAAACGGCACTGTGTCTCAAGTGGTACAGTGTTATTCTTGCGCTGAATAGCACAGGGACAGTGCCCAGGCCTAATGTTCAAGCGCCACAACATGCAAAAAAAGTTGGCATGGATTTTTACTTTATTATTTCATGATTTTTTAATGTGAAAATACGTACCGAGGGTTTACAATTGCATGAACAAAGTAATGAGCACATTTCTTATCAAGCATTGTTGCCTCCTCCCTTGTATCTCCATCCCATCCCTTCCCATCTCCCTTTCTGCCCCCCCCGTCCCCCTGCGCCAAAATTGTAAAGTTCGATTTTTGACATAACGTCTTGTATATGTAATTGTTGCAGTGGGTTCACATGAATCCCAATATGTTTTTTCCTTCCCCTCCCCAAATTATTTCAACATTAAATACTGTGAAAATAGAGGTTATTTCTTGGTGGAGGGACATAAAAACAACAAAGAAATAATCTTGTAAATATGGTAGAAAAAACAGCAAGAAAGAAATACCATTTGAGTCCTTATCTTGATATTCATTTCACCT
The DNA here is from genome assembly GCF_024711535.1 of Dipodomys merriami. Lineage (NCBI taxonomy): Eukaryota > Metazoa > Chordata > Mammalia > Rodentia > Heteromyidae > Dipodomys > Dipodomys merriami. Next base: position 4,162,844 of record NW_027202416.1, on the reverse strand, counting down.
AAAATCAAATTGTCTGACAGTTTGTGTTTATCTCAAACATATACTAGTTATTGCAAATAAGGGAAACCATGGAAGCTATGTTTCTTTTGGCCTGGATTACTAAAATATAATTTTTTCCAACTCTTTCCATTTCCTAACAAATGGGGCAATGTCATTTTTTTTCTGATGGAAGCATAGAATTCCATTGTGTATATATACCACATTTTTTTATTGTAAGAATACCGTACAGAGGAGTTAAAATTACATGGACAAGAATACAAGTACATTTTTTATCAAGTGTTGTTGCCACATTTTATCGATCCATTCATCTTCTGAGGGGCATCTGGGTTGGTTCCATATCTTAGGTATGGCAAATAATACTGCAATAAACATAGTGGTGCTGGTAGAGATAGTATGGGTTTGTTTTTGATCATTTGGGTAAATGTCCCAAAGTGGGATTTCTGTGTCATAGGGGAGCTCTATATGGAGTCTTTTGATGAACCTCCATACTACTTTCCAACATGGTTTAACAAGATTACAGTCCCACCGACATCTTGTCCAGCTTGTCTTGTCATTACAGTTCTACATTATAGCCATTCTAACTGGGGTTAGGTAGTATCTCAGTGTAGCTAGGAAGAATGAGCATTTCTTCATGTATCCATTGGCTACCCTTCTTTCCTCTTCAGAGAAGTTTCTCTTTAGTCTTTAGCCACTTATTTATTGGGCAGTAGCTTCTTTGAGGATTTGTTTTTGGGGGATTTAATTTTTCCATTTCCAGGTATATTTTAGATATGAGACCCTTGTCTGTTGTATGGCTAGTGAAGATCTTCTCCAAATCCTTAGGCTTTCTATTGATCTAGTTAGCTATGTGCTTTGCCATGAAGAAGCTCTGCAATTTCATGCAATTCCATTTGTCCAACCTTTCTTTGATCTGTTATGTTTCTGGGTCTCTATTAAGAAAATTTCAACTTGTGCCAAGGACACATAGGTTATCTCCTTATTTGTCCTGAAATATTTTCAGGGTGTCTGCTTTGACTCTGAGGTCTTTCTTTCATTTGGGGTGGATTCCATTTTTTAATTTTTATTGATTTTATTGTGAAAATACTTTACAGAGTGGTTTCAATTAAATGGGCAATATAATGAGTTCATTTCTTATCAAGCATTGTAGGCTCCTCCTTTGTTTCCCCTTCAGGGTGATATGTATGGATCTAGCTTTAATTTTCTATAAGTGATTAACCAATTTTGTCAGCACCATTTACAGTAGAAGGTCATACTTCCATTGTATTTCTTAGCTCCCTTATCGAAGATTAGGTGGCTATAGGTCTGTGGGTTCATTTCTGGGTTTTCAATTCTATTCCATTGGTCCTGAGGTATGTTCTTGTGCCAGTAGCAAACTGTTTTGATTACTATGGCTTTGTAGTAGAGTTTGAAATTTGGTATTGATATTCCTCTAGCACACCTTTCTTTCTGTTGAACATTTTTGCTCTTCGGAGTCTTTTATTGTTCCATACGAATTTTTCGAATTCCTCTTCTATTTTCTTGAGGAATGAGTTTGTAATATTGATAAGCATCACATTGAATTTGTAGCTATCCTAGGGAAGTTTTGCCATTATCATGATTTGACTCCTCAAATCCAGAAGAATGAGATGTTTTTCTACTTTCTAAGTTCCGTTTTTATTTCCTTTTTCAGCTTTTGAGTTTGCATCATAAAGATCCCTCACCTATTTGATTAAGTTAATACCAAGGTATTTTATTTTTTATGGGCTATTATGAATGAAGTTGCTTTCCTGATTTCAGCCATGCTTTTCTCATTGTTGGCATACAAATATCCATTGATTTTGAGAGTTACTTTTTCCCTTGTTACTTTGCCAACGTTTTGAATCAGCATGAATAATTTTGGAGTGGAGTCGGTGGGATTATTTAAATACAACATCATGTTATCTGCATATAGGGAGAGTGTTACATCATCTTTCCATATTTGGATCCTTTTTAGGTTTGCATCTTGTCTTTTGCTGTAGCTAGGCATTCTAATACTAAATTGAAGAGAAATGGAGAGAGTGGACCTCCTTGTCTCATTCCTGAGTTAAGAAGAAATGGCTTTACTTTTTCACCATTAAGTACAATGCTGGCTGTATGTTTGTCATATACAGCCTTTATTGTATTGAGGAATGTTGACTGGATTCATAGTTTTTACAGAGCTTTTATCACAAAGGGTGTTGAGTTCTAATTTTATTCGCTTGGATACTGTTTCTTGGCTCTTACTGTGGTTTGTTGGTTTTCTATGTGTAGGATACTTCTGTCTTTTGTAAGGCTGGTTTGGTGTAGATACATTGTTTCAATGTTTCTTTGCTATGGACACTTTTTATTCGACCTTCGGTTATGAAGGATAGTTTAGCTGGGTACAGTATTCTTGGTTTGTAGTTGTTTGCATTATCGCATGGCATACACCATTCCAGGCTCTTCTTGCTTTAATCGGCTCTGCTAAGAAATCTGGGATGATTCTAATTGGTTTCTGTTTATAGGTGATTGTTCTTTTCTCCTTGAGATCTTTAAGGCTCCTTTCCTTCGTCTGAATTGATCCTGTGCAGATTATAATGTGACAGTGGGATATCTTGTTCTCTCTGGTCTATTTGGGGTTCTATAAGTTTCTTATATCTGAATAGGCCTATCTTCTTGTATGTATGGGAAATTCTCTGCTAGGTTTCTGTTAAATAAATTTTCTGGACCATTAACTTCTTTTTCTAGGTGCTCCTCTACACCCATTATCCTCAGATTAGGCCTTCTGATGGTGTCTTCCAAATGTTGAATAGATCTATCATATTTTTTGGATTTGTCTTGCATAGTTTTATGTTTTATCTCTATAATATATAGGCTGTCTTCAATCCCCGAGATTCAATCTTCTGCATTTTCTAACCTACGGTCACGACTTTCTACTTTGTTTTCCTATTTCTTTTTCTTCTAATTGGTTGGCTTTGATGGCTTCAAAATTTTTGTTGGAGCTTTGTTTTAGATCTTGTATGAACTTCTTTACTTCTTAATTTTGTGTTCAGTTTCTCAAATCACTTAGTTGATTGGTTATGCTTTCCCTGGACACCCATTCTTTCTGTAGGGCTCCATTCAGCATTCCATTTGTGGTCTCCCTGACTTTCTTCAGCATTCTGTTTATGGATTCCATGAATGCCTCTATTGATCTTTGTCTAGTCTCATCTTGCTCTCATAATTCCTGTATTACTCTTTGATTAGTTTCGTCACGTTCACGCAATTCCATTAATTCTCTATTGCTGTGCTCCACCTGCTCATGCATTTCCTGTATTTATCTTTGACTTTTCTCCACCTGTAATTCCTGCATTAATCTTTAAGTAGCTTCCTAATGCTTACAAAATTCCTGTATTAATCTTTGGTTTGCCTACTCTCGCTCCCTATCATGCTCACACTGAGTCCTTTGCAAGTTCAATCATTTCATTCACAATGTTTACTAGTAGTATATGTATATGTTTTTATGGAGCTTCTCTGGATTATTCATTAAGAATTCTGTCACCTGATTAACATGAGTGGGAGTTGAGATACTTGGACTTGCCATTTTTATTGTGCTTTTCAGCTTGTTCTGCCCATTTGGTATGAGGGTAACACCAATTTTGTGCTAGAACACTATTTTAAGGCAAGCATCAGCCAGAGTCCTGTAGTTGCACAATGAAAATGGCTGCAGATACAGTCTAATTCAACAGATACAATCTATTCCACATCAAACAACTATGTATTATTGTGCTACAAACAACAAAAAAGGATTTGGCAAACCAGAAATTATTAGTTTTAGGGAGAAATGTGGGGACAAATAGGACTAGAGGGATGTGGAGGGGTAAAAGGAGAGTAAATTTAACCAATTCCTAATCTCAGAGAAGAAAATTGATTGGACAGAATGACAGAAGAGAAATATAAAAAAAAAGAGGGGTGACGGTAGAAGACGGTGGAGGAGAAGCTGGAGGCTAAACAAGCTCTGCCATAGAAAGTAGTTTTAGAGTTCCAGTGAACAGTCCTAAGCCAGAAAATCACACCAAGTGTGCCAACACAGGTCAGAGAGTTAGGCCAGAAAGGGACAACTCAGGCTAGGAGACAGCTTTGAGCTCTTGCCAGCATCTGCCACCGCCACCGCGGCAGCAGTGGCAGCTGCAGACCCTATACCTGAATCACAGAGAGTCCGGTAGGAAGGATCCAGATGCAGCGGGTGAGCGGATTCTACTCAACACAAAAAAACAACTCACAAGGAGCATATATCATCCTGCAGTTCGAAGACCAGAGATGACCCAGGAACCAAGACTCGGCGTGAGTAGAAGCCTGACGTCCTCACTACTTCGCAGGGAGCAGAGGAGAGAAGTCCACCCCTCCCCCCAGTACTGGAGGTCTCCATCTTGGATACGGATAAAGCTGGGCGGAGCTGCTAGCTCCAACTCAGGCCTTGGAATTAAACTAGAGTCATTTAGCAGGCCCCAAGAAATTAACCGTGTGACCTGCCAGACTCAGCTCCACCCAGGGAAAAGTCACCCAGCTTCGGTGCCAGCCCTAGGAGTGACTTTCTTCACTGGGTAATCAGACACAGAGGCTGCCCCTCCCTTTAGCAGCCTCGACGATCAATTGAAATTCCATAAACAGAAACCCTGAGAATGGCTCCAGGTTGGGCTCTGTGAGTGTCTCACAAACTAGTCCCTAAGGGAAAAGCTATTGTTTGCTGAAAGGCCTCAACTCTACACAGAACCTAGCCTCATCACAGCATCTCCCTCTTTTGTGATACTCAAAGCAGATCTGCCTCCTATTGAACTATCCTGGGAGGAGGATTACAAAATCCTGGGTGAAAGCGAGCATTTTTCTGCCTGTTCAAACAAAATGACTTAAGAAACCAACCAAGCCACAGGACCACAAGCAGTCCAGAGACTACAACAAGAGGCTGGTTACTGACAGAAGGTAGACACAGGATTTTTCCCACCGCACCCAAAAAAATCAAAGAATTTTTTTTTAATACTTCTTCTTCTTCTTTTTGGTACCTTTTATTTAAAATTTTTTTTTTGTTTTCTAAAAAATTTTACCTTTTTTGAAAAAAATGGTTATCGAGTAATTTTTTTCTCATAATTTTTATTTTAGGGATACATGTGTGTGTGCATTTTTCTTCCTTCTTTTTGTTTTCTTTCATCTTTTTTTGAATTATCTTTTTGTTTTTTATTTAGCTCTACTGAACTTCTGATCATTTTTTCTTCAAAAGAGAAGACTCTTTTGTTCTTCTTTATGTGACTTAATTGTTGTCCTGCAAATCCTCAGATAAACCCGTAGTTGACAATTAGACCATATCCCCCATTGTGTACACACTTAATCTACAAATTTATTACTCAATTCAAAATCACTGAGACTTAAATTCCTTAATAGCAGTACTACCTCTTTATTCCTATATAATATTTTAAGCATTTTTACTTTTAAGTTTTTCACATCTCCTTTATATCACTCCCCCTCTCTCATTATATTCACGTTCTTCTCTAAATAGATTTTTTTGTTTCTGCACAATATTATTAATTTTTACTTGTCTATTTTTTCCGGTCACTTTTCCCTTTCTCTTTCTTCTTTTTTTTTCTCTCTCTACTTTCATCCTATCCAACCAATTTCCTGCTTTGAGATTAGGAATTAGTTAACTCTCCCAGTGCCTTCCCACATCAGTCTTTTCCTATTTTTAACCCACATCTCTCCCTAACCCTAATAATTTCTGGTTTTCCAAATTCTCCTTTCCAGTTCATAGCCAATTAATATACAGTTGTTTGATGTTGAATAGATGTATCTGTTGAACTACATTGTATCTGTAGACTATTGACTGTGCAAATTCAGACTTTGGTTGATGCTTGCCTTAAGAAAGTGTTCTACCACAAAACTGGTGCTATTTTCATCTCAAATGGGCAGAGTAAGCCAGAAAAACACAAGAAAATGGCAAGTCCGGGAATCTCAACTCCCACTCTTGATAATCAGGGGACAGAACAGATAATGAATAATCCAGAGGAGAGTTCCCAAATAGCTCTACAAAAACTGCTGGCAAACATGATAAATAAAAAGATTGAAAGCATACAAAGGACCCTGTATGAGTGTGATAGGGAGAGAGAGGAGGCAATCCAAAGGTTTATACAGGAATATCATGAGCGTGAGGAAGCTACTAAAAAAACCTGATACAGGATTTGTGTGAGCAGCTTGAGAATACTCAAAGAGAAGGCAGGAATGGCGTGAAATGGCTGAGAATACTCAAGGAGAACTACAGGAATGGCATGTGCGGGAGGAGGAGGAAGCTAAGCAAACAGTAAGAGAGGAATTGAGAGAGGAGGATGAGAATACACAAAGATCATTAAAGGAATTCATGGGATCCATCAACAAAGAGCAAAGGAAGTCAGGGAGACCACAAAGGGAATGCTGAATGGAACCCAACAAAAGGAATGGGAGTCCAAGGAAACCATAACCAATCCACTAAGTCCTTTGAAAATAAACACTAAACAACAAATTAAGGAAGTAAAGAAGTTCATACAAGATTTAAAACAAAGCTTCAACAAAGAATTTGAAGCCATGAAAGCTGACCAATTAGAAGGAAAAAAAAATAAAAACAATGTAGAAAGTCTGGATAGCAGGTTAGACCATACAGATGATCGAATCTCGGGAATTGAAGACAGCCTAGATATTATAGAGAAAGAACATACAACCAGCCAAGACAACTCTACGAAAAATGATAGATCTATCCAACACTTGGAAGACACAATCAGAAGGCCTAATCTAAGGATATTGGTTGTAGAGGAACACCTAGAAACAGAGGTTAATGGTCTAGGAAATTTGTGTAACAGGATCCTAGCAGCGAACTACCAAACATGCAAAAAGATAGACCTATTCAGATACAAGAAGCTTATAGAACTCCAAATAAACCAGAAAAGAATAGTACATCACACTGTCACATTATAATCCATACAGGATCAACTCAGAGCAAGGAAAAGATCCTTAAAGCTGTCAAGGAGAAAAGATTAATTACCTATAAAGGGAAACCAATTCGAATCACCTCAGATTCCTCAGCTGAGCCAATCAAAGCAAGAAGACTCTGGAATGATGTATGCCATGCCCTAAAATCAAACAACTATCAACCAAGAATATTGTACCCAGCCAAAATCTCCTTCATAACTGAAGGCCAAATAAAAAAATTCCATAGCAAAGAAAAATTGAAACAATACATCTCCACCAAACCAGCCCTACAAAACATTCTTAAGGATTTCCTACACATAGAAAACAAACAAGACCACAATAAAGGCCAAGAAACTGTGCCCAAATTGAGAATCCAAGAAACATAGGAAGAACCCAGTTTTTGCAGCCCCCAAGAAGGTGGATAACATGGCAGGAATTCCCAAATCCCTCTCAGTCAGATCTATCAACATTAGTGGATTTAACTCTCCAATTAAGGGACATAGACTGTCTAGTTGGATTAAAAAACAAGATCCTACTATCTGCTGCCTTCAGGAGTCACATCTTGCCCTTAAAAACAAACACATTTTCAATGTTAAAGGATGGAACAAAATCTACCAAAAAAAAAAACGGCTCACATAAACAGGCGGGAGTTGCAATCCTAATATCAGACAAAATAGACTTCAAATTAAAATTCGTGAGAAGAGATAAAGAAGGACGCTACATACTAATTAAGGTATGTCGCCTTCAGGAGGATCTTACAATTCTAAATATTAATTCGCCAAAAATCGGAGCACCCAAATTTATCCAAGAATCACTACTTTCCCCCAAATCCCACATAGATCCAAAGACATTAATTGTTGGGGATTTTAACACATCACTCTACCCACTAGATATATCAAAACGGCAAAAACTCAACAGAGAAACCGCAGATCTAAACAGCTGCATAGATCAACTAGATTTAACAGACATCTACCAAACATTTCACCCAGCAGCATCAGAATACACGTTTTTCTCAGCAGCACATAGAACATTTTCTAAAATATACCACATTTTAGGCCACAAATTCATAAACATTGAAGTTATACCTTGCATTCTCCCTGACCACAAGGAAATAAAATTAAAACAACACCAAAAGCCACCAAAAAGTCTGGTAACACATAGAGGCTGAACAACACACTGCTGATTCACGAGTGGGTCATGGATGAGATTAGAAAGGAAATTCAGATGTTCATGCTATTCAACAAAAATGAACACACAAATTACCTGCTCCTCTGGGAAACAGCAAAGGCAGTACTCACAGTCAAGTTTATAGCTCTGAGCTCCTACATCAACAAATTGGAGAGATATGAAACCAACAATTTAACAACACATCTAAACCTCCTTGAAAAAGAGCGGCTGGATAAACCCCAATCCAATAGACTGAAAGAAATTATTAAAATTAAATCAGATTTAAATGAATTAGAATCCAAAAAGTATAGAAAGAATCAACAAAACAAAGAGTTGGTTCTTCGAAAAAATTAACAAAATTGACAGACCCTTAGCAAATCTTATCAGAAAAAGAAGAGAACACACACAAATAAATAAACTCACAGATGAGAATGGAAACATCACCACTGAAACAATCAAGATTCAGAACATTACAACGGAATACTTCTCAAAACTTTATGCTAATAAGTTTGAGAACTTGACAGAAATTGACCTTTTCCTAGCAGATATTGACATGCCAAAACTAAACCAAGATGAGTTAAACCATCTTAACTGGCCCATATCAAGCAATGAAATAGAAACAACAATAAGAGACCTCCCAGCTAAGAAAAGTCCAGGACCAGATTGTTTTACAGCAGAATTTTACAAGGACTTCAAACAGAGCTCACACCAATACTTCTTCAAGTCTTCAATGAAATTGAAAGAGAAAGTGCAATACTGACCACATTCTATGAAGCCATCATAACCCTCATCCCAAAACCAGGCAGGGACCCATCAAAGAAAGATAACTATAGACCCATTTCTTTGATGAACATTGATGCAAAACTTCTCAACAAAATTTTGGCCAATCGACTTCAACAATTCATCCAAAAAATCATACACCACGATCAAACAAGATTCATTTCTGGGAGGCCAACCTGGTTCAATATACTCAAATCAATTAATTTTATTCAGCACATCATCAGAAGCAAGAATAAGAACAACATGGTTATCTCAATAGGTGCAGAAAAAGCATTCAACGAGATCCAACACCCCTTTATGATGAAGGTTTTGGAAAAACTAGGAATCCATGGGACATTCTTCAATACAATAAAGGCTGTATATGACAAACCTTCAGCCAGAATTATAATTAATGGTGAAAAACTAAAGACATTTCCTCTTAACTCAGGAAAAAACATGGATGTCCACTCTCTCCACTACTCTTCAATCTAGTAATAGAATGCCTAGCTACAGCAATAAGACAAGATGCAAACCTAAAGGGGATCTAAATAGGGAAAGAAGAATAAAACTCTCCCTCTTTGCAGATGACATGATCTTGTATTTAAAGAATCCCATAGGCTCCAGTCCCAAATTACTCAAGCTGATTCAACACTTTGGCAAAATAGCAGGGTATAAAATTAACCCCCCAAAATCAATGGCTTTTCTGTATGCCAACATTCAGAAAAGTGTGGCTGAAATTAGGAAAGCAACTCCATTTGTAATAGGCCCACAAAAATAAAATACCTAGGAATTAACTTCACCAAAGAAGTGAAGGAACTCTATGATGAAAACTTTAAAATCTTGAAAAAAGAAATCAAAACAGACCTTAGAAAATGGCAAAACCTTCCATGCTCCTGGATTCTAAAATTTTACATCGTGAAATGGCCATACTTCCCAAGGCTATCTACAAATTCAATGTGATACCTATCAAAATTCCAACCTCATTCTTCAAGAAATAGAACAGGCAATCCAAAAATTATTATGGAACAAGAAAAGAACTCGAATAGCAAAAACCCTTCTCAATGGAAGGAACACTGCTGGAGAAATATCAATACCAAATTTCAAACTCTACTATAAAGCCATAATAATCAAAACTGCTTGGTACTGGCATAAGAACAGAGCTCAGGACAATGGAATAGAATTGAAAACCCAGAAATGAACCTACAGACCTATAACCATCTAACCTTCGATAAGGAAGCTAAAAAAATAGAATGGAAGAAAGACAGCCTCTTCAGTAAATGGTGCTGGCAAAATTGGTTAACTACTTGTAGAAAACTTAAGCTAGATCCTTATCTATCAGCCTGCACCAGAATCAAATCCAAATGGATCAAAGAACTCAGAGTCAAAGCAGACACTCTGAAAACATTACAGATGGAATAGGAGAAACCCTAGGCCTCCTTCGCTCAGGCTGAAAATTTCTTAATAGAGACCCGGAAACACAACAAATCAAAAAAAGGTTTGACAAATGGGATTGCATGAAGTTGCAGAGCTTCTGCATGGCAAAAGACATAGCTAGCAAGATCAATTGAAAGCCCACGATTTGGGAGAAGATCTTCACTAACCATACAACAGACAAGAGTCTCATATCTAAAATATACTTGGAACTCAAAAAATTAAATCCCCCAACAACAAATCCTCAAAGAAACAACTGCACATTAAATAAGTGGGCTAAAGACTTAAAGAGACACTTCTCTGAAGAGGAAAGAAGGATGGCCGATAGACACATGAAGAAATGCTCAACCTCACTAGCCATGAAAATATGCAAATCAAAACAACATTGAGATACCACCTCACTCCAGTTATAATGGCAAAATTCAAGAACTCTAACAACAACAAATGCTAGAAGGAATGTGGACAGAAGAGAACCTTACTTCTTTGTTGGTGGGAGTGTAAACTTGTTCAACCACTTTGGAAAGCAGTATGGAGGTTCCTCAAAAAACTTCACTTAGAGCTCCCCTACGACCCAGCTATCCCACTTTTGGGCATTTACCCAAGTGTTTACAAACAAGACCACACTAAAGCTACCACCACAACTATGTTAATTGCAGCCTTATTTACCATAGCTAAGATATGGATCCAACCCAGATGCCCCTCCGCAGAGGAATTGACCAAGAAAATGTGGTATATATACACAATGGAATTCTATACCTTCATCAGAAAGAATGACTTTGACTCATTTGTTAGGAAATGGAAAGACTTGGAATTAATTCTATTAAGTGAAGTAAGCCAGGCCCAAAGAAACATAGGTTCCATCGTTTCCCTTATTTACAATATCTAGTATATGTATGAGTCAAGCAGAAAATGTGAAATAATGTGATGTTAGGAAAATGAACCCTTAGATATGTATTTTAATGTTGTTTTTCTTTAATGAATTTGTTTTTATCGTATTTATAAGATTATTTCTTTGTTGCTTTGTGTGTCCCTCCCTGACAGTTTAACCCCTGCTTTCAGTATATTTGATGTCGGTATAATTTGTGGATGAGATGGGGAAAAAAAAAGTCGTTTAAGGGTACAGGTGGACCTGTTGCAACAATGAGAAGTACAAGTTGTTAGGTCGAAAACGAACTTTTCAACTTTGGTTCGGGGTGGGGGGGTGGGAAGATTGTCTGGGGGCATTGGGCGGAGGCTGGGTAGGGATGTGAATGGTAAACAAAGGAGGCTGCAATGCTTGATAAGAAATGTACTCATTATATTGCCCATGTAATTGTACCCCCTCTGTACAGTATGTTCACAAAAAATAAAAATTAAAATTAAAAAAAAGAAATAAAAAAAAGAAAATTGGAACAACAAAAGCTAAATTTAAGAAGTGAAACACTTAAAAATTATGTAGGTTTAAAGAAATGATACCGAGAAAAAAAATTATAGCATGAGAGGAGGGGAGGGATAGAAAGAAACATGAAAGCAAAAAAATAAAATATTAAAATTAATTACATGGTAATTATGTAGGTAAAAAGTGATGATACTTCTTTTAAAGAAGTTAAGCCTAAGAGGGTGTGAATATAGTAATAAATTTCTGGTTTAAGTATGTACACAATAGGGAATAAGCTCTAATAATTGATGACAGGTATATATCTTGGGATGAGCACAACAGCAATTAAGTCATGCAAAAAAAAAGAGAGAAAAAAGTTAAAAGAATAAAAAAGGACCAAAAGCTCAAAAGAGATTAAACACACACACACACACACACACACACACACACACACACACACACACACACACACACACACACACACACTCCAAAAATAAAAATTATGAGAAAAAAAGGTTAACAGAAAACACTTTAAAAAAATTAAAAATTTAAGAAAAGTTTCAAAAAAGAGTTCCTTGATTTTTTTGTTTTTTTTTGGAGGGTGAATGGGAAGATCCTGTATCACCCTGTGTCCATAACGAGTCTCTTGGTAGAGTCTCTGGTCTGCTTTTGGTGTTTGGTTTTCCAATTGCTTGATTGGTTTCTTGTCTCTTTGGGCAGGAAGAATCTGCTATGTGTTAGGCATGTTTTTTGATCCTCCTCCCAGGCTAGTTCAGTGGGAGGGAGATCTGCTTGGAGTAACACAAAAGGGGAAGATGGCTGTTTCCTCTAGTTTGGAGATGCTGTGATGAGGCTTGGTTCTGGGTAGGGTTGAGGTCTTTCAGCAACCAGTAGTTTTCCCTGAGGGGCTAATTCCTGACACACTCACAGAGCCCAGCTTTGAGCTTTTCTCGGGGTTTATGTTTACTGAATTTCAATTGTTTGTCTAGGCTGTTGTAGGGAGAGGCAGTCTCTGGCTATGATTACCTGGTGAAGAAAGTCACTACTCTGTGGGTGGAGTTTTTCTGCCTGGGTTGAATGACTTTCTCCTGAGTGGAACTGACATTATAACTGACATCATAACTGTCCTCATAAACCTATTGTGTGATCGTGGTATTTCCCCTGCCAGGTAAGTATGGGAAGGGATGGAAAGGGGAAACAAATGAAAAGGCTACAATGCTTGATAAGTAATGTACTCATTATCTTGCCCCTGTAATTGTAACCCCCTGTACAGTATTTTCACAATTAAAAATTAAAATCTATTGTGACCTATTGTTACATGGTAAACCTATTGTGACCTCATCACCATTATAGCATCACCAACTAAGTATAAAATCAAAATATTATTATAACTCGATATGGTGACATCATATTGCCATTGTGATATCACTGTTCCATTGGGTTTTCAAACCAATTATCACCTCATTACATTTTACAAAACTCGTGGCCTTAGAGCCTATTAACTTGTGAACTTGCACACTTATGATGCATAAAAGACAAGACAATCCAATGAGGCACATTGAAGATAACTTTATTTACACTAGAAATGGGCCTCCATTTACCTTGTCCTGGACTGTACACTTAGTGACAGCCTAACCCCAACCACCAAACATCATAGGCATAGTTAATTGGTTTGCAAAACACCAACCCCCCAAATTATCATCTCCACGCTCCAAACTTCAATAGGTAAGACTTTTTACTTTTCCCTTATTCCCTCCTTCTTTATAGAGTTTTCCTTCATTTCCCTTTTTCCCTTCCATCACTTCCTTCTTCTCTTTAGGACTCTCCATTACACTTCTCTGGACTGGTGGCCAATTGTCTTCCTTCCCCTCCTGCTTTCCCTCAAATTCCTCTTCTCCCACGTCTTTCCCCTCCTGCTGTCTCACCACTTCCTTCCTTGCAGGTCATTCCTTGATTTTCTCCAATTCAATTGCTCTGACCATGCAGCCTATATATAGGTTGAACCCCTCCATCACTCCAGTGGGTTTCCTACCTAACAATTTTCCACCATTACTTCACAAACTGCCTATTCCCCAATCAATTCTTCACAGTACGTTATGTGTGGATGACATCCTATCCCCTCCAGCAGCATGCCCTTCTCACTTGTGTGGCATGCCACATGCACTCCAGTGGCCAGGTCATGGGGTAACATTGATTAGTGTGCCCTGCTCATTATTAGGACCATGCTCCTTCATATATCCCCCAATGTTTTTCATGTCCAGTCAAATCCTTGATTCCTCCTAACCAAATCCTAAGAATTCCCTTCTCTCCACCCAATGAACAGGCTTAAAAGGTAAATTTAATAGAAAAAAAGGTAAATTATAGAAACAGACTAGTTAGCACTAATTACCTCTGTCTTATCCTTAACAGTCTATCTTGCAGCCTTCTCTGTATATTGGTCCACTACCTATTCCACTTGAGACTGATGGATCCAATGCTGTTTTCGTGCTAATTCAGTAGTCGACAGTGAAGTTAGCACCACCAAATAAGGTCTTTGCCACTTCAGTTCCAATTCAGGAGCATGATGAATTTTTACCCACACTAGCTGTCCAGGCAAGAAAGAGTGGGTGGAGTTTCTTATTTTTTTTTCAATTCCATTTCTTAGTTTATTTCACTTATCTGGGGTCTAGTTTTTTAATTTATTTGTGAAATGAGACTTGCTATAGAATAAACTAAACTACTATCCTCAAAGAAAATTTCCTTCCCACTGGATTTAATTCCTTTTTTATATTCGTAACTTTTATTTTCATCCTGTTTATTTTTAAACACTTTTTATTATTATTATATTTAAATAGTTGTACAAAAAAGTTACCATTCTACAAAAGAGTACACAAATACAAGGTGTCTGAAAACATTGTCACCCATTCCTCCTAACCCTTCCCATTCTCACATTTTTTGTAAATTTGAGATAGGTGATTACATATATTTCACATATTTCACAGTATTGTGGAATTGTGATACTTAGTTAAAGTCACAAACACATTTTAACCTTGACAAGGCAAATTATTGTTATCATATTCCAAAGTTTGTTAATTCTATGAGCTTTTACATTCCAAATTATTTTTCCCACCTCAGGTGATATCTACATTTTTTCCCTTTTGCTTAATGTAGGCTATTCCCTCTTGCCCTCTCCCCCTCTCGTTCATCTCTTTCCATCACTGTGTTTGGGTTGCTTAGTTATTTTTCTTCTATGTCCAGTACAGCTGATGGGCCCCTTTGTTGTATTTTGTTCCATTTTCCACTTATTGTGTTCCTCCTCCTGGCTTCCCTCCATTGCGAGAATATTTCTGCTGACTGCATAGTCAAGAACATGGAGACATTAATGGTGATACAACAAAATGAGTGGCTGTCCATTGTTTCTCGAGTCCTGTTTACTTTGTCATACCTTCTTGCATTTTGGCTTTAGCATCCACGTACAAGGTAGACCCTATGCCGTTTGTCTCATTGTTCTTGGCTTATCTCACTCAAATAATTTTGTCTACTTCCATCCATTTCCCTGCAAGTACCTTCATATTGTCCTTTCTAAAGGATACATGATTTTCCATTGTATATAGGTTCCACATTTTTTTGGATCCACTAATCAATTGTGGCTTTTCTGTGTTTTTTCCAAATCTTGGCTATTGTAAACAGTGCTGCAGCAATCATAGAGGTGTGTATGTCTATGTACACTGGATCCTGTTGTTCAGAGTAGATGCTTAGGAGTGGTATGACCAGTTCATTGGACAGGTCAATATTTAGGTTTTGTAAGTACCTCCAGACTGCTTTCCAAAGTGGTGTTATTAGTATACATCCCCACTAGCAATGTAGTAATGTTTCTTTCTTTGTATCCCTTCCAGCATTTGTCATTGGCTGAATTTAGGATGTGGGCCATTCTGATTGGGGTAAGGTGGTATCTCAGAGTTGTTTTTATTTGCATTTCCCTTACAGCCAGGGATGATGAACATTTCCTCATGTATTTCTTTGCCGTTTTTATCTCTTCTTCTAATAAGTCTCTCTTTAGCTTACTTGACCATTTCAAGATTGGTTTTTTAGGTTTGTGAAGGGTTAGTTTCTTGACTTCACCATATATAATATAATGGATATTATAATATAATGGATATTAGACACTTGTCTGTTATATTGCTGGTAAATATTTTTTCCCATTTCTTCCCATTTCCTGGTAATCTCTATGATTCTTTTTTTTTGGCTTTTATAGTTTTCATGAAACAGATCTTCTATATCTTTAGTTAGGTTAACTCCTAGACACTTTTTATTTTGAGGTTATTGTAAATTGGGCTGTTATTTGATTTCCCTTTCTATTTGTACATTGTTACTATACAGAAAGGCGATTGGTTTCTGTGGGTTAATTTTGTATCCTGCTACTTTACCAAATTGGCTTATAAGCTCTAAGAGTTTGGGGATGGAGCTTTAGGGATCTGTTATTTATAAAATAATGACAGCTGCAAAAAGAGATAGTTTATCTTCCTCTCCTATGTGGATCCATTTAATGTCTTTCTCTTGCCTTATTGCTCTGTCTATTAATTCCAGAACTATATTGCAGAAGTGTGGATAGAGTGGGCATCCTTGCCTTGTTCCTGTTTTTAGGGTAATTGGTTGTATTTTTTCCCTATTAAGTATAATATTGGCCTTCGATGTGCCATGTAAGGCTTTTATTATGTTATGAAATGTTCCTTCTATTCCTATTATTTCCATAGCGTTTAACATAAATGAGTGCTGAATTTCCTCAAAAGTCTTTTCTGCATCAATGGAGATAATCATGTGGCTTTTGACCTTGGATCTGTTGATGTGATGGACTAGATTTATTGACTTACATATGTTAAACCATCCCTACATCTTTGGAATGAAACCCACTTGGTCATAATGTATCATTTTTTTGAAACGTTTCTGGATTCTGATGGTTGCAATTTTATTGAGGAGCTTTGTATCTGTCTTAATCAAACAGATTGGTGTGTAGTTCTTTTTTTGTTGGGTCTTTGCCTGGTTTGAAGATGAATGTGATATCGGCTTCATAGAATGAGTTTGGGATTACTCCCTCTGTTTCTATTTCTCTGAAGAGCTTGAGGTCTTATAGAATTCTGTAGTGAATCCATCAGGTCCTGGGCTTTTCTTGTTGGAAGATTTCCGGTTACTTCTACTATCTCACCGTAGGGAAATTAACATGTTTAATTGATTTCTTTCTTCTTGGTTCTGTTTGGGCAATTTGTATTTCTTATTTTTCAGGGAGAAAAAAAGTTGATTAACTGAACTGCTGCCCACACCATGTATGGTGGAGAAGCATGGCTTAAAAGGAAGGGGGCGACCCACCTCTGCGCCAGAACTTATCTAGGCTAGGGAAAGGAAGAAGTTGGCCAGGTGGGGAAAAGGGTGGACACACTGGATCTCGATGTGACCTCAGGGTCTGGGACCCTCCTAAGGTCAGATGGGAGGTTTGTGACCAGAGGTGGCCCAGGATGTGATCTAGCAGGAGGAGAAGGTGACTGCTTCCAGTCTGCTAGTTACCTATGTAACAGATATTGGGTGGAAACTTAGCCAAGAAAGAGGGAGGTGCTCCTGTTCAGACCTTACATTCCAACCTTCTGATAATTATTAAAAAAAAAAGGTGAAGATTCTCTCTGGCTATTTCCTGCTTGCAAGGGGTATCAACAGTAGGGGTAAAAGGTTAAAATGAGATCCCCTCTGAGAGAAAGCAGCAGGCAACTGCTGTCACTTGGGCAATGAGTCCTTTGATGAAGTCTGGAAGAAGCAAGTCTGTTGGACGAAGTATGGAGAAGTCACACGAGGCATTGAGGGACTGAAAAAATACTGTAGAGCAAGTAAAGGGCAAGAGGAAGGACTTGGGGCTGAAAATGTTGGTAGAAATATCCCTAGCTACTTCTGACATCTGGCGAATAGGTAGAGAAGAAATCAAGTGACAAAGGCAAGAATATAAATTCCTGTCCAAAGAAAGGTAGACAGGTATGGTCATTAGATGGGAAGTCTTCTTACTTCTCTTAACCTCCCTGCTCTGGTTACTTTTGAAATTGCAGCCACAAAGTGGCTGATGTGGTATCATGTCCTCTTACTCGTTTCCATGTTCCTTTGTTCTGCAGACTGGCTGAGTCTAAGTGTCATTGGTAGGAAGTTTTTTGCCAGTTGATATTAAAGGAGGTTTGAACTTTATTACTGGGCACTATCCCTGAGCACTTCTGCTCAAGGCTAGCACTCTACCACTTTGAGTTATAGAAACTCTTGCAGTGTTTTCTGGTTGGAGATAAGAGGTCAGTCCAAGCTTCCAGCCTGGCTTTTTGCAGGTTAGTTGGGAGATGGAGTCTTAGGGATTTTTCAGCCCAGGCTGGATTTGAATTGCAACTTTTGTCACGAAAATCCTTTGTTATTTCCAATTAAAGCAACAAGGAGATCAAATAGAATAAGTAGAGCTTACCTGGTCCTTATCAAGAATTGAACAAATATTCTGCAATGACACAATGGGCACAGTTATGCCCAATATTTTAGAATACAGTCAGTACTAGCCTAAACAACACAAAACAAAAAAGGCAAAACAAATCCTAAAATTTTAGACAACAATGTTCAGACATCTTTGCTAACAAAGCACATCAGATGGTTGGGCCTCAGTTACCAGAGTCTGTGAAAAGAGCAACTTGTTAGCAAGGCACATTTGAATAGATGGATGGAGGAGAAGAAAGCTTGGTGGCAGGGTAAGGATTGGAAGGGGCCAAATCCTTCACCTACCATTTGGCCAAAATGGCAAACTCAAGATGGCAAATTTTTTAAAAAATGCAAAGAAAGCCTGAACAAAAAATCAAGCTTAATTTGGCTAGCCTTTTAGAGGGAACCTAGAATGAGTCCCCTGGACCCAGCCCATGTCACACACTTCATGGCACAATATAAATAGTTGTAGAAAAGGAATGGAGAGATATAGAAAGTTGGACATGATTAGCAGAGAGTAAAGAGATCCTGAAAGTGAATAGTCTTCTGACCATTTACCATTGCAGAGGCAAAAATTGTCTAAATCTGAGAACAGCATAAAAATATTAGGAGCTCTGGCTATCCAGGGAGAACAGGAAGCATTTCAGAGGGGTTTCATGGCTCGGGCATGACTTGTAGCACCCCGTTAAATGAGTAGGCCAGTCAGTCTGGTGAGATAAGGGGAGCTGACCAGGCAGAAGCGATGTCCCTACTTCCCCTAGAGCAGTCTAGAGAGAAATGGCCAAGATCGCATAACCAAGCAACCTCGGGTTCGGAGGTGACCAGCCTTTCCGATTAAGGTTATAGGAACTCTCTAGCATGGTGCCACATCTGAACAGAGATAGAGCAACAGAGAGCCGTAGAGAGTAGTTTCACTCACCAGAGATGAGAAGTGGTGTGGACATGGATGTGAAGGCCAGCAATGGTATTGGTGAAAAGTCTTGCGTGGCGTCTCAAAGCAGTTTAGTTCACAGAAAAGGAGTGGTTAGGATATTCTATCATTTCCAACTCAAAAACACCATCTGAGTTACAGAATCATATGTAAGGAACATTAAATAGGTAAGTTTCATTCGGTAGCCTATGAAGAGAATACTACACACTATTAAGGCAGGAAAAGAAGTTTATTTAACCAACTGCTGCCCCAACCATACATGGTGGAGAAGCAGGTCCAAAAAGGAAAGGAGAGATAGCAATTTGTATTTTTCTAGAAATTCATCCATGTCTGCTAGGTTTTCCTTCCTTTGTAAGTAGAGTCTGGAATTATTTCTTTATGATTGTTTGGAAGTCTTGGATGCTTGTAATTTTTCCTGTGGTATGTCTGATAATATTGGTTTGGGTCTCCTCTCTTATTTTGTTAATTTCCCTTGCCAGTGGTCCATCAGTCTTATTGATTTTTTTCTTAAAAACAGTTTTTTGTTTTATTAATTTTATTTATAATTTTCTGTCTCTATCTCATTAATTTCAGCTCTTATTTCGGTTATCTCTTTCTGTCTAGCAACTTTAGGTTCAATTTTTTTTCTTATTTCTCTAGCAGTTTTAGTTGTATCATAAGATTGTTTACTTAGTCTCTGTTTTCTTGATATGTGCACTGAGAGCAATACATATGCACCTCAGGACTGCTTTCGCTGCGTCCCATAGGTTTCTTTGTGTTGTTTCTTGATTTTCACTGAATTGTAGGAACTTTTTAATTTCTTCTTTAAATTCTTCTGTGACCCATGTATTGTTCAACTTAGTTCAGTTTAATTTCCATTTGTTCAATTTTTTTGTACTTTATGCCTTGTTATTGAGAACCAGTTTGATTTCACTATAATCAGATAGAATACAAGGTATTATGTCGATCATCTTGTATTTGCTTAAATTCCTTGTATGAACTAAGAAATGATCTATTGTAGAAAAAGTGAAGGTGTTGGCAAGAGTTAGACTCTGCTGGTGTATATGCCTGTAATTGTAGCTACTCAGGAGGCTCAGATCTGTGTATTCAGGTTCAAAGCCAGACCAGACAGGAAAGTTCATGAGGCTTTTCTGGGGTTGTTCAATACCATACCCTGGGTCAGGTCTGGGGTTGTTCACCACCCTTGCCACCATGAGATGGGCTGGGCTGCTCATGCAAGCCAGTAGGGAGAGGCGCTCCCCACCAGCAGGAGTGAGGTGTTAACCAGTGCTGTTGCCTCAGGCTGGACTGGGCTGCTTATATGGGCCAGTATGGAGAGGCACAAACCGCCATAGGTCTGGAGTTGTTCACTGCAGCTGTCCCCATCCCAGTTATCACTGCCGCCCCGGGCTGGTTTGGCTTGTTCCTGTGGTCTAGTGTCAAGAGGCATTGTGCCCAGAGTCTGGGTGTTTTGCCACTACTGCCAGCTGCTGCTGCTGCTCCAGGTTAGGCTAGGCTGTTTACACCAGCAGGACAGAGGTGCCACACGGCAAGTCTAGGGTCGTTCGCCACTGCTGACAGCTGCTGCTGATCCTGACGGTTGGGGTGCTTGCACCAGCCAGGCAGAGGCGCCATGCCAGGGAGGGTGAGGGGAATCTTCATGCCGGCTCTTCTGAGATTTCGGTTTGTATTCTCTGGGTTGGCACTGGACCTGGGGAGTCTTCTGTGAGTCTTGGGATGTTTGTGGGTGTGGGGTCCTCGGAGGGTCCAGAGCCAGGCCACTTAAGCAAGCTGGCACAAAGCTCCACCACTTAAGCTGCTCAGGGAGAAGCCCCATCACCATCAAGGGCTGGAGGAAGGGTCTTCACACTTTATTGTCTGTGTAGGTTTTTCCCTTTTCTTTTTTCATTTTCTGTATCTCTCTGAGTAATCGCCTTTTTTTGTGGTTCACTTGCAGAAATGGAGCATTGAAATCCAAACTCTGTATTTTGTTGGGGAGAGCTGTGGTGTTTCCCTGCTGTTCCATCGCCATTTTAGCCCCTCCCCTTTAGGTGGAGTTTTTCTTAGGTGGCCGGTGAGCCTTGGTTACCAAAGGATAGGTCCGTAAAAGAATATGTTGTAAAGCCTGCAGATTGTAGCTAGATATTTCTGTTAATAGAGCCTTCCCAAATTTAGGAAACAAAGGGGGTGGTCCACCTTAAAGTATTTCAAAGGGATTAAATCGTTTAACATAAGGGCTACATCTTGCTCGAATGTGAGCAAAGTGGAGGAGGCTCACCTAGGCATGGACAGTCTCTGTATTTAATTTAGTTTCCTTTGAGGGCATATTCATTCTTTCTAATGCTTTAAACTCTCAGTTCTATAAATGGATTGTAACTTCCAATTTATTCCTAGAGTGTTAGTTAATAATTGAAAACTTGGGCCATGAGTGCAGGGACTCTTTGGACCCCACAGCTAATGGTAAGCCAAATCAAGGAATTATTACATGCTTCACCTTAGCCTGAAAAACTGTCCACTATTACCAACAGATACGAATACCCATACTTTCCAGGATTTACCTCTGTGAAGTCCACTTTCTGAAATTCACCATCTGAGGTTCCTCACATATGAATTCTTTCCATAGGTTCCAGCTTTTCAGAATTTACCTATTGGAAATTACCTACACACCTTACAAAGTATTGTCAGGCTAAGGCCCAACTGGTTTTCAGAACAATTTTAGGTAGTGGCCTCGGGAAATTTACCAGGGTGCACATATCTACATGTGAACTGAGAGAAAGCTTAAGCCTGTATGCATTTTTCACAAGTTCAGTGTCAACATTTGCACACTTGTTACAACTGTTTTTTCTTCGTCCCTTAATTTTAACGACTAGTAGTTCTAGAGACTCCACTGGTTTTATAGAGTGATCTCCCAATCCACCTGATCAGTTCAGATGTTTCCCTGTATCTTAGGGTCTCTATTTTCTTTAATTCCTGTACAGTACTCTGAACCTTGGAGACTTCTTCCATTTTATTCTCCTCCTTTTCTCTCAAACTTGCTTTCAAGATCGCACTGTTCTCAATGTGCTCCTTAATCTCTAACTCTTTTGGCAGGGTTACAGGAGAGTTCCTTTGACTGGACAACTGCTGCTCCTTCTCACAACACCTTTGCTTGCTCTTCAGCTCCTCCCTTAAGTTCACAAAGGTACTATTGCAAGGTATTTTTTCCCACCTCCACCTGTTCCATTGGGACACGATGCTTCTGCATTACATTTATGGTGAAGATCTCAGCAGTCTTTTGGGGCTTTTACTGTAGTAGTTTCTCTTTCTAGTTTTCAACTTCAGTGTATTTTTGTCACAGATCTTTCAACTGTTCCTTTAGCTCTTATGTTTTTCTTCCTAATGCTCTTTCCCTTTCCCCAGCATTCCCTATCAGAGCATGTGGTCTTTTAACTGTTTCTGAAGAGTAACAATCTCTTTCTTGAGCCTGATATTTTCCTGTTTACTTTTCTTGGCCTCATCTTCTATGACACAGCACTTCCCCGTCTTCTCTGCTAACTACTCATTCCTTCTTTCTCTAATGCTTTGAATTTCTGGTGAAACTCTTCAAAGCTTATAATCAACATGTACTTCAGCCTAATACATTATTATATCAGGTCCAGCTCCTTTTTCATGGCCATGGTTTCTTAATGCAGCATCAGAATCTCTTCTTGGCCTCATTTGTGGTTAGCAAGATGGCAGCATTGGTGTCCTGTGCTTCTGTCAGCCGCTGATCTGTGGTCCCCTAATTTGCCTCATGCTCACCGAGGCTATTGTACTTGAATTTCATTTGATTTTGAGTGTTATCTAGGTTCCTTTTGAGGATTTTCTTCTCATTTTTGACTCTCACAAAGTCCTAATTTATATCTTCAAATCTTTTCTTCACATCAAATAATTCTCTCTGTTTTCTCCAGTGTGCTCTTCTATGTGCTTTTAATCTCTTGGTGGGTTTTGACCGGCACATATTGGTGATTCAGTCTTTTCTAAACCTGTTTTTTGAGATAGAAGTGTGTGAATATTTTCTTTGTCACATTTCTTCTTAAGTTCAGAAGGCTGCTTTATAAATTGAACACAGTTGGAATTCAGAGCCCCATGCTTCTTTGCATATTTCTCAGAGATATGGACACATTTTCCAGATAGTTAATGTGATTACTTAACCTGTCATTTTCTATCTTTCTCCTCCTTGGAAATTCATTTTCCCAATGTCCATTTTGCTTGCAATGAGCACACTGATCTAGTCCTAGAGGTTCCCTACTGCCAGTTGCAACAGAATTGTACTGTCTTTGCCAAGGATTTCTTCATCCCTATTCTGGAGCTCCTACCAAAACTCAAACCCCCTTCTTAAACTCTTTTTTTCCAGGGTATCTCTGTTATCAAACACCCACTGAGCAACCACTTCCAACTTAAAATACACCTTTCCCTCAAAACCTTCTAACTTTTAAAGATTTCTTCTAATATCTGGGGGTGACTGGGTAACAAATCCATATTTAGGGCTCTTTGATTGTCCAGGGCTTCAAGATTTATAGGCTTATAGGTCTTATAGGCTTCTGGGAAAAGTTCCAGAAAAGCATTATGGTACTCACTGGGGAACTGTATCATCTCACTCACTTTAGATTGATGACTTGGCTTTCTAGCCACTGAGGTATTCCTGCTAATGGAACTTGGCAATAATTGGTAAGCATTTCCATACCTCGATCACTGTTAGTCTCAGCTTGGGTAAGTCTGGGGAAAGACTTGCTCCAATTGGTCTGGTTCAATAGTGGGCCTACTGTCTGGTCCAAGGACCACCTTCTAGTCACCAAGCAGGATTCACTCCCTTTACTACCAGGTGAAAAGCACCTGTAAAATGTGCTGACACTTATCCCAGATGTGCTTCTTTGTGAAAATTGCTGTCGCTAATGAGGTAATGAGCCCCTGGTTTTTGTTTTTGTTTTTTTTTTCTGAAAAGGATGGATTTTTCTGTTTCCAGTTATTCAGGTCACTAGTGGTAAAGGGAACATATATTAGAAAGGGGGACTGCTCACCATCTCCTCCATATTCCTGTCTCAAGGGTAATAAGGCTAACATACCACATTGTGCCACCTCAGGCTGGTAAAAGCAACCACTTTTGGTATGGGAGGACTTAACATTAGAGGTGCTGATGGCAAAGAATAGGAGAGAGAGAGTACATCAGTGCATCTTCCTCTTTGGGACTCTATAACCCTGGGGGAGAATTTTTTGGATATGACAACTTTAGGCCTTGTTCTCCCATCCTGAGAAAAAGACTAAACAGAAGTAAATACAGGACACTGATAGAAACATCAGCATACACACAGAGACCAATAGCCACAGACACTTAACCCACATGTCCCACACCTTTCAATGTTGAACTCTACAGAAGGTCCAAGATGAGAGACGGAACATCCGAGATTGCCTCTTTAGGAGGTCACAAATGACCTCTGGAGGACATCACATATGTCCTCCCTAGGAGGCCTTAGATGACCTCTCATGGAGGTTCCAAATTGCTTCCCAAGGAGTGTCAGATGACCTCCAAAGGAGGTCCCAGATGTCCTCTCAATGAGGGTGAGATTACCTCTCAAGTATCTCAGATGGCCACTCAAGGAGGCCACATATGAACTCCAGAGGAGATTCCAGATAACCCTGTTGAGAAAGCCACAGATAACCGCCAGAGAAGGTCATATATGGTTTCTCAAGGAAGTCCCAGATGATGTCCAAGACGGTCCTATTTTTCTCATCAAGGTAACCCGAGATGTCCATCCCAAAGATGACCTCATAAGTGGTCCTAGATTGCCTCTTAAGGAAACTTTTCAAGAGTTCTCAGGTAGCCTCCTGAATAAGCCCCAGATGACCTCTGGAGAAAGTCCAAGATGGCCCCTGAAAGCCCCAGATGACCTCCAGGGCAGGTCTCAGATGGCTTCTCAAGGAAGTTCCAGATGTACTCATGATGAGGTTCCAGATAGCTTCCCAAGGAAGCCCTACATGACCTATCACGGAGTTCCCAGATGGCTTCACAAGGAAGCCACAGATGACCTCCAGATGGAGTCCGCAAAACAGGCTGGCAAACTTGCCCAGACATACCCCTAGAGGTACCTAAATGACATTTGTCCATGTTGGTCCTCTGGAGACAAACTCTTGAGGTAGACTCTCAACCCTGAAGGCTGACACTCTCACCTCACCTATGGGGATTTTTCCCTGGGGCGAAGGCCTGATGCCATCCAAATAGTTTATATCAATGGGGGTCTCCAAATATTAGAAACTCTATTGTTCAGGAGAATCCATCGAGACACAAAGGGCAAGCATTTTATCCCCTGTCCCTTTGTCTAGCCTTCACTGCAGACCTATACTTCCTTCAAGGTCTTTCCCTTTTTCCTTTCTACCAGTTCTTTCTTCTCTTCAGGCCTCTTCACTCTCCACAGGCCTGATCTGCTTTGCCTGGGTCAGTTGCCATCCTTTACCTCCTGCTCTACCTCAACTTCCTCTCCTCTCAGGTCTTTCCCCTTCTGCTATCACACAACTTCCCACCTTCAAAGACTTTTCCCTTTTTCTCTTCTCTTCTGTTGCTCTGAATAAGCAGCCTATATAAAGTCTGTAACCCTTCTGTACACCATCTCTTAACAGTTTTCAACTGTCACATCCCAAACTGCCCACAGCCCAATCACTTCTTAACAGCTCAACACTTGGTGATTACTGCCCCAGGCCCTCTCACAGAATGCTCCATCTTCTTTGGTGGCATACTTTGTCCTCTCCAGCTGGCCAAGAGATGGGGCCACGCTGATTATCAGACCCTATAGATGATCAGGACCGTGCTGATTATTACAGTATCATCCTTGTGATCTAATAACAATTGAAATTGGAAATTTGATTGTGATATTACAAACTCATTGTGACATCACAAACCCATTTTGACATCATCACCACCACGACATCACAAACTCATTGCGATAAGATTGTCATTGTGACATCATGATTCCATTGTGACATCTCAAATCTATTATGACCTCTTAGCTCCTTTGGAAAATCACATGCCCTTTTCAACATCACAGTCGCTTTGTGTATCCATATCCTTGTTGTTAACTAATGACAATTGAGATCAGACATGCCATTATAACATCAAAAAGTGTTTGTGACATCCTCAACAGTGTGACATCACTTTTTCTATATGAGAGCATCAGCTCATTGTGACATCACCAAACTCAAAGACATAATCGCATTATGACAATTCTCATTGTGACATTATAGACAAATTGTGAATGCTTATTCTGTGATTTCATTGTATTCAAAATATGGCATGGGAATTGCTATCAGAAACAAATTTTTGTGCCTACATAACAATTTTGAGCTGGGCGTTATGGCTCATGCCTGTAATCCTAGCTACTCAGGAGGCTGAGATCTGGGGATCACAGTTCAAAGCTAGCCTGGGCAAGAAAGTCAGAGAAACTCTTATCTCCAATAAACCACTCGAAAAATGGAAGTGGCGCTGTAGCTCAAGTGGTAGAGCGCTAGCCTTGAGCTGAAGAGGTGAGGGACAGTGCCCAAGCCCAGAGTTCAAGCCCCACAACCGACAAAAAAAATTGACATCATAATCACTTTGTACCATCACAGTGCCATTGTGATATCACTAATACAATGTGACATCACAAACCTCTCCTGTCCTCATAACTTTTGTGACATGTTTACATTGTGATATCTTAGACCTTTTTGCCCTCATAATTTGTTTTCAACCTCATATTTCATGTATGACATGAGATACCAGGAATCCACTGTGACATCATGACCATTGTGACATCACAATGACAGATGCCATGATCATAGTGTCACATTGTGACATCACAAAAGGTTTTGATCTCACAATTAGTTAGTGATGCCATACAGGTAAGGGGTCACAGTAGGTCTATGATGTCACAATTGGTTGGTGATATTAAAATTGCATAAAGTATCTCATTTGTCATGAAATCACAGAGAATATGAGTTCACAAATGGACTGTGGTTTCTCCAAAGGCATGTGTTGTCACAAATGTGATGAAGTCCTAGGAGGATTGTGATGTCACAGTGTGATACAATGTTCATGATGTCTGTCAGTATGATGTCACAATGGTCATGATGTCACAGTGGATTTCTGATATAACATATCATAACTGAAATATAAGTTTGAAAACAGATTATGAGCTCATAAATAGCCTAAGACTTCACAATTACAGCACATCACAAGACATGAGTACAGGGCAGTCTTGTGATGTCACAGTGTGTTAGTATATCACCATGGCACTGTGATGTCACAATGTTTTGGGCATGTCACAATGACATGATTGTTCTCGATGGTCTTTAACTTATAATGAGTATATGAGTTCACAAAGGGACTGTGGTTTCTCTAAAAGTATGTTGTCACAAATATATTGAAATCCTAAAAGGTTTGTGATGTCAGAATTTGATACAATGGTTATGACATCTAGCAGTGTGATGTCACCATTGTCATGATGTCACTGGGAATTTGTGATATCAAATGTCATATGTGAAATCTAATGAGGTCGACAACAGATCATGAGGACAAAAAGACCTAAAAGGTAACAGAATTGCAGCATGTCACAAAAGTTATGATGACAAGATAGGTTTGTAATGTCACGGTGGGTTAGTGATATCACAATGGCAATGTGATATACAAAGGGATTGTAATGTCACAATGGTTATGATTCACAGTTTGTTTATGATATCAAAGTATAGGCCATATTTGAAATAGAATGAAATCACAATAAAAGGTATTCATATCTATGATGTCACGATGACAATGTGAAGTTCTAATTCTTTCATATCATTTTAGTTTTGTGATTTCACAATCATCAGATAGTGTCAAAATGACAATGTGATGTCACAATTGTGATGATCTCAAAAATGTTTCTGATGTCAAAATGTCATGTCTGATTCTCAATTGTCAATAATTCACAATGGAGATTTGAGTACACAAAGGGATTGTAATGTCACAAATCTATGTATTTTTTCAAAGGTTATAAGGAGTCATAATAGATTTGGGATGTCACAAAGTGATCCTCGTGTCAAAACAGCAATGTCACAATGGGTTTGTGATGTCACAGTGGTGATGAGGTCACAATGGGTTAGTTATGTCATGAGTTTGTAATATCACAATTATTTGTCCAATTTCAATTGCTCCTAGTTCACCATGAGGTCACTGTAATAACCAGCGGTACCCCTATAATTCACGGGAACAGATAGTCAACATGAACTCCTAGTCTGGACCAACAGAGAGGGGAGTGCATGCCACTGGAGGGGGGAGGACATGCTGCTGAAAGAGATAAAATGTCAAGCCCCACATGGTGAGCTGCCAAGAAGTAATTGGGCATGGACATTAGGGAAGTGATGATTTAAAACTGTTATGCAAGAAACATATTGCACAGTGGGAGAAGGGTACAGCCTATATAATGGCTGCATGTTCAGAGCAACAGAAGAGGAGAGAAAAAGGGGAAAGGCCTGGAAGGAAATAAGTAACGAGACTGAAAGAGGGTAAAGACCTGGGAGGAGAGGAAATTGAGAGAGAGAAGGAGGTGAAGGATGGCAACTGGCCACCTCGTCAGGGCAGGACAAGCCTTTCAAGAGTAGAGCAGCCTGAAGAGAAGAAGGGAATGGTGGAAGGAAAAAATGAAAAGACCTGAAAGGTAGGACAGGTCTTTAGAGAAGGAGGATGAAGAGAAAGGAAAAAGCCTTGTCCTTTGAAATGTGGAGCTGTGGAGATCATTATTTTGGAGTTTGGTTGTTTGCAGACCAGTTAACAAATGGCTGGGCTGCTCTTTGAAGTTCTGAGGGTCCATGGTTGAGGCTGCATTTAGCTCTGGGCATCCAGCCCAGGTCAAGGTAGTCGCCTGTTACAAAATTTAAGATGACAAGACAGGTTTATGATGTTACATTCCATTAATGATTTCACAATGTAAATATGAGGTCACAAAGAGATTGTAACGTCATAATGGTGATGTGGTCACAATGGGTTTCTAAAATCAACTTATATGCCACATTTGAGATAGAATGAAATCATAGAATAGGCAATCACATTGTCTCTATGACCTCACAATGAAAATGTGATGTCATAATGCTATGATGTCATTGTCATCTTGGGATGTCACAATGGGCTGTTGGTATCAAAACAATGTGATCTCACTCTGGAGATGATGTCAAAGTGTTTGTAATGGTACAATGGCATGCCTGATTTCAGTTGTTCTTTGTTCACAATGAGGATATAATTATCCAAAGTTACTGTGATGTCACAAACACCATGTGCTTTTTCAAAGGTGCTAAGAGGTCACAGCAGGTTTGGGATGTCACAAGGTGATTGTGATATCACTGTGGCAATGTGATGTCTCAATGGCGTTGTGATGTCACAGTAGTGACAAGGTCACACTTAGATAGTGGTATCAAAATGAATTTGTAATATCACCATTACATGTCCAATTTTATTCTACTAGATCACAATGAAGATACGAGTTCACGTAAGGAGCTAGAAGTGAGAAAGGCCATGAATTTTGTAAAATATTATGAGGACATAATAGGTTGGTGAAAATGCAATGGGACAAAGATATCCCATTGGCAATGTAATGTTACCATTACATGAGATAGTATTGTTTTGAAGTCACAAATAGTTGCTGATGCCATACAGGTGATGAGGTCACATAGGTTTGTGATTTCACAATGGGATGGTGATGTTACAATCTCATGCCAGATCTCTAATTGACAATTATATAAGTTCACAGGGATAATGATGTATCCAAAGGCATATGTTGGCACAAGTGTAATGAGTCTTAACAGGTTTGTGATGTCACAATGTGTCTCAGTTTTCATGACATCTGGCAGTGTGATGTCACAGTGGTGATGATGTCCCAGTGGATTTCTGATATCACGTTAATCCTGAAGTAATATGATTTAAACAATGTATGAACTCAGAGAGGCTAAAGGGATCACACTGGCAGCATGTCAAAAAATTATGAGAATAGGACAGTTTTGTGATGTCACAGTGGGTTAGTGATATCATAATGGCAATAGGTATCATCAAGGTTTGTGATGTCATAATGGTTATGTGGTCACAATGTATTTCTGATATCAACCCACCTGCCACATTTGAAATAGAAAAAAATCAAAGAATAGGCATTACAATGTATCTGTGACATCACAATGACAATGTGATGTCATAATATTTATGACATCATTTTTGTTTTATGATGTCACTGTGGGCTGATGTTGTCATAATGACAAGGTGATTTTACACAGGTGATGAGGTCACAAAGGTTTTGCGATGTTAAAATGGCATGTCTGATCTCAATTGTCATTAGCTCAAAATGAGGATATGGGTACACAAAGGACCTGTGATGTCACAAAGTCCATGCTTTTTTTCAAATCTTCAGAAGTCATAATAAGTTTGGGATGTCACAATGTGTTTATGGTGGCACAAGTGCAATGTGATATCACAATCGATTTGTGATGTCACCACAGTGATGAAGTCACAATGGGTTAGTGATGTCTCATCAAGTTTGTAATATAACAATGATGTATACAATTTCAATTTCTTCTAATTAACTATGAGGATACTGTAATAACCAGTGGTGCCAGAATTATCTGTGGGAGCCGATAATCATTGTAAATTCTTGGCCTGGCCCACCAGAGAGAGTTGGGAATGCCGCCAAAGGTGGAGGTGTCAAGCCTCACATAGTGAGCTGTCAGGAAGTGATTGAGCATTGGGCAGTTTGGGAAGTGATGGTTGAAAACAGTTAGGCAGGATGCCCGTTGGAGTGAGGAGGTGTATAACGTATATATATGTTGCATTTTCAGAGCATTGGAAGGGGAGATAAAAATGGGAGCTATCCGGATGGAAGAAAGTGGTGAGACAGCAGGAAGGGAAAAACCTGAGAAGAGAGGAAGTTGAGGGAGAGCAGAAGGTTGGCATTTGGTCACTGGGGCAGAGTAGGGCAGGCCTGTGGAGAATGGAGAGGCCTAAAGAGAAGAAGGAAAGGGTGGAAGGGAAAAAGGGAAAGACCAGGAATGAAAGACAGGTCTGTAGTGAAGGAGGGAGGAATTGAAAAGTAAAAAGCCTTGCCCATGGAGGTTTGAAGCTTTGGAGATCATAATTTTTTGGTTGTTTCTTTGCAGACCAGTAGGGCTGCCCATTGGAGGCCTGAGGTTTGGTGGTTAAGGCTGCTCTTGGACCTGGGTATCCAGTCCAGGATAAGGTAATCAAAGTCCCCTTTCTAGTGTAAATTGGTTTATTATATTAAATGTGACTCTATTGTTTGTATCCTTGGCGTTGAGGTCATAAGAACACGAGTTCACAGAAAAAGCTTGAAGTCTCAAAGGCCATGTATTTTTTAAGATGTGATGTGGCCATAAGAGGTTTGTAAAAACACAATGGGACAGTGATATCACAATGGCAATACCACAATATCATGTCAAAATAAAGCTTTGATACCACAATTAGTTGTTGATACCATTCTCGTGATGAGGTCACAAAAGTTTGTGATGTCACAATGGGTTCATGATGTCAGTGTGGCATGGCAGATCTCAATTGTCATTAATGGGCAATGAATATATGAGTTTAAAAAGGGACTGTAATGTCTACAAAGGTATGTGTTGTCACAAATGTGATGCCATTCAAACAGTTTTGTGATGTCACTATGTGACATAATGATCATATCTGGCAGACTAATGTCACAGGGGATTTATGATATCACCTGTCATGCCAGAAATATGAGATTGAAAACAGATTATGGGCTCACAAATGACTTAACATATGAAAATGGCAGCATGTCACAAAACTTATAAGGACAGGACTGGTTTGTGATGGCACAACAGGTTAATGACATAACGATGGCAATGTGATGTCACAAAGGATTGTGATATCACAATGGTTATATGGTCAAAGTGGGTTTCTGAAATAGAATGAATTTACAGAATAGGCCATAACACTCTTATGTCTATGATGTAACAATGTCACTGTGATTTATAATGTTATGATGCCATTGTCATTTGGTGATATCACAAATGAGCTAATGGTGTCATAATGACAATTTGATGTCACTGCTGATTTATGGTGTTACAATTGTTATGGGGTCACATTATGTTTCTGATATCAACACACAGGTCAAAATTGAAATATAATGAAAAAGCCGGGCATGGGTGACTCATGACTGTAATCGTAGATACTCAGGGGCCTCAGATCTGAGGATAGCAGTTCAAATACAGCTCAAGCAGGAAAGTCCATGAGACTTATATCCAAAAAAACCACTAGAAAACCAGAAGTGGCACTGTGGCTCAAGTGATAGAGAGCTCATTTAGAGCTGAAGAGCACGGACGGCACCCAAGCCCAGAGTTCAAACCCCATGTTAGACAAAAAAAGATTAAAAACAAGCATTCACAATCTGTCTATAACATCACGATGACAATGTGATCTCATAATGTTATCTTGTCATTGTAGTTTTGTGATGTCAAAAGTAGTTGATGCTGTCATAATGACAATGTTATGTCACATTGGTGATGTCACAAATGGCATGTTTGATATCAATTTCCAGTTCATAATGAGGGTATAGTTACACAAAGGGGCTGTGGTATCACAAAGGCCATGTGTATTTTCAAAGTTGCTGAGGTCCTAATAGGTTTGGGATGTTGCAATGTGATAGTGATGTCAAATGGCAGTAAAAGCTCACAATGGGTTTGTGATGTCACATTGGTGATGAAATCAAATTGTTTTGTGAAATCACATTTCATAATCACATGACCAATTTTAGTTGATATTATATCACTATGAGGATAAGAGTTCACAGAAGAAGACAAGCAAAAAAGGCCATGAATTTTCTAAAATGCTATGAAGACATACTAGGTTTTTGAAAACACAATGGAACAGTGACATAACAATGGCAATGTGATGTTGCAATATGATGACTTAATAATGTTTTGATATCACAATTGGTAATGCCACACTAGTGACGAGTTTACAAGAGGTGTATGATGTTACAATGAGTTGGTGATATCAAAATATGACATGTGATCTCAACCGTCATTAACTCACAATGAGTATATGAGGTCACAAAGGGACTGTGATGTCTCCAAAGGCATGCGTTGTCACAAAAGTGAAGTCCTAACAGGTGTGAGTTGTCAGAATGTGAAAAAATGCTCATATCTATCAGTGTGATGTCACCATGACATAGATGTCACACTGGATTCGGGTATCACATTTCATACCTGAATTGAGTATGAGAGGATTATCATTTCACAGTTGTTTAGTGATAGCACTATGGAAATGTGGAGTCACAAAGGGATTGTGCTACCACAATGGCTATTAGATCACAATGTGTTCTTACTATAGTAGGTTTGTGCTGTCACAATTGGCTGGAAATGCCACAATGGCATGCCGAATCTCAATTGTAATTAATTCACAATGAAGATATGAGTTCACAAAGGGACTGTGTTGTCTCCAAACACCTGTGTTGGCACAAATGTGATGAAGTCCTAACAGATTTGTGAGTTCACAATGTGACACCATGGTCTTGATGTTTATCAATGTGATATCACAATGGTCATGATGTCAGAGTCAATTTCTTATATGATATGTCATACCTGAAATATTATGACATTGAAAACAGATTCTAAGCTTATTAAAGGCCTAAAATATCCTAATGGAAGCATATCACACAAGTTATGACTAAAAACTCATGCTCTTTGGAGCTTGATTCTTTCTTTGAAATTGTATCCTCATTGTGAACTTGTAGAAATTGAAATTGGACATGTCCTTGTAATATTACAAACTCATAGTGACAATAGTGACATCACAACTCTTTGTGACCTAATAACTACTGTGACATCACAAACCCATTGTGACATCACATTGCTGTTGTGCCTTCACAATCACATTGTGACATCACAAAGCTACTGTTAACTCAGCACCATTTAAAAGACCCATGACCTCTGTGGCATCACAGACCTTTTGTTTACCCATATCTTCATAGTGAACTAATGAAAATTGTGATCACACATAGCACTGTATCATCACAAATACTTTGAGCAAAAATTGTGACTGTGAAATCACATTGTCATCATGACACCATCATATCATTGTGACATCACCAAATCCCAATGACACCATACCATTTTTTTTTCATCTGTGCATTTTTTATTGTAAGTATAGTGTACAGAGGAATTACAGTTACATAAGCATGGTAATGTTGTGCATTTCTATTCTTGGATTTCATTCTATTTCAAATGTGCCATGTGGGTTGATATCAGGAAACCATTGTGAACTCATAACCTTTGTCACATCAAAATCTCTTTGTCACAGCACATTGCCTTTGTTACATCACTAACCCACTGTGACATCAAATACCTCTCCTGACCTCATAACTTTTGTGACATGTCATTGTGATATCTTAGGCCTTTTGTGAGTTGAAAATCTACGTTTGACCTCATATTTCAGATATGACATGAGATATCTAAAATCCATTGTAACATCATGATATCACACCACTGGACATCATAACCATTGTGTCACTTTATGACATCTCAGACCTGTTAGTTCTTCAACTTTTTGACTACATATATTTGGGGACATCAGAATCCCTTCCCAAACTCATATACTCATGCTGAGTTAATGACAATTGAGATCCCACATGCCATTGTGACATCACCAACCCCTTGGGACATCTCAAATCTATTGCAACCTCCTCATCAGTATGGCGTCACCAATTGTGACATCAAAACATTATTATAACATGATGTTGAGACATCACAATGTCATTGTGAAATCACTGTTCCATTGGGTTTTCGCATAGTATGACCTCATACTGTGAAGCTTCTTCTATCACCTGGTATCCTCATATTGAATTATTAATAGTTGAAATTAGATATATCATTCTGAAATTACAAACTGTGACATCACAAAACCAT
The DNA here is from genome assembly GCF_024711535.1 of Dipodomys merriami. Taxonomy (NCBI): domain Eukaryota; kingdom Metazoa; phylum Chordata; class Mammalia; order Rodentia; family Heteromyidae; genus Dipodomys; species Dipodomys merriami. Next base: position 4,127,874 of record NW_027202416.1, on the reverse strand, counting down.
TGTGACCTCATCACCACTGTGACATTAAAAACCCAATGGGACATCTTATTTCCATTGTGACATTACAGATCACATTGTGCCATCCCAAGCCTATTTTGACCTCTTACCACTTTATAAACACACATGGCCTCTCTGACATCACAGAACTTTTTTGTATTCATATCCTCATGGAGAACTAATGACAACTGACATCAGACATGCCATTGAAATATAAAAAATCCTTTCTGACATAATTATAATTGTGACATCATGTTGCCATTACACCACCAGCTCAATTTGACATGTAAAACTACAATGCCATCATAGCATTGTAACATCATATTGTCATTCTGATGTCATAGACACGTTGTGTTTGCCTATTATGTTATTTGATTCTACTACTGTCAATGATATCTGAAACCCATTGTGAGTTTGTGACCATTGTGATATCACGATGCCTTATTAGCATCACATTGCCATTGTGATGTCATATTGCAAAATTGATGTCACAAAGGGATTTTGATGTGAAAATGGTTATGATAACAAAATGAGTCTCTGTTATCAACCCACATGCCAGATTTCAAATACAATGAAATCACAGATTAGGCATTCATAATGTGTCTATGTTATCACAATGCCCTAATGGCAAATGCTATAATGTCATTGTTATTTTGTGATGTCACCATAAGTTAAAAATGTCATAACAATAATGTGATGTCATACTGGTTATGACGTCACACAGAGTTTATAATGTTACAATGGTTATTAGGTCACAATGTGTTTCTGATAGCAAGAGATATGCCACCTTTGAAATAGAATGAAATCACAGGATATACAATCACAATGTGTCTGTGACAGCTTTCTTGTTTTTGGGGGGAGGGTTCCAGTCATGGGGCCTGAACTCTGGGCCTGGGCACTGTCCCTCAGCTCTTCAGCTCAAAGCTAGTACTCTACCACTTGAGCCACAGTGCCACTTCTGTCATTTTTCTTTTTGCTTATGTGGTGCTGAGGAATCAAACCCAGGGCCTCATGCATGCAAGGAAAGTGCTCTACCACTGAGCTACCTTCCCAACCCCTATGCCAGCAAAATGGCAATGCGATGTAATGATGCTATGATGTCACTGTATTCTGGTGCTATCACAATGAGCTGATGGTATCATAATGACAGTCTGATGTCACACTGGTGATGATGTCACAAAGGGTTTATGATGTCACAATATCATGTCCAATCTTAATTGCCATTAGGTTATAGTGCGGATAAGATAATGAAGTCATGACATATACAAATGAACTGTGATGACACAAAGGCCATGATTTTTTGTCAAAAGTGCTAAAGTTCCTAACAGGTTTCGGTTGTAAAGTGTTAATTGAAGAGCTAAAGTAACTCATTTTGAAATCAAGCCCCCTGAGCTGTGCTGCCCTAGAGTAACCCCCAAAGAGAGCTGTGCTGCCAAAGAAAATTAATAGCTTTCAGGAAAACCGCAGGTTGCCACCAACGCTGCCCACCCTTAAGGAACAGAACAGCTGCCAAGGTGTTCCCTCAGAAAAAGGGAAGTGCAGTCAAGGTGGACTTAAATCCCCTGAACTTGTGAACTTGCTTGTGTGGAAAACCCATAAACTTGCTTGTGTGGGAACCCCCTGAACTTGTAAACTTGTTTGATAGTATAAAAGCTGTGCTAATTTTGTGCTCAGGACCTCTTAGAGTCACCGGTTACTGAGTGCGTGGACGACCAAGTTCTAGCTTGCAATAAACAACTCTGCTGTTTGCATTGATCGTGGTCTCTGGTGGTCTAAGAGGGGGTATCCGAAAATGGGGTACTTCATTAATGATATAAAAATGGTTTAGTGATGTAAAAACTAGTTTGTAATATCACATCTTATTTCAAATTTCAATTGCTACAAGTTCACAATGATACAAGTTCACAGAAAGAGTTTGATCTCCCAAAGGCCATGAATTTTCTAAGATGTGATGAGGTTATAATAGGTTTGTGAAAGCATAAGGGTACAGTAATATCACAATTGCAATATGATGTCAAATTATAATGTCATAAGAGTGTTGTTATGTCACAATTAGTTGCTGATGCCATAATAGCGATGAGTTCAAAGTAGTTTTGTGATGTCGCAGTAGATTGGTGATGTGACAATGTCATTCTAGACCTCAATTGTCATTAACTCACAATGGGTATATGAGTTCAGAATGGGATTGTGAGGATTCCGAAGGTATTTGTTGGCACAAATGTGATGAAGTCAGAATAGATTTGTGATGTGACAACAGAACAGATTTGTGATGTGACAATATGACACTGTGATGTCTAGCAGTGTGATGTCACAATATTCATGATGTCACAGTATATTTCTAATATTTCATGTCATATCTGCAATAATGAATTAGAAAAGAGGTTGAGCTCTCAATGGACCTAACATTACAGAGTGGCAACATGTCATAAACCTTATGATGACAGGACATGTTTGAGTTGTCAGTTATTTAGAGATATTACAATGGCAATGTTATGTCACAAAGGGATTGTGATATCACAATGGTTATCAAGTAAAAATATGTTTTTGATATGTAACCACATGCAACATTTGAAATATAATGAAATCACATAATAGGCATTAATAATGTATATATGATGTCACAATGACAATGTAATGTAATAGTGGTAAGATGTCATTACAGATTTGTGATTTCACAATGAGCTGATGTTGTCATAATGACAATGTGCTGATGATTATATTATAAATGCTCTGTGATATTACAATGGCATATCTGATCTCAACTGACATTTCACAATGAAGATATGGATACACAAAGGGACTGTGATGTCACAAAGGCCATGTGTTTTTTTTTTTCAAAAGTGCTAAAGATGTCATAATGGGTTTTGGAGGTCTCAAGGTGATGGTAATGTCACAACAGCAATGTGATATCACAATGGCTTTGTGATGTCACATTGATAGTCAGGTCACAATGGACAGGACAGGTTTGTGATGTCAAAATAGCTTAATGATATCACAATGGCACTGTGATGTCACAAAGGGAATTTTCATGTCACAGTGGCTTTGAGTTCACAATAGATTTCTGATATCCACCAATAGTGCTTCCTTGAAATAGAATGAAATAACAGAATAGGCATTCGCAATATATCTATAGTGCCACTATGATATATGATGTCATAATACTATGATATTTAAGTTTAGTGATGTCAAAATGGCATGTCTAATCTTATTGGTCATTAGATTACCATGAGGATCCCAAAGGTTGCTATGTGGTGAGTCTTTAAAAAGCCATATTGTGCTGCTGCTATTATATAGGTTTCTTGGTGCTATTTTTTTAAAGTTTTCTGTGTGCTGTCATCCCAAAGGGTGCTATGTTCTGAGTCCTTGAAAGGTAGGTATCTCTGACAATCACAAACACACACACATACACACACACACACACACACACACACACACACACACAAACACGGAGGGTCATCTTGCACCTGCTTAGTGTGTAGGGTGGATGGAGAAGATTCTCCCACAGCGGTTGGACTGAGGGGAGATTCAATCAACCTCGGCAGCTGCTAGGGTTGGAGTACGCCCTGAGATGAGGTGAGGCTGCTTCTGCCATGGCCTGGTAGCCTTATTGCAGAATCAGGGCAGCACAAGGCTAAGAGGTGGGGGACATGGCAGAGGGAGGAGGGGCATGAACAAGAGGAGGACAGGGAATAGCAGAGGGGGCACATAGCTGGTGCAGCCAGAGGCTGACAGGCTTGCGCTGTGGGGCAGGGCAACCCTCGAGAGAAGTGGTGGCAGAGAAAGAGAGCAGAGAGTTGAGCAGCCATATGCACCAGGGGAGACTGCGGCAATGGCTGGCCTCTGCTGCTGTAGGAGCACAGGTCTGGCCCAGGAGCACAGAGCACAAATCCAGCACAGCAGGCACATCCCTCCCAGAGTCCCAGGGAGGCTCAGAGGCCAAGTAGGACCTGAGTCCAAGGTCCCTGTGCCAGGAGTTCAGCTGGGGCTGGGGCACGCTTAGCCCTGCCACCTGCTTGCCCCTGTCCTGACTCCTCTCCTGCCCTCTCTGCGACATCATGTTTCAAACATGTTTCTGTTGGCTCAGACCCGCAGTGCCTCTCAGAGTCATCCAGCGATGGTGTGCCCAGGCCAGATTGTGGGCCTGACCATGTCGTGCCTCCCCCGCCCCGTCCTCTACTCTGGGCCTGAGCATCTGCCATGATGCTGCCATTGCTGTCCTCTGCACCTAGAACTCCAGCCTACAGCTTCTCCCAGAAGCACATATGAGTGGACATCCCGTGGGCCCACACCTTGTGACCTCTCCCAATCCCCCTTCTCCCCAACCCAGACGCACGACTCCTGCCTCCCTTCGCGTATCCCAACATTGCCTCACCAGCACCGGGTGCCAGCCCTGGCTCTGTCACAAATGCGTCCCAGGAGTGGGAGATGGACGAGTGGGTGTGGACCCAGGGATCCTACTACCATCCTTAGTGTCAGTGTCCCAGGAAATGGGGAGTTGCGAAGGCGGCATCACTGAGCCCCTGGCCCGGAGCAGTGAGAACCATACAGCGCCACATGTTCAACCTTCTTCTCCAAGATGGGAAACTGGGGGCTTTATTCTGAGGAGGGGAGCAACTCCACACCTGCCTTATTGGGTCTTTTCCTTTTTTCTGAGGTTGGGGGGTATTGGATGCAGAAGATAGGGCCCTCTTGCTGTGTGAGTCCTTGTCCTCTGTTCTCAGTCACCCTCTAAACTAAGGAGGGTCCCAGAAAAGCCCACTAGGGAGGTGAGAGCACTGGGGGTCAGATGGAAGGTGAATATCTGGAAGTGACACACTCCCTCTGACACACATACACATGGCCTGTCCGCCACCACCCCACCTGTCAACAGTACTCACAGGGTGATCACATTTCCCAGCTCTGCCAGCATCTGCTTGTGCTCCTGGTACATCTGGTGTCCTTGTCCTCCCCAAGAATCCAACCAGTCACCCAGAAGCATCTAGGCTGGAAGTAGGGAATCTGTTCATGTATGTAGCCTTTAGAACCCCATCCATTTCCTAAACACCACCCCCACCCCGGGACAGACACCCCCTGGGTACCCCATGACCCTCTGCTTATTTTCAGTCCTGGCTCTGAGGAGTCACCTGTCTGGGGATTTTTCACCCAGCGTCCTGTCTTAGGGTTTTGGTGAATGGGGAGTTAAGGTTGGTTGTTCCAAAGGGGAAGTGTCTCGCCCTGGAGAAGGAGAGAGGCGGGGTGGTGCTGTGTCATTAGAGTGGTGCTCCCCTTGGGTGGGAGATCTTGGTTCTGACAAGGGAATGGGGAATGGGAACCTGCGTGCTCCAGATTGTACATTGTCCCAGATGAGGAACCAATAAACTTAGGAGAGGCACTACTCTGATTTTGTGTGTGCGTGTGTGTGTGTGTGTGAGAGAGAGAGAGAGAGAGAGAGAGAGAGAGAGAGAGAGAGAGAGAGAGAGAGAGAGAGAGAGAGAGAGACAGAGACAGAGACAGAGACAGAGACAGAGACAGAGACAGAGACAGAGACAGAGACAGAGACAGAGACAGAGAGACAGAGAGACAGAGAGAGAATCTTTCTCCTTGTACAGCCTGCCTGACTGTGCTCAGGTAAGTGATCAGTTAGCAAAATGCAGGTGCTGCATGGAAGAGGCTTCTGTCACCATTCTGGATGTGTGTGTGTGTGTGTGTGTGTGTGTGTGTGTGTGTGTGTGTGTGTGTGTGTGTGTGTGTGTGTCTTGAAAGAGCATGAAGATGAGAGCAATGAAAATATATTTAAGTCACCATGTCTAAAAACAGCAAAAGCATTTTATTTCTCTCTCTGTGTGTATATTTGTTGTTATTGTTTTTTTTTTTTTTTTATCAATACCAAGTACGAGCCCAGTCACAACTTTTGTTTTTTCGTTCACAGTTTCACGGCTCCTTTATGGAAGATTTCAGTAGCTCATGGCTGTCATCCTAGGTACTCAAGAGCTGAGATCTGAGGATCACACTTCAATGCCAGCCTGGGCAAGAAAGACCCTAAGACTCTTATCTCCAAAACCCACCAGAACACCGGAAGTGGTGCTGTGTCTCAAGTAGTAGAGTGCTCACCTTGAGTTGAAGAGCTCAGGGACAGCATCCAGGCCCAGAGTTCAAGCCCCACAACTGAAAAGTAAAACATTTTTGCCTGTAGAGATGTGGAGTTGTGTGTGGGTGCTGTGTTTGAGAGACCAGGTGCTGGCCTCACTGTACAGACATTTCTAAGAACTCCCCAATTTTGCCCCCATTTGAAGCCACAGTAGGATAGGTGGTACCTTACCAAGAACTCAAGAGGATGAGGCCTGTGTCAGGCAGGGAGTGGGCGAATGTGTGCTGGGGTGGGGTTGTTGTGTCTGCATTCTGTCCATTGAAGGATGGATTAGGATGCTGTTGTCAAAGTCTGAAGTCAAGGGTTGCAAGAAGTTTGTGGCCTAATGAATTGGTTTTCCTCTGGGTATTTGAAGGTGGCTGAAACTGGCTGCTGCCGGTGGCTCACAACTCTCATCCTAGCTACTCAGAAGCATGAGATATGAAGACCATGGTTCCAAGACAGCTTGGGCAGAAAAGTATGTGTTACTTGATATCCAATGAACCACCAGAAAACAGGAAGTGGCTCTGTGGCTCAAGTGGGAGAGTGCTCATCTTCAGCTGAAGAGCTGAGGGACAGTGCTCTGGCCCAGAGTTCAAATCCCATGACCAAGAATAAACAAAGAAGTGGCCTTATTTTTCCACATAGACATGTGTACGGTAGGAAATTGTATGCTGGGTGATGAGATATTCCAGATATGTGAGAAGCTCAATTTTGTGTCTACAGTTGGTCTGAGTATGATAGTGCCATCTTCTCACGAATCGGATATGATCCTAATGGAGAGAGTTCATTGTTTTCAGGAACTGCTGAGGTCTTGGAATGTCCGTGTGTGTGTGTGTGTGTGTGTGTGTGTGTGTGTGTGTGTGTGTGTGTGTGTGTGTGTTTGTGTGTGTGTGTGTGTGTGTGTGTCTGTGTGTAACTTCCGGCCCCAGCTGGGCCTCTCAGGTCCTTCTAGACAAGCCTGGATGCCAAGAATACAGAGGCACAGACTTTAGATTCCAGGGCCAGGGAACTGGTATGGCCAATACCTGAATGTTCTGGGGCATTAGTCTTGACCTGGCTATGTCCCCCCTTTTGTACATCCACTTCTTAACCCAGTGTTGGCCACACACCAGCCACTTGTGTGAGTACTGTGGAAGTGGCAAGAGGGGAAGTGAGATTTAGGATGACCAAAATCTGGATTTATGGCCTGTGGGAGTGGCAAAGGATGTCTTTAAAAAAATCTTAGTTCTGGATCTCAGGGCCTAGTCACTGTCCCTGAGCTTCCTTTGCTCAAAGCTAACTTTCTATCATTTGAACCACAGCTCACCTTTCATCTTTTTTACTAGTATAGTGGAGATAAGAGTTTCATGGCTTTCTTGCCTCGCTGGCTTCAAGCTGCCATTCCTAAGATCTCAGCCTCTTGAGTAGCTAGGATTGCTGGTATAAGCCACTAGCACCTGCTAAGGATGTTAGTGTGTGTGTGTGTGCGTGTGTGTGTGTGTGTGTGTGTGCGTGTGTGTCTTGTGTGTGTGTGTGTGTGTGTGTGTGTGTGTGTGTGTGTGTATGTGTACTGGGACTTCAACTCAGAGTGTAGACGTAGATGCTATCCTTTAGCTTGTTTGCACAAAGTTGGTGCTGTACCACTTGAACTACAGTAGTTCTGCTTCCCACTTCTTTGATGATTCATTGGAGATAAGATTCTGCCCAGGCTAACTTTAAATCTTGATTGATTCTCAGGTTTCAGCCTTGAGTAGCTAGGATGACAGGAATGAACCAACTGTGCCCAGCAAATAATAGCCTTTCTCCACAGTGGCTGGGAGCTCCTGAAAGGTTTTCTTTATTTTTTCTGTGTCAGTACCGGGGTTTGAACTCAGGGTCTGGGCTCTGGTTTCTTAACATTTTCTCTCAAGTGGAGCCACAGCTCCACTTCTGGTTTTTGGTAGTTCATTGGCAAGAAGAGTCTCATTAACTTTCCACCCCTGAGCTGGCTTTGACCCACGATCTCTGATCTCAGACTCCTGAGTAGCTAGAATTTACAGGGGTTGAGCCACTGGTGGCATTGGGTTAGAAGATTTTCATAAGCAAGAGTTCTTCCCTGCATTTGCCCTAACTCCTCAATGAAAATGAAGATTGAGGGTCAGGAGCTGGGAAAAATAGGCTTCCAGCCACAGGAAATGGCTGGGGTCCATGGTAAAAAGCCAAACTAATCTTTCTCCTGAGTCCCATACAGGGACCCCATGCTCTGCCCTACCTGTGACTCAAGTATAAACCTTGACCCAGCCTTGAGGGATCTACCAGACTTTTCTGAAGCCACCGAAACTTCATTCCACTCATACCACCTGCTCTACACCACACCTCAGGACCTTTGCCCATGCTGTACCTTATGCCTGAGGCTCTCTGTCCTTTTACCACATCTCGGTACTCCTGTGGAATTTTGGCACTGGTTATATCACCTCCTGGAGCAAGTCTTTCCTTCCCTTCTCCCTCTTTTTTTATATTGAGTTGCTAGAGATGGAACTTGTGCAGGCTGATGGCTAATGCTCTATATTGGTGTGTGTGTGTGTGTGTGTGTGTGTGTGTGTGTGTGCCAGTTCTGGGGTTTGAATTCAAGGCCTGGACGGTATCCCTGAATTTTTATGCTCAACGCTAGCATTCTACTACTTGAACCACAGCTCTGGCCTTTTGGGTGCTTAATTGGAGGAAAGAGTCTCATATAGTCTTTCCTGTCTGCACTGGCTTGCAATTATGAACCTCAGGTCTCAGCCTCCTGAGTAGCTGAGATTACAGGGATGAGCCACCAGTACCTGCCCTCTATGTCTTACCTATAACCTCGGTTCTCCTGAGTCCCAGAAGAATATGTCTCACCAAGATCACTTTTTTTGTTTTGCCAGTGTTGTGGCTTGAACTCAGAGTGTGGGTATGTTCTTGAGCTGCTTTTGCTCAAGGATACATTCTACCACTTAATACACAGTGCCACTTTTCTCTTTTTCTGTTTGTGTGCTACTGAGGATTCGAACACAGGGCGTCATGCTTGCTAGGTAAGCACTCTACAACTAAGCCACATTTGCAGCTAAGGCTTACTTCTAACAGGAGCTATGAGGGTGGGATTTATTTGTGTACCTTTTTCAACAAAGAAATCACTGGCCATTTCATATCTTTGCCAGGATTTGGGACCAGCCTGAGACTAGGCAATGAGAAATGATGAATGAATGATAGCCACGAGGCCCCAGAGATCGAGGCTTACATCTTACAGAGGGATATGAAATAAGGAACCAGAACCTTTCACAACTCCTACATCCTAGGAACTGTGGTCTCTCTTGAGGCAGTGGCTGACTGCTAGATATCCCAATGGGGCCTCTCAGCCAGAACATAATGCACCCACTACATACACCAACCCAGGGAAGCCTTCGGGTTTCATTTACTAAATGGCAGAGAAGGATGTTTTGTTTAAGCTGCCAGCTCAGACTTAGTACTCTTTGAGGGCTTGTCCAAGCTTGTCCAGGTTGGGGGCTGGGCATGGGCCACATGATGAATGCTCACCATCCATACATCATCCATCCATACACAGAAACATGGTGTTACTGCCTTCTTTTTTTTATTTGGCAGGTCCGACGTTGAAATATGAGCCCTATCCCTGATCTCCTTTTGCTCAAGCATAGCTCCCTGCCCTTGAGCCACAGCCCTAACCCATGGGGATATTTTCCTGTGATCTCTTAGAAATAAGATGGTCGCAGACTTGGCTGGATTCAAATTGGCATTCTCTAAATCTCAGCGTCCTGAGGAGCTAGGATTACAGACAGGATCCACTGACACCTGGCTTTCTTTTGTTCTTCTTGTTCTTTTTTAAATCGTGACAGTCTGAAATCTTTACAGTGTCATTCCAATGGTTTGCATTCGAAGTAAACTACCCAGGCCTGGAGTTCGAATGCCAGGACTGTCACTACAAATGGAAGGAGATCCTGACAAACTCATTCCTATTTATGTGAATACTGATGGAATGTAATAAACGTAATCATTAAATTTTCAGTTAATTCATGATTGCATTTTAGAATGCCACACAAAAATTATAGGATTTATATCTTCCATTCTAGCACCATGGTATGATTCCATAATGGAAGGATATTGACTAATTTTTAATTAATGTTTTTTATAAGTATTCAGCCATGATACTTCATTAAATGGAGACATAACTTAATAACTAATAATTGGTAACTATATATATAATTTAATGATATCCTCATATTCTCTAAGTATAAACATATATATATATATATATACAGCAATCTACACATCTATCTATCTATCTATCTATCTATCTATCTATCTATCTATCTATCTATCTATATCTATCTATCTATCTATCTATCTATCTATCTATCTATCTATCTATCTATCTATCTATCTATCTATCTATCTATCTATCTATCTATTGGGAACTACTGTGGCTTCATCACAGGTCCTTAGAACTTCCTGGCAGCTCAATTTGCCAGAGGCTGGTGTGCTAAGACTGTGACCCCATTTACGGATTGGGCATTCTAGGCTGTGAGTTGAAATCTCAGCATGGTCAAAAATTATTAATGGAGTAAGACACCAATTCTGACACATTTTTTCCTGAAAAAAAAAAACTCCTGGGTCTCATTATGATGTATAATCCATATCAAATATATTCTATGTGACAAGATGTGATAAATGAAATATTATATGTGTAATAATACTAAATAAATAAGGGTAATAAACATCATACTCACTAAACCCATGTATGTAAATATATATCATATTTGAATATTATTCTTTCAGTGCTGGGGATTTAATTCAGCCTCTGGGAACTCGTCTGAATTTCTTGTCTTCAAGGACAGTGAGCTTCCCCTTCATTCACAGTGCCACAGAGTTACCCAGACCCTGAGTTCAAATCATAGGCCTGCCAGAAAAATGGTGCAAATTCCAAGCCAGGGCCTTTTTTTTTTTTGGCCAAGCACTGGGCTTGAAGTCAGGTCTTGGCATCTGTACCACAGCTGACCCTGGGATACTAGGACCCAAGTTCAAATCTCAGGGTTGACAAAAAATAAAAATAAAAAGGAGAAGGATAAAACAGAGATGTTCAAGAAGGTAGTGTTACATTTTTTTCTCTTTGCACTGTGACCATTCTTGGTCTAAATGACGAGGCCCAGAAAATGTACATGAGTTTGCATGCTGATATTTGGATGACTATTAGGGAAACCATAGCCGAAACCTCAACTTAGGCCTGGAGGTTGAATCTGGGACTGCCACTAATGATTGGCAGCAGATTCTAAGAAATGCATTCCAATATACATACATACAAATGGAATGTTATAAATGTAACAATTAAATTAGTAATTAGTGAATGAGTATACTATAAAATTATACACAACAATTATACTACATTGACTAATTTTCAATTAATACTTAATTATGTATTCAACAATGAAACTTAAAAATGGAGGGAATAATTTAATTGTCAGATATTGGTAGTAATATAATATATGTAATTTCATAATATACAAACATCTTTCTCTTGTTTTATACATACATATGTATACATATGCCAATCTACACTTTTATCTGTTTATACACATTTCTCTCCTGAGGCTCACTGGTATAGTGATGGCTAGTACATACAAAGCCCTGGATTTGATTCCTTACTTCCACATGCACATAAAAATCCGAAATTTGTGATGTCACTGAAGCATCGAGCACTATCTTTGAGCATAAATATTTAGGGACTGTGTCTAGACCCTTAATCAAGACCCAGGATGGACACCAAAAAAGATTTAATATTGTGACTGCAAATCTATAAGGATAGGACTTCAAATACCTCATTACAGAGCAAGCCGGGAGTCTGGTGCAGACAGCTGCCATCTAACCTGACTTAGCCAGAGGTATACCACTGCAACCCAGGTCCACGGAACCAGATGCTGCTCGCTCGCTCACCTCTGTCATCAAAGGTACTCAGGGGCTGAGATCTGACACTGGTGGGTTTAAAACCCAGGCCTGGCAGCAATGCTGTGAAACTCTGAACTGTGGCTCAAAGTGGTGGAGCTCTAAATTTGAGCAAAAGATCTTAAGACAGTACCTCCTACATTTTAGTGCAATCCTGTGGCTGACTCTCCCCTGCCCCCCAAAAAAATCCTCTGAATCATTAGATGTGAACTTTGTGCAGTTTGTGATGTGTTTCTGAAAGAATGGTGATACTGATGAAAGCACCCTAATACTAATGACAGCTTGTGGAATACAGCTATTTGATGAGTCCTTCCTGGGGTGCTGGGTCCCTCTTGGAGTTCTGTGTGCTGATTCCTGCACAGGATGCTGTGTGCTGGGTCCTTCACGGGGTGCAGTGTGCTGAGTGCTGCATTGGGTGCTGGGTGCTGAGCCTTTCATAGGATGCTGTGTGCTGAGGCCTGTAAAGAGTGTTATGTGGAGCCAGGAGTTGGTGGCTCAAGCCAGTAATCCTAGGTACTCAGGGTCTGAGATCTGAGGATTGTGGTTCAAATCCACACTGGCAGGAAAGGCCATGAAACACTTATCTCAATAAAACACCATAAAACCAGAAGTGGCACTGTAGATCAAGTGGTAGAGTGATAGCCTTGAGCTGAAGACCTGAGGGACAGAGCTCAGGCCCAGAGTACAAGCCCCATGACCGACAAAAATAAAGAGTGTTGTGTGTTTTGTCCTTCAAAAGGTGCATTCTTTCATCTTTTCCTTGTAAGAGCTACACAACTGAGATGATTATGCAGACAAGAATATTGAGGCTCCGATATATCTCAATGGCAGGGACAAAATTATGTATTAGTGAAGACTAGTGGGTTGTCTATGGCAGACAATTGTTTTGCTTTGTTTTTTTCTCAGTCATGAACCTTGAACTCAGGGCCTAAGCACTGACATTTACCTCTTGGGCACATGGCTACCACTCTACCATGTGGAGCCAAGGACCTCCTTGCAGCAGAGTGCCACGGCCTAGGGTTCTATAGTTAAGGTCTGTCATCCTGCCTTCCCAGGAAGCTGAGATCTGAGTATCTAGGTTCCAAACTATGCCAGAAACAAAAGGTCCCATGACCCTATTATCTCCAATTCATCACTAAGAAACCTGAAGTGGAAGCTGGGTGCTTGTGGCTCATGCCTGTCATCTTAGCTACTCATGAGGATGAGATCTGAGGATCATGGTTTAAAGCTAGCCTGAACAGGAAAGTCCTTGAGACACTTAGCTTCAATTAACCATCAGAAAGTGGCTCTGTGGCTCAAGTGGTTATAGCACAAGATTTGATTTCAATTGCTCAGGGATAGCAACCAGGCCAAGATTTCAACTCCTACAACTGACAACAACAACAAAAAAACTGAAACAAACTAACAAACCTGAAGTACAGGGCAGGGAATGTGCCTTAGGGGTAGAGTGCTTTGCATCTGTGAAACCTTGGGCTTCATTCATCAGGACCACATCACTAGGAAAATACCTGTAGTGGCTCTATGGTTCAAGTAGGATAGGGCAATCCTTGTACAAGAGACACTAGGCACAGTGATCATGTCCTGAGTACAAGCTCCAGGATTACTGAATACACTCTCTCTCTCTCTCTCTCTCTCTCTCTCTCTCTCTCTCTCTCTCTCTCTCTCTCTCTCTCTCTCTCTCTCTCTCTCTCTCTCTCTCTCTCTCTCACACACACACACAGAAAGCAATAGTGAAGCTGTGACACAAAATGGTAAAGCACTAGACTTCTCTGAGCTCATGGTCAGCCCTGAGACCCTGTGTTCAACCACCAAATCTAGCCACCCAGGGCCCAACTGGTAGAGGTCAAAGGTTTCAAAATCTGATGAACTTCACCAGAATTAGATTACAGGAATGTTTGTGATATCTGACATGTGCTTAGATTTCCCAAGCTTCTGGAAACCTAGGAGAGACATCATAGGCCCATCATCAGCCTCAATGAAACAAACATTTCTTTAAGTTCAGTGCCCTAGTTGTCTGCCAGAAGGACTCCTGAATTACATTGAGCACTCTATCTGAACACCAGAATATAGTCTCACAAAGGCAGTATAAGTGCACAGAACTTGGGCTGCCATGGGAGGTTGCACAAATGAATGCTTCCTGTCAAATCAAAGCACTGGGAAGAGAGATAGTTTGGGGTACAAAGCAGCCTTTTTCTCCTGGCCTTCAGAGCCCACCCACACTCCTCCTCAGTAATTGGCCCAGATCGAGTTGCCTGTTACACAGCTTTACAGGAGTGAGGCCTTTTGTCTGCCTGTCCAGACAGTGAGAGAGACTTCTGGCCTGGGATGCAGAGAAACCCTTAGGCTACACTGGGAGCAGTGAAGGGAGCCCTGCAACGTGCAATTTCATGAAAACAGTCTCTGTGTTATGAACTCATTGAATTGAATACAAATTTCATAGGTTGATGCCATTCATCAGATCAACTCTGGATCTTCTCCTATAAGAATACATCCAAACAAAATGAAAACAACACCGAAAAATGCCACAAGCCGCGGATATTCAGCAGTTTGTTTTCCTTCCTTGCATGTTGACCATCCTCTTTCTGAATGACATGGCTGCAACCTGTAGGTCACCTGTCATTGCTGAAGGCTGGCTGGCTGTCAGTGAAGCCATAGGCCAACCTGACACTAGACCCTGAGTTCGAATCCTGGTCATGCCACGTAAAAAGGGCTGGAGAGCCTCAGAAAATATTGCTTGTCCATAGGAACACCAGCGGAATATAATCAATGTCATGGTTGTATGAGTAGTCCATCAATGTGTCTAGCATAAAATTAGACCCAATAATCACAGGGCACGGATTGATTTTAATTCAGATTATTATGCATTAAAAGAACTGTTGATTAAATGGAGTCCTCCCTAAATACAGGAGAATTGGTAGGAACGTAGTATATGTCATTATTAGATACCTCTGGCAGTACCTAATATCTAAATTTATATTTATTTAGATACCACCATCGTCATAGAAAGTTACAGCTATTTTGGCCAAACCTGGGGCTTGATCCCAAGTCCTGAGATCCACTTGGCAGCTGAATGGGATAGAGGCAGCGGTGCTGACACAAGCCATTCATGAATTGGGCCTCTCTGGCCTTCAGATCAGGTCCCATCATTGCCAAAATTTTCTTCCTGGTGTAAGATTTCAAGTGTGACACCTGTTTTCCTTTTCTGTGCAATTTCATAATAGGTCTGCAAAACTACATGCTATGGAATAGATGGGAAGAAATGTAATAAATGTTATTGGTGTACTCACAGTCCATAAAATAAATGCTAAATAAGTAAATCAATAATAAAATATAATGAATCACTCCAACAAGCACGATATAAACTGAATACATAGAAGTAAGTATAAATCATATATTTAACATGTTTATAAATGTTATGAGGTACTTGAATTCAGTCCTAGGGAAGAGGTTAGTTCATGCATGATTCTCATAGGAAATGATAGGCAAGACGTATGGCACAATGATTATTTTAAATTAAGAGTTCATGAAGTATGACAATAAGAATCACATTCAAGAATTGGAGGCATTGGGAAAGATCCAAGAATCGGTACTCACATGGTACATAGGATTCCAACACAGCTCATTACATCTCCTACTCTATCCAAATAGGTATTTATTAGCATACTAGCTTCAGCTTATGAATGGATGAATATTGTGCCCCACCCCACCCAGGGGCTCTATCTCAGGTCCTGGATATGGCCTAGCTCAGAAGATGGTAGGCTCATGTGGACCCATTGAGCTGTTGGGCCTGCTAGGCCCCTAGTTTAAATCTCAGCACTACAAAAAGGTTCATCCTGGTGTGAGAAGCCAATCCTTGCACCTGTTTTCCTGTACTGTGCAAGTGCTGGGTCTCAGCAAGAATGAAGAATCAAGAAAGCATAGGCAACTCCACACCCATGGGAATAGGGTGTCATCCAACTCAGCAAAGTTATATATGTCATCCTATAATCAACAGAATATACAATACCTCCTTGAAAAAGACACAAAATAAAAAGAATAACTACACTGAATGGAAGATGCATACCAGACCTGTATGTAAATAAATAGAGATCTTATGTTTAAAAGAGGTGGGCTTCTTATTTTGTCCAGAGTTGGGGCTTCAAATCAGGCCCTGGTCTAGGCCTGATATTCTAGTCTTCAAGTATGGTGAGCCTCCCCTCCCTCCACAGTGCAGCAGTTACCCAGACCTGTGTTCAAATCCCAGTACTGACAAAAGATTCATCCTGATGTCAGAAGCCAGTCATTGCACCTGTTTTCCTCTCCTGTGAAATTCCTGGGTCTCAGCTAGGATGGAGAATGAATGCATAAGCAACCCTATAACCATGGGAACAGGTTGTCATCCATGTCAGCACAGCTATACCTGCCACCAGCCTCAGTAAAACACAAAATATCTCCATGAATTAGAAACAAATTAAGGAGAAGTGCACCTAATGCAAGAGGCTGTCCGCACATGTATGTCAATATCGATCTTATGTTTCAAGGATGAATCTCTTCCTATCCTGGCCCTCCCTGGGGTTCAATGTCAGGTCCTGGGAATGGCCTAGCTCCTTAGTTGCTCACAGGCCTGTATCCCCACCTAATACCTTTCCCCAATTTGATCTGCTAGACTCTGTGTTCAAATCCCAATAATGTCAAAAGATGAATCCTGAAGTGAGAAGCCCATCGATCCACCTGTTTACCTGCCCTGACTTGTGAAAGTCCTAGGTCTCAGGGAAGATCAAGAATGCTATATAGGCAACTCAATTGCCATGGAAATAGGTTGTCATCCATGTCAGCACAGTCATATCTGTCATCGTACTAAATAAAACAAAAAATTCATCCATGACTAAGACACAATAAAAAGAATATCTACACTGAACATAAGACACATTTCACACATGAATGTAAATAGAGATCCTATGTGTAAAATAGGTGAGTATATTATTTTTGCCCGTGCTAGGGTTTCAATTCAGGCCCTGCAACATAGACTGATATTGCAGTCTTCAAGGATGGGGAGCTTCAATTTCTCCTACAGTGCTATAGATTTAACGCTAACTGAGTTAAATCTACAACAGCTTCAATTACCTCAGGGTGGCGGGCTGCCATGGGTCCATAGCCAATCCTGGGATCCTAGGCCCTGAAGTCTTGCCAGAAATAAAACAAAACAAAACAACAAATAGAGAGAGGGAGGGAGGGAGGGAGAGAGGGAAGGAGGGAGGGAGAGAAAGAGTGAGAGAGAGAGAGTGAGAGAGAGAGAGTGAGTGAGAGAGAGAGACAGAGACAGAGACAGAGACAGAGAGAGACAGAGAGAGAGAGAGAGAGAGAGAGAGAGAGAGAGAGAGAGAGAGAGAGAGAGAGAGAGAGAGAGAGAGAGAGAGAGAGAGAGAGAGAGAGAAAGCCGTGAAATGGATATTTTGTATTTTGTTCCTTTTCATGGTGACCATCCTGGGTCTCAATGACACACCTACAATAGGGTACCTCACTTTGCATTGGGGAAGGCTAGTGGGCTATGCCATAGGCCCATACAGCCATGTAGGCCTTGAATTCTTGTCCTGGTCCTGACACCTACCAGTGGGGTGTTTTCCCAAGAGACTCTTCCTATGCATGGGAATACCAATGGAATGTGAGCAAACTCATGATTGAATGAAAAGTTTCTGCGTGCATTAGTCTAGTCTAAAATTAGACACAATGATCCTAGGACGCTGATTGATCTTAATGAATATCTTACTAAGCATGAAAAGAATCCTATTCCTTCAATGGTGGTGTAATAACTACCTAAGACTTGGTAGAAACATAGTTTATGTCATTGAATCCTAGGTAGATATCTCTGGCACTCCATACAAATATATATTTCTTGGTATACTACCACCTGCCTATCCATGTATGGCTATTTTTCCACCCCTACGGCTTGATCTCAGGGTCTGGGAACTTCCTGGCAGCTTCCTGGGATAGAGTTTGCCTTGTTGACACACCCATTCATGAATTGGTTTTGCTAGGCTCTGAGTTCATATCCCAGCACTGCTAACAATTGGATCATGTAGGAAGAAGCATAGTGTGACACCTGTTTTCCCTTTCTCTGAGAGTCCTGGGTGTCAGACATGATGGAGAACATGTCTACAAATCTAGATACTATGTGATAGGTTGTCATCAATATAATAAATGGAATGTGTGTTATCATAGTCAATAAAATAAATGGTAAATAAATGAATAAAACAGAAATACAATAAATAACCACAACAAACAAGATATGGACTGAACATCTATAGGTAATTACAAATCCTATCTTTACAATGTATATAAATAGTATGTTTCCCAGTGCTGGGGCTTGAATTCAGGCCTAGGGCCCAGGCCTGACTTTCTTGTCTTCAAGCATGGTGAGCTTCCCCTTGGTCGACAGTGCTGCAGAGTTACACAGACCCTGAGTTCAAATCCAAAGCCTGGCAGATAAAAGGGCACCAATTGCAAGCCAGGGAGATAATTTTTTTTGTTTGTTTTTGCCAATTTCAGATCCTAGGAACTGCCTGTCAGCGCAATTTGCCCCAGGATGGTGTGCTGACGCTCACCCATTCATGAATTGTGTCTTGTAGGCTATGAGTTCAGATGTCAGCACCCCCAAAAAATGAATTGTGGCATAAGAAGCTGATGGTGATACAAGTTTTTCTTTTCTGTGAAAGTCCTGGTTGTCAGGTATGAAGTGGAATCCATATGTGTGATAATAGTCAATAAAATGAACAGTCAATACATGAATAAAATAAAAAATAAAATGAGTAACTACACTGAACACAATATGGAGTCCACATATGAATATAAATCATATATTTAAAATGTACACAAATAGGATGTTTTCTAGTGGTGGGTATCGATTTCAGGCTTAAGAAATGGACTTGATTTTTTTTACTTCAAGGAGGCAAGCTTCCCCTTCCCACAGAGAGCAACAGTGTTAGCCAGACCATGCATTCAAAGCCCAGTCCTGGCAGAAAAAATGGCACCTTTATAGTATGTGAGCCCAATTCTTAGGTATTTCATTCTGCCTCCATTTAATGAATGTGATTGTTTAAATGCTTCATAAAGTGTTAGTTACAATTTATCAGTGTCCTATAATATTATTATGTATAATTTTATCCTAGAATCATTCAAGAACTTCCCATTCAATCATGAAATACATCACATTCCATTGGTAATCATATGAATAGGAGTGAGTTTCTTAGGATCTCCTGCCATTTGGAGG
This sequence comes from Dipodomys merriami, assembly GCF_024711535.1. Lineage (NCBI taxonomy): Eukaryota > Metazoa > Chordata > Mammalia > Rodentia > Heteromyidae > Dipodomys > Dipodomys merriami. The sequence continues at coordinate 4,108,585 of NW_027202416.1, read as the reverse complement.
TGGCAGGACCAGGATTCAAACTGTGGGCTTGAGCTCCCAGCACGTAGACCTTAGGATAGAGAAAACACTGGTCTGTTTGAGTACATCAGCAAGACCAATGATTAGGCAGGCAGCAGTGGCTCTCAAAAGTCTTCCTTGATACTTACAAGGCTGTGATAGGAGGATCATGGTCAAAGTGAACCTAGGCAGGAAAGTCCTTGAGACTTCTGTCCAACGTCAGTGCCAACAAAGCGAGAAGTAGAGCTCTGTGGCTCCAGTGGTTAGCCTTGAGCAAAAGCAGTTCACAGATTGTGCCTAGATCCTGAGTTCAAGGTCTGGGACTGGCAACAAACAGACATACACAACAATCTGTGCAGCCATCTGGCTCAAGCAGGTCACCCTCTTGTCCCCAACTGGATTGGATAGAGTTTCCTGGGAAAGGGGCTGCTGTCATCTTGACTATGCCCATTCTGCCTGCATCACAGTATTTGAGACACACCCCCATTCTTTCATGGTTCTTTCTGACCAATGGTATACAAGAATGGTGGCCATGCCCACATTCTATGCTGCCCTGTAGCACCGGGATTACCTCTGTGGTTGATACCACTACCAGTAGTTGAGGAAGGTAGAGGTGGGTGAGTGGTGAGCAAGAGACTTGAGGCCTAGGAAGAGAGGCCTTGCTCAGCCACACCATGTGCCAGCCTGTGCGCTGGCCCCCTCCTCCCCTTCCCAGCTGTGTAGCATTTCAAACCTGGTGTTGCTGGTTCAGATTGTGGTGCCTCTTGGAGTCCTCAGGCAATGGTTCAATGGTGCGCCACTGGCCGGCTTCTGGTCTGACCTTGTCCTGGCCCCCCTGTCATCTGCTCTGGGCCTGAGTGTCTACCATGCCTCTGTCATTGCTGCTGGCCTCACCCGGAACAGCTGCCAACAGCTTCTCCCAGCAGCACATGTGAGTGGCTGCCCACGCAGGACCACACCCCACAAACCCATAAATCCCCCCTCTTCCCTCCTCCCGACCAGGACCTGCACCTCCCCCATGCCCCACATTCTGGCCCAGGCCCTGCCACAAATGCCACAGGGATGGGGGTGGGTGTTGACCTGAGGATCCTACCCCCATCCCTAGCCTACAGTGTCCCAGGAAACGGGGAGGTGCAGGGTTGGGTGAGGAGTGGGCGCCACAGAGCCGTTGGCCTGGAGCCACACAGCGGCGCATCTGCACTCTTCCTCTCCCTGGTGGGAACCTGGTGGCTTTAGTACAGAGGTGGGGAGCAGCATGTCCACACTTGCCTTCTGGGTACTTTTCCTTTTTTCTCGGGTGGAGGGTGTTGGATGCAGAAGATAGACCCCCTTGCTGTGTGAGCCCTTGTCTTCTATGCTCAGTCACCCTTTCACTTGATGAGGTTCCCAGAAAAGCCCAGTATGGAGGTGAGTGTGTTGGGAGTGAGAACAGAAGGTGAATATCTGGGAGGAACACCCCACCCACACACATGCACCCCGGCTGTCCCCCAGCACCAGCTGTCAACAGTTCTGACAGGGTGATCACATTTCCCAGGTCTGCCAACTTCTGCTGGTGCTCCTGGTCCATCTGGTCTCCCACAAACTCAGGAGAGGGACTGCTCTGAGTCTGTGTGTGTGTGAGAGAGAGAGAGAAAGAGAGAGAGATAGAGACAGACACACAGACAGACAGAGACAGAGACAGAGAGACAGAGACAGTGATGGAGAGAGACAGAGATGGGGAGAGACAGAGATATAGAGAGACAGAGAGAGATACAGAGAGAGACACAGAGAGAGACAGAAAGAGAGACACAGAGAGAGAGATCATCTTTCTCCTTGTTCAGCCTGACTTTACTCAGGTGAGTGATCATTTGGCAAAATGCAGGTGCTGCATTCACAAGTCTTCTGTCACAGGTCTGGATGTGTGTGTGTGTGTGTGTGTGTGTGTGTGTGTGTGTGTGTGTGTGTGTGTCTGTGTGTCTGTGTGTCTGTGTGTGTCTGTGTAGATGTGCATTGTAACAAGGAGACTGGTATGGCAACTTCTACCTGCTATCTTTTCGGGGGTGCATGGGATTCACAGCTAGGGACCTGGAAGGGAGGGACGCTTGAAGGGGACTCAGCACTGTTAAAAGAACAAGAGATCTGTGTGCCCTGGAGCTGTGTACTCCCTTGGGCCTGGTTAGTGGCAGTGGGAGTTTGGGAGAACCTGGGAGTGCAGCTCACATTGGGTGGCTTCCCAGGGGTTCAGAGAGCTTGGCCAACACTTAGTAAGCATATGAGCCCTGCTAGTATGGAGCAGAGCAACATAGGTCAGACTCCATGTCTTCTCATCATGACGTCTGATGGGCGAGGCCAACCCTATGTTAAATCTTGAGCTGTGATCTTCAGATCTAAGGCACCTGAGTAGATAGGATTATAGACATGAGCTTGAGGCACTGGACCTCTGATTCTTTTTGGTATATTATGGTTTGACCTCAAGGCCTTAGGCTTGCCAGTCAGGTCTTCTACCATGCGAGTCAAGCTTTTCTGTTTTGGGCATTTCCGAGATTGAGGCTTAATATATACTCAAGCTGGGCTGAATTGCGGTCCTCCTATCTGTGACAGGCATGCAGCACCAGGCCCAGTCCTCTGTATTTGGGATGGTAGACACATAGTGTCACACTCAGTAATTTATTTAGATGGATTTTTCCAAACTTAGTCCACGGCAGCCAATTCTTGGACACAGGTGAAATTCTGAGTTTGGCTTTGACCATCAGACCTCAGTCTCCTCATGGGACAGTTGTGAGCAAACAAGGGATTACTACAGAGGGATCTCCGGAGCAGGGCCAGGCACAGAGGGAGCGGCAGTCAGATACAGTTCTCAGCAATTCTCTGAGAATATGACAGGAAGATACCCGGAAAAAGCTCAGATGGTGTGTGTTATTAAAGGTGCGACAGGTATAGGAATATGAAACAAAACATGGCTCTTTCATTATTACCCTATCCCCATGAGGAAAGGGTTCCTTCACTTTGTTCAGTTTTGCAGCTGGGGAAATTGAGGAACAGAGAAGCTGGGTGACCTACTCATAACTCTTCTGCCATGCTCCCTAGGACAATGGGTGCTATTCAGTCCACTTCTTGTGGTGGGAAATTCACTGCTTGTCAGTCGTGAGGCTTGAACTCTGGGCCTGGGCACTGTCCCCGAGCTCTTCAGCTCAAGGCTAATGCTCTACCACTTGAGTCACAGTGCCACTTATGATTTTCTGGTGGTTCTTTGGAGATAAGAGTCCCATAGATGTTCCTGCCCAGGCTGACTGTGAACCATGATCGTCAGATTTAGCCTCCTGTGTAGTTAGGATTGTGGACCTGAGCCACTGGCAACTGGCTTAAGTGTAATTCTGACCATCTTCCTTTCACTCTCTCTCTTTTAAGAACTATTTGAATGGGTGCTGGAGAGGTGGTCCAGCATCCCCAAGTGGCTGGAACCAAGGGGGCCCTCTCATTCTGGAGGTGAGCTGTGGTTCAGGAGCTGTCTCGCTCAGTCTGTTGTACCAGCTACATGCGGTAAGCCCCTCTGTGCCCTGGCTAGACTGTGACAGTTATTCGTTGTCCATCTAGCATTATTGGACTCAGTATTGGGTTCAATGTCCTTTCCTAGCAAAAATTTCTGGCCAAAATTATGATACATTGTTACAGAATGAAAATGTAAAGCCATCTTACAAAAGTCTTTTAGGGCTCTGGGAATATGGCTTCATGCTACCGTGATTGCCTAGCATGCATGAAACCCTGTGTTCAATTCCTCAGTACACATAAATAGAATAAGAAACACTGGAAGTGGTGCTGTGCCTCAAGTGGTAGAGGGTTAACTCGAGGAAAAAAAAAAGCTGAAGGATAATTCTTTAGCCCTGAGTTTAAGCCCCAGGACTGGCAAAACAACAACAACAACAACAACAAATATTTAGTTAGTAAATGCAAAATAAAAAAACCCATACTTGGAATATACAATTGCTCCATCCATACTGATACCTGGAGATAGTACCTAATTAATGTACTTTACCAATATTTGGATACTGTGTTGGAAAAAAAAAGTTTTGTTCATTAGGTCACAGCAATTAATGCCAGGAATGTGCTTAGATGTCAGGAAGATTAATTCTGGAAATTCAAAGATTGTAGGCTTTTGAGTGGTCACTGCTAATCACAATGAGAAGGGTAATCTAAGTGAGATTTAGAAACCTTTGGGCCAGTCCTGGCACCAAAAAGACAGAGGCTAATTAACAGCTGTGACAGAAGAGAAGGAATAACTCCAGATAAAAGGAATAAGTGATAGTCAATAAGGTATAACAGAAATCGTTCTAAGGAACCATTTTTAGTTATTGAAGAACAAGTTATCAACTAGGCTTATTCCTCATTGCCTTTAACATTCTAAATCTCTTAGCATAGTTCTTAATCTCTGTGTGATAAATATATCTCCTGATTAACTTTGCTTTCTAAAAACCTGTCTTTCTTTATTTCTCTATGAGCATTTCCTAATATTAAATACACCTACACAGAGGGAAGAGATGGTAATCTGAGGGTCCTATAGCTCATGAGGCATTAATGTAACAAAATGGAAAAGGAAAACATATTTATTGCTACCTCAATTATTCTGAAAAGCTGCAATGTCACATCATTTGATTCAGATTTCCATTCTTTGTATACTTAGTGTCATTAAGTGCACTAAATGCAAATATGAGCCAGGTGCTGCTGGATTATGCCTGTAATCCTGGCTATTCAGGAGGTTGAGACCAGAGGATCTTGGTTCAAAGCCAGCCTGGTCAGGAAAGTACATGAAACCCTTATCTTCAATTAACCACAAGAAACCTGGAAGTGGTAGAGCACTCAACTTGAGCTGAAGAGCTGAGGGACAGTGCCCAGGATCAGAGTTTAAGCCCCACGACCAAGTAAAAATTGCAAATATTACTTTAAGTTTTCACAAAAGGAATGACGAAGTCAATAATAATCCTGCCAAGCAGAGAAAATAATACCAAAATGATTGAGTGCACCTATATGTACTGAGTTTTTTAAGTTATGGATCCTTTGCTGAACATATTTTCTTCTTTTACAAATTGTCAAATATTAGCCTAATAATTAGCTTCATCTAGTATTTCTTGGTTCAAAAGGGAAGTCCATAAAGTTGATGTCACTTAGCTTTCTTAGTGTCTCAGTTCAAAGCCAAACCAGACAGGAGAGTGTGTCAAATTCTGATCTGTAATTAAATACCAAAAAATCCAGAAGTGCACTTTTGGCTTAAACAATAGAGTACTAGCTTTGGGGGCACGTGGGCAAGGACACTGTACAGGGACAGGGTCCAGCCTCTGAGTTCAAGCCCCAGAACCAGCACAAACTAAACGAACAAAACAAACAGCAGATATTTCTTTGGGAGCCTCCTTAAAAGAGTACTGATCTGAGAAGAGGCTGCTTTTGCTGATCATACTTACTGGATCCTGCTTTTTTGGAATCCTTATTGCTATGGAAAACTCCAGACCAGACTAAAGGAATTGATAACTGAGTCCTGCAACAAGAAAATCACATCAAGAGTGAAACATCCATGCATAAGACACTTTAAAACATCCATGTGTTTGTTTGTTTGCAGCAGACCACTTTTAAAACAAATATTTGCTTTTGTTCTATGCTGGCCTTCAAATGGCATATTGTTTCCTTTTGTAATACTCTCAATCAGAAGGTTACAGAGAAGTTTTATATGAGTAAAGAACACACTCCAAAAGTCTTTAGCCCACTTATTAATTGGGCAGTTGTTTCTTTGAAGATTTGTTGTTGGGGAATTTAATTTTTTTTAATTTAATATTATTTTATTTGTGAACATACTGTACAGAGGGGTTAAGTTCCAGGTATATTTTAGATATGAGACCCTTGTCTGTTGTATGGCTAGTGAAGATCTTCTCCCAATCCGTGGGCTTTCTATTGATGTTGCTAGCTATGTCCTTTGCCATGCAGACACTCTGCAATTTCATGCAATCCCATTTGTCCAAACGTTCACTGATTTGTTGTGTTTCTGGGTCTCCATTAAGAAAATTTCAGCTTGTGCCAAGGAGACCTAGGGTTTCTCCTATTCCATCATGTAATATTTTCAGAGTGTCTGCTTTGACTCGGAGATCTTTGATGCATTGGGAGTTGATTCTGGTGAAGGGTAATATATAAGGATCTAGCTATAGTTTTCTACAAGTAGTTAACCAATTTTGCCAGCACCATTTATTGAGGAGGCTGTCATTCTTCCATTCTATTTTTTTAGCTCACTTACCAAAAATTAGATGGTTATATGTCTTTAGGTTCATTTCTGGCTTTTCAATTCTATTCCATTGGCCCTGGAGTCTGGTCTTGTGCTAGTACACAGGAGTTAAATTACATGTGCAAGATAATGAGTACATTTCTTATCAAGCATTGTAGCCTCCTATTTGTTTCCCCTTCCCATCTCTTCCCATCCTGCCCACGTCCCCCCCACAGCGAATCCTCCTTATCCACCTGCCCCCCCCACACCAAAGTTGTAAAGTTTGTTTTTCAACATAACGTTTTGTATATCTCATTGTTGCAATGGGTCCACCTGTATCCCTGATTTAACGATTTGTTTTTTCCCCTCTCCCTTCTCAAATTACACAAACATCATATACAGTGAAAGCAGGGGTTATATCATGAGGGATGGACATACAAAGGAACCAATAAATAATCTTCTAAACATTTTAGAAACAATCTCATGAAAGAAAAAAAAAAGCATTTGAACACATATCTTAGGGTTCATTTCCTTAACATCAACTTATATGATCTTTTCTGCTTGACTCAGATATATACTAGTTGTTGCAAATAAGAAAAGCCATGGGACCTATGTTTATTTAGGCCTCACTTACTTCACTTAATATAATTTTTCCAAGTCTTTCCATTTCCTAACAAATGGGGCAATGTCATTCTTTCTGATGGAGGCACAAAATTTCATTGTGTACCTATATGACATTTTCTTGATCATTCATCTACTGTGGGGCATCTGGGTTGGTTCCAGATCTTAGCTATGGTAAATAATGCTGCAATAAACATAGTTGTGCTGGTAGGTTTAGCGTGGTCTTGTTTGTGATCATTTGGATAAATGCCCAAAGTGGGATTGCTGAGTCATAGGGGGGCTCTATGTGGAGTCTTTGGAGGAACCTCCATACTGCTTTCCAAAGTGGTTGAACAAGCTTATGCACCCACCAACAATGTCCACATACTCTACAATATCTGTTGTTATTAGAGTTCTTGATTATCGCCATTCTAACTGGGATGAGGTGGTATCTCAATGTTGTTTTGATTTGCATTTCTTTTATGGCAAGATGTTGGGAATTTCTTCATGTATCTATTGGCCATCTTTCTTTCCTCTTCAGAGGAGTTTCTCTTTAAATTTTTAGCCTACTTATTAATTGGCCAGTTGTTTCTTTGAAGATTTGTTGTTCAGGGATTTAATTTTTTGATTTCCAGGCATATTTTAGATATGAGACCCTTGTCCATTATATGGCTAGTGAAGATCTTTTTCCAATCCTTGGGCTTTCTATTGATCTTGCTAGCTATGTCCTTTGCCATGCAGAAGCTCTGCAATTTCCCGCAATACCATTTGTCCAACCTTTCTTTGATTTTTTGTGTTTCTTGGTCTCTGTTAACAAAATGTCATCCTGTGCCAAGGTGACCTAGGGTTTCTTCTATTCGGTCCTGTAATGTATTCAGGGTGTATACTTTGTCTCCGTGGTCTTTGAGCCTCTTTTAGTTGATTCTGGTGCAGGGTGAAATATAAAGTTCTAGATTTATTTTTCTACAAGTAGTTAACCAGTTTTGCCCGAACCATTTACTGAAGAGGCTGTCTTTCTTCCATTCTAATTTTTAGCTCCATTATCGAAGATTAGATGGCTATATGTCTGTAGGTTCATTTCTGGGTTTTCAATTCTATTCCATTTGTCCTGAGGTCCAATGTGCCGGTACCAAGCTGTTTTGATTACTATGGCTTTGTAGTAGAGCTTGAAATTTGGTACTGATATGCCTCCAGCACTGTTGTTTCTGTTAAGGATTGTTTTTGCTATTCGGGTTTTTTTATGTTCCATATGAATTTTTGGATTGCCTCTTCTATTTCCTTCAAGAAGAAGGTAGGAATATTGATAGGTATCGCATTGAATTGGCAGATAGCCTTGGGAAATATTGCCATTTTCTCGATATTGATATTTCCAATCCAGGAGCATGGGAATTTTTTGCCACCTTCTAAGTTCTATGTTGATTTCCTTTTTCAGGTTTTTAAAGTTTTCATCATAAAGACCTTTCACTTATTTGGTTAAGTTAACCATGGTATTTTATTTTTTGTGTGTCGGGCTATTACAAATGGAGTTGCTTTCCTAATTTCAGCCACACAATTCTCACTGCTGACATACAGAAAAGCCATTGATTTTTGAGGGTTAATTTTATACGCTGCTATTTTGCCAAAAGTTTTGGATCACCTTGAGTAATTTGGGAGTGGAGTCTATGGGATTCTTTAAATACAAGTTCATGTCATCTGAAAAGAGGGAGAGTTTTACTTCTTCTTTCCCTATTTGAATCCCCTTTATGTTTGCATATTGTCTTATTGCTGTAGCTTGGCATTCTAATACTAGATTGAAGAACAGTGGGGAGAGTGGATATCCTTGTCTCTTTCCTGATTTTAGAGGAAATGGCTTTATTTTTTCACTATTGAGTATAATACTTAATGTAGGTTTCTCATATACAGCCTTTATTGTATTGAGGAAGGTTCCATAGATTCCTAATTTTTCCAGAATATTAATCTTGAATGGGTGTTAGATCTTGTCAATTTTTTTCTTCATCTATGGAGGTAACCATGTGGTTCTTATCCTTGCTAGTGTTGATGTGATTAATTATGTTAATTGATTTGCATATATTGAACCAGCTTTGCATCCCTGAAATGAAACCTGTTTGATCATGGTGTATGATTTTTTGGATGAATTGTTGAGGTCGATTGTCCAAAATTTTGTTGAAAAATATTGCATCAATGTTAATCAAAGAAATGGGTCTATAGTTCTTTTTCTTTGATGAATCCATGCCTGGTTATGGGATGAGGGTTATTATAGCTTTATAGAATTAATTCGGTAGTGAACTTTCTCTTTCAATTTCATTGAAGAGTTGAAGCAATATTGGTGTGAGTTTTGATTGGAAGGTCTTGTTGAATTCTCTTGTAAAACCATCTGGTCCTTTTCTTAGATGGGAGGCCGCTTATAACTGTTTCTATTTCAATGCTTGATATGGACCTCTTAATATGGCTTAACTCATCTTGGTTTAGTTTCCCCATATTGATATTTGCTAGATAAAGTTCCATTTCTGCTAAGTTCTCAAATTTATGAGCATAAAGGTTTGAGAAGTATTCCCATATAATGTTCTGAGTGTTGGTTGTTTTTGTGGTAATGTTTCCATTCTCATCTCTGAGTTTATTTATTTGGGTGTGTTCTCATCTTTTTCTGATAAGGTTTGCTTAGGCTCTGTTTATTTTGTTAATTTTTTCCAAGAACAAACTCTTTGTTTTGTTGATTCTTTCTATGGTCTTTTTGTATTCTAGTTAATTTATATTCTGATTTATTTATTTAATTTATTTATTTAATTTAATTTAATTATTTAATTCAATTATTTCTTTCCATCTCCTAGATTGAAGTTTATCTTGCTGCTCTCTTTCAAGGAGGCTCAGAGGTCTCATTAAATTGTTGGTTTAAGATCTCTCCAATTAGTTGATGTAGGAACTCAGACCTATACTTTGCCTATGAGTACTGCCTTTGCTATGTCGCAGAGGAGCAGGTAATTTGTGTGTACATTTTTGTTGAATATCATGAATACTTGAATTTCATGTCTAATCACTTCCATGACCCACTGGTGGTCCAACAGTGTTGTTCAGCCTCCATGTGTTACAGGACTTTCTTTGGTGGATTTTGGTGTTGAGTTCAAATTTTCTTCCCCTGTGGTCTGAGAGAATGCAAGGTATAATTTCAGTGTTTCTGAATTTGGACAATTTGGCTTTGTGACCTAAAATGTGGTCTATTTTGGGAAATGTTCCATGTGCTGCTGAGAAAAACGTGTATTCTGATGCTGATAGGTGAAATATTCGGTAGATGTCTGTTAAATCTAGTTGATCTATGCAGTTTTTTAGGTATGCGGTTTCTCTGTTGAGTTTTTGCCAAGTTGATCTATCTAGTGGGGAGAGTGATGTGTTAAAGTCCCCAACATTAATGTCTTTGGACCTATGTGGGATTTGAGGGAGAGTAGTTTTTCTTGAGTAAATTTGGGTGCTCCATTGTTTGGCGAAGAGATATTTAGAATTGTAATATCCTCCTCAAGGATGGATCCCTTAATTTGTATGTAGCGAGCTTCCTTATCTCTTCTCATTGATTTTAATTTGAAGTCTATTGTATCTGATAGGAGGATTGCAACACCTGCCTGTTTATGGGGGCCGTTTGCTTGGTAGATTTTGTTCCAGCTTTTCACATTGAAAATGAGTTTGTTTTTATGGGCAAGATGTGACTCCTGAAGGCATCAGATAGAAGGATCTTGCTTTTTAATACAACTAGACAGTCTATGTTGCTGAATTGGAGCATTCATTCCATTAATGTTGAAAGATAGGACTGAGAGGGATTTGGGAGTTCCTGCCATTTTATCCACCTTCTTGGGAGCTGCGAAAACTGGGTTCTTGGATTCTCAGTTTGGGCACAGTTTCTTGGCCTTTATTGTGGTCTTGTTGGTTTTCTATGTGTAGGATATCTTTAAGTATCTTTTTAGGCCTGGCTTCGGAGAGATATATTGTTTCAATTTTTCTTTGCTATGGAAGGTTTTTATTTGTCCTTCAGTTATGAAGGAGAGTTTAGCTGGGTACAGGATTCTTGGTTGATAGTTGTTTCTCTTTACGGCATGGCATACATGATCCCAAGCTCTTCTTGCTTTAGTGGTGCTTAGAAATCTGAGGTGATTCTAATTGGTTTCCCTTTATAGGTGATTGATCTTTTCTCCTTGACAGCTTTAAGGATCTTTTCCTTGGTCTGAATTGATCCTTTGCAGATTATATTTTGTTTGTGAGATGTCCTGTTTCGGTCTGGCCTACTTGGACTTGTAAAAGCTTCTTGTATCAAAATAGGCCTATCTTTTTGCATTTTGGGAAGTTCTCTGTTAGTATCCTGTTAAACAAATTTCCTAGACCATTAACTTCTCTCTCTATGTGTTCCTCTATACCCATTATACTCAAATTAGGCCTTCTGATGATGTCTTCCAAATGTTGAATAGATCTGTCATATTTCTTGAATTTGTCTTGGATGGTTGTATGTTCTTTCTCTTTAATACCTGGTATGTCTTCAATACCTGAGATTTGATCTTCTGCATGGTCTAACCTATTGTCAAGACTTTCTACTTTGTTTTTATTTCTTTTCCTTCTAATTGGTCGGTTTTGATGGCTTCAAATTCTGTGTTGGAGTTTTTTTTAGATCTTCTATGAACTTCTTTACTTCCTTAATTTGGTGTTTAGTGCATATTCTCAAATCACTTAGTTGATTGGTTATGCTTTCCTTGGACTGCTATTCCTTCTGTTGGGCTCCATTCAGCATTCCCTTTGTGGTCTCCCTGAGTTCTTTCAGCTCTCTGTTTATGGATACCTTGAATGCCTCTATTGATTTTAGTCTATTCTCATCCCGATCTCTCAGTTCCTATATTTCTCTTTGATTAGCTTCCTCACGTGCATGCAATTCTTGTAGTTCTCTTCGAGTGTTCTCAGCCTGCTCATGCCATTCCTGACTTTCTCTTCATCTGTTCTCAGCCAACTCACACAATTCCTATCTATCTCTTTGACAGATCTCAACCTTCTCCCCCAATTCCTTTTTTTTCTCTTTTAGTGTTCTCAATCTGCTCACGAAATTCCTGTATCAATCTTTGAGTAGCTTCCTCACGCTCATGACACTCATGTATTGATATTTTTTTGCCTTCCCTCTATCCTTGCCATGCTCACACTGAGACTTTTGCATGTTTTCACTCTATTCATTTACCCTGTTTACCTGAAGTGTTTGTAGGCTTTTTGGGAACTCACCTCTGCATTATTTATTATCTGTTCTGTCCCCTGATTATCATGAGTGGGAGTTGACATCCCCAGACTTGCCATTTTTCTTATGTTTTTCCGGTTTGTTCTGCCAATTTGGCATGAAAGTAACACCAGTTTTGTGCTAGAACACTGTTGTAAGGTAAGCATCAACCAAAATCCATAGTTGCACAGTCAAAAGTCTGCAGATACAATCTACTTCAAGAGATACAATCTATTCAACATCAAACAACTATGTCTTAATTGCCTAAGAACAGCAAAGCAGAATTTTGCAACACGAAATGATTAGGCTTAGCAAGAATGTGGGGAGAAAAAGGATTAGAGGCATATGAGAAGGTGAGGGAGAGTGGACTTAACCAAGTCCTGATTTCAAAGAAGGAAATGGATTGGACAGAATGTTAGAAGAGAGAAAAAAAAGAAAAAAGAAAAAGAAAAGAAAGAATAAAGAAAAAAGAAGTAAAAAAAAAAGAGGGACAAGAAAAAATGGAAAACCTAAAATTTAAAATTAAAAAGTGAAACCCTTAAAAACTGCAAGTTTGAAGAAATAATATTCAGAGAAGAATGTGGATGGGATAAGAGGAGGGGAGGGATAGAAAGGAGACATGAAAAACTAGAAAAATAAAAAAAAATTAAGTATTACATGGGTATAAAGAGGTAATGATGCTATTAAGGATTTTAAGTCTACGAATTTGAATTGAGTAATAAATTTCTGGATTAAGTGTGTACACGTTGGGGGATAAGATCTAATAATTGACGACATGTATATCTGAGGATGAGCAGAACAGCAATTAAGTCATGCAGACAAGAATGAAAGAGAAGAAGTGAAAAAAATGAGAAAAGAAAGGAAGAAAGAAAAAGGATCAAAAGATCAGTAGAGATAAAAAAAGCACCCACACATATACACCTAAAATAAAAATTATATGAGGATGAAAAGAAAAAATAATAGAAACAAAATTTAAAAACAATTACAAATTAAAACAATTAAAAATAAGGTACAAAAATTTTTCTTTTATTTTTTAGAGCGGGGGATGGGAAGATTCTGTATCTCCCTTGTGTTTGTAACCAGTCTCTAGGTGGAGTCTCTGGTCTGCTTGTGATATTTAGTTTTTCTTTGGCTTGATTGGTAACTTAGTTTAGTTTGGGCAAGCAGAAATATGTTCTGCTTTACCCAGGATTTTGTGATCCTCCTCCCAGGCTAGTTCAGTGGGAGGGAGATCTGTTTTGAGTATTACAAAAGATGGAGATGGCTGTTTATTCTAGCTTGGAGATGCTGTGCTGAGGCTAAGTTCTGGGTAGAGTTGAGGCCTTTCAGCAAACAGTAGCTTTTCCCTGAGGGGCTAGCTTGAGACACTCACAGAGCCCAGCCTGGAGCCATTCTCAGGGTTTATGTTTACAGAAGTTCAATTGATTGTATAGGCTGCTGTAGGGAGGGGCAGCCTCTGGCTCTGTTTACCCAGTGAAGAAAGGGTGAATATTCCTCTGCCTGCGGTGGGTGACTTTTTCCAGGGTGGACTTGAGCCTGGCAAGTCTGGGCAGGTTCCGGTGACCTACTAAATGACTATCTTGTTTTCTCCCAAAGGCTGAGTTGGCGCTAACTGCTCAGCCGGGCCTTTGCCGGTATCAAAGATGGAGATTTCTGGTAGTGGGGTGGGGAAAGGGTGGCCTTCCCTCCTGTGCTATGTCAGGCTTCTACTCATACTGCCAGAATGTTGGTTCCTGGGTCATCTCTGGTCTGTGATCTGCAGGGTGAAGATATTTGCTCCTTCTCATTTCTTTTTTTTTTAATATAATTTTATTTTATTTTTTTGTGAACATACTGTACAGAGGGGTTACAATTACATGAGCAGGATAATGCGTACATTTCTTATCAGGCATTGCAGCCTCCTCGTTTGTTTACATTTCACAACTCTTCCCAGCCTCCCCCCAACCCCCCTCACCTACTCCTCCCGCCGTGCTGCCCCCCCCCGGCACCAAAGTTGTAAAGCTTGTTTTCGACATGACAACTTGTACTTCTCATTGTTGCAACAGGTCCACCTGTATCCTTAAACGACTTGTTTTTCCCATCTCCTCACAAGTATTACTGACATCACTATATATAGTGAAAGCAAAGGTTATACTGTGGTGGAGGGACATACACAGTAACAAAGAGAAAGTCCAATAAATGGGTTAGAAACAAATGCATGAAATTAAAAAACATTAAAATACATATCTAAGGGTTCATTTTCCTAACATCACATTATCTGACCTTTTCCGCTTCACTCATACATATACTAGATATTGCAAATAAGGGAAACCATGTGACCTATGTTTCTTTGGGCCTGGCTTACTTCACTTAATATAATTTTTTCCAAGTTTTTCCATTTCCTAACAAATGGGGCAATATCACTCTTTCTGATGGAGGCATAGAATTCCATTGTGTATATATACCACATTTTCATGATCCATTCATGTACTGAGGGGCATCTGGGTTGGTTCCAGATCTTAACTATGGTAAATAATACTGAAATAAACATAGTTGTGCTGGTAGCTTTAGTATGGTCTTGTTTGTAAACATTTGGGTAAATGCCCAAAAGTGGGATTCCTGGGACATAGGGGAGCTCTATGTGAAGTCTTTGAGGAACCTCCATACTGCTTTCCAAAGTGGTTGAACAAGTGTACATTCCCACACCAATGATGTAAGGTTCCCTTCTGTCCACATCCCCTCCAGCATCTGTTGTTGTTAGAGTTCTTGATTATTGCCATTCTAACTGGAGTGAGGAGTTATCTCAATGTTGTTTTGATTTGCATTTCTTTTATGGCTAGGGATGTTGAGCATTTCTTCATGTGTCTATTGGCCATCCTTCAGAGAAGTGTCTCTTTAAGTCTTTAGCCCATTTTTTATTGGGCAGTTGTTTCATTGAGGATTAGTTGTTGGGGGATTTGATTTATTGGGTTCCAAGTATATTTTAGACATGAGACCCTTGTCTGTTGTATGGATAATGAAAATCTTCTCCCAATCCGTGGGCTTACAATTTATGTTGCTAGCTATGTCCTTTGCCATGCAGAAACTCTGCAACTTCATTCAATCCAATTTGTCCAACTTCTCTTTGATTTGTTGTGTTTCCGTGTCTCTATTAAGAAAATTTCGGCCTGCACCAAGGAGACCTAGGGTTTCTCCTATTCCATCGTATTCCATCCTGTAATGTTTCTGAGTGTCTGCTTTGACTCCAAGGTCTTTAATCCATTTGGAGTTAATTCTGGTGCAGGGTGATATATAAGGATCTAGCTTTAGTTTTCTACAAATAGTTAACCAATTTTGTCAGCACCATTTACTGAAGACGCTGTCATTCTTCCATTCTATTGTTTTAGCTCCATTATCGAAGATTAGATGGTTATAGGTCTGTAGGTTCATTTCTGGGTTTTAAATTCTATTCCATTGGTCTTGAGGTCTGTTCTTATGCCAATATCAAACTCCTATGATTACCATGGCTTTATAGTAGAGTTTGAAATTTGGTGTTGATATTTCTCCAGCAGTGTTCTTTCCGTGGAGCAGTGTATTTTGCTATTCTGGGTCTTTTATTGCTCCATATGAATTTTTGGTTTTCCTCTTCTATTTCCTTGAAGAATGACGTTGGTATTTTGATAGGTATCGCGTTGAATTTGTAGATAGCCTTGGGAAGCATTGCCGTTTTCACGATGTTAAACTTTCCAATCCAGGAGCATGGGAGTTTTTGCCATTTTCTAAGTTCTGTGTTGATTTCCTTTTTCAAGATTTAAAAGTTTTCATCATAGAGGTCCTTTACTTCTTTGGTTAAGTTAATTCGTAGGTATTTTATTTTTTGTGGGGCTATTACAAATGGTGTTGCTTTCGTAATTACCGCCCCACTTTTCTCATTGTTGGCAAAGAGAAAAGCCATTGATTTTGGGGGGTTAATTTTATACCCTGCTACTTTGCCAAAGTTTTGTATCAGCTTCAGTAATTTGGGAGTGGAGTCTATGGGATGCTTTACATTCAAGATCATGTTATCTGCAAAAAGGGACAATTTTATTTATTCTTTCCCTATTTGGATCCCCATTACGTCTACATCCTGTCTTATTGCTGTAGCTAGGCATTCTAATACGAGATTGAGGAGAAGTGGAGCGAGTGGACATCCTTGTCTTGCTCTTGAGTTAAGAGGAAATGGCTTTATTTTTTCACCATTAAGTATAATGCTGGTTGTAGGTTTGTCATATACAGCCTTTATGGTATTGAGGAATGTTCCATGGATTCCTAATTTTTCCAGAGCCTTCATCATAAAAGGGTGTTGGATCTTGTCGAATGCTTTTTCTCCATCTATTGAGATAGCCATGTGGTTCTTATTCTTGCTCGTGATAATGTGTTGAATAATAATAATTGATTTATGTATATTGAACCAGCTTTGACTCAATGAAATGAATCCTATTTGATCGTGGTGTATGATTTTTTTGAATGAATTGTTGAAGTCGATTGGCCAAAATTTTGTTGAGAAGTTTTGCATCAATGTTCATCAAAGAAATGGGTCTATAGTTATCTTTCTATGATGAGTCCCTGCCTGGTTTAGGGATGAGGGAAATGATGGCTTTATAGAATGAGTTCAGTAGTGAACTTTCTCTTTCAATTTCATTGAAGAGTTGGAGGAGTATTGGTGTGAGCCCCGCTTTGAAGACCTTGTAAATTCTGCTGTAAAACCATCTGGTCCTGGACTTTTCTTAGCTGGGAGGTCTCTTATTGCTGTTTCTATTGCAATGCTTGATATAGGCCTGTTAATATGGTTTAACTCATCTTGGTGTAGTTTTGGCATGTCAATATCTGCTAGGAAAAGGTCCATTTCTGTCAAGTTCTCAAACTTATTAACATAAAGTTTTGAGAAGTATTCCCTTATAATGTTTTGAATCTTGGTTGTTTCCGTGGTGATGTTTCCATTCTCACCTCTGAGTTTATTTATTTGGCTCTGTACTCTTCTTTTTCTGATAAGATTTGCTAAGGTTCTCTCAATTTTGTTAATGTTTTCGAAGAATCAACTCTGTTTTGTTGATTCTTTCTATAGCTTTTTTGGATTCTACTTCATTTAATTCTGATTTAATTTTAATTAAGATTGGGGTTTATCTTGCTGCTTTTTTTTCAAGGAGGTTTACATGTGTCATTAAATTGTTGGTTTCAGATCTCTCCAATTTGTTAATGAAGGAGCTCAGAGCTATAAACTTGCCTCTGAGTACTGCCTTTGCTGTCTCCCATTGGAGCTGGTAATTTGTGTATTCATTTTTGTTGAATAGCATGAACATTTGAATTTCCTTTCTAATCTCTTCCATGACCCACTCGTGATTCAGCAGTGTGTTGTTCAGCCTCCATATGATACCGGACTTTCTTTGGTGGCTTTTGGTGTTGAGTTCTAATTTTATTCCCTTGTGGTCAGAGAGAATGCAAGGTATAACTTCAATGTTTCTGAATTTAGACAAGTTTGCTTTGTGGCCTAAAATGTGGTCTATTTTAGAAAATGTTCCATGTGCTGCTGAGAAAAACGTGTATTCTGATGCTGCTGGGTGAAATGTTCGGTAGATGACTGTTAAATCTAGTTGATCTATGCAGCTGTTTAGATCTGTAGTTTCTCTGTTGAGATTTTGCCGAGTTAATCTATCTAGTGGGGAGAGTGGTGTGTTAAAATCCCCAACAATTAATGTCTTTGGATCTATATGAGATTTGAGGGAAAGTAGTGTTTCTTTGATAAATTTTGGTGCTCCATTGTTTGGCAAATAGATATTTAGAATTTTAATATCCTTCTGAAGCAGAGATCCCTTAATTAGTATGTAGCGACCTTCTTTATCTCTTCTCACGAATTTTAATTTGAAGTCTATTTTATCTAATATTAGGATTGCAACGCCTGCCTGTTTATGTGGGCCGCTTTTTTGGTAGATTTTGCTCCAGCCTTTAAGAA
Organism: Dipodomys merriami; assembly: GCF_024711535.1. Lineage (NCBI taxonomy): Eukaryota > Metazoa > Chordata > Mammalia > Rodentia > Heteromyidae > Dipodomys > Dipodomys merriami. The sequence goes on along the minus strand of NW_027202416.1, from coordinate 4,090,588 downwards.
GGAAAATGTGTTTGTTTTTACGGGAAAGATGTGACTCCTGCAGACAGCAGATAGAAGGGTCTTGTTTTTTAATCTGACTACACAGTGTATGTCGCTTAATTGCAGAGTTAAGTCCGTTAACGTTAAGAGATAGGACTGTGAGGTATTTGGGAGTTCCTGCCATGATATCCACCTTCTTGGGAGTTGGAAAAGCTGGGTTCTTCCTATGGTTCTTGGATGCTCAGTTTGGGCACAGTTTCTTGGCCTTTATTGTGGTCTTGCTGGTTTTCTATGTGGAGGATATCTTTAAGTATCTTTTGTAGGCCTGGCTTGGGAGAGATATATTGTTTCAATTTTTCTTGTCTCTGGAAGGTTTTTATTTGGCATTCAGTTATGAAGGAGAGTTTAGCTGGTACAGAATTCTTGTTTGATAGTCGTTTGTTTTTAGGGCATGTCATACATCATTCCAGGCTCTTCTTGCTTTGATTGTCTCTGCTGAGAAATCTGAGGTGATTGGAATTGGTTTCCCTTTATAGGTGATTAATCTTTTCTCCTTGACAGCTTTAAGGTTCTTTTCCTTGGTCTGAGTGGATTCTATGTGGATTATAATGTGATGGTGGGATGTCATATTCTGGTCTGGTCTATTTGGAGGTCTAAAGCTTCTTGTATCTGAATAGGCCTATATTTTTGCATGTTTGAGAAGTTCTCTGCTAGTAGCCTTGGTTACTCTTAGTATCATGCTTGTTTACATTTAGAAGCATTATTTGTTGCTGGGTTATAAGCTGCAAACCCTTAAGTATTAATAAAGTCATTTCCTAAGAAATGAAAGTAACTAAAATGTCAAAGACTTAGCATAATGCAAACTATTTTCTAGCTATATCACAATATGTACGTGTAGATTTTTTCACCATTGTTCCATAGGACCCATTTTTGTTAACTACTTTTTCACCATCTGTTGATCCTATAACATCCTATACCATCCTGGGATTGCTTATCTTTACTGGATTCTCTAATTTATGTTGGAAAATTAGGAAGGAGAGAATATTGGGTCACTGTTTCAGTTTTACCTTATTTTTTATTACCTTAGAAAATGTAAATCAAAATAACACAAATTATCTTTATAATAACAGGAGACAGATTTCATTTCTATATTCTTGTCCTAGCCTTCTACATAACTTTGGTACTTAGCAATCCCCAAATATGAAAATGAAGACAGGGAGCTTCTTGTTTAAATATTATTTAGGAATTCACGACTTCATTAATGCAAGACCCTTAGTAGTATGTACATCATACATGTGTATAAAGCTGGTGGCAACTTTTTCTTATTCTCAGAAACTAGGACACCTGGTATCCTTGTAGTTGCATATTGAAAAGGCTGTAGTTGATTTAGCTTACTACACCAAATCTGCTGTAAAATATTTCTACAAGATTATTGTCTTGAATAATCTGTATTTATCATTTACTTTTCTGAAGGACAAAAATCTAAAATAAGTCTCACTAGATTAAAATAGAGCCTCCTACACAGCAAAAATATTTTTCAGGTGATTCTAGTGGAAAAGGCATTTACTTCCTGTTCAGCTTTCCAGAAACTTCAGTATGTTTGTTCTTGTCTTTTCCTTAATCTTCTAATGTAGCATCTTTACATCTTTCTGATTACTCTTACCTAATGATGTCCCTTTCGAACTACAGCTGGGACTTTTGAGTATACTTTCCCCATATAATAATTATTCAAATTTTTGTTCCTTGGGTAATGAAAGGTGATTATTTTACCAACTTATATATAAAATGTAAATCTACATTTGATTGATTAGATATTTCCGGACTATAGATATTTTAGGAAGGTATTTTACTGCCTACCACAATGAGTGTGTAAGCATTCTTTCTACAGGTTATAACCTGTTACCCTTTCATTAATTTTGAACAACATATTTCTTCAATAAAATATAACTAGAAAAAAATTTGGTTCCTGAAAGCATTTAATCCTGATTGAAAATTGTCATTTATTAGAAATCTTAAATATCAGGCAGCAACTCCTGGAGTAGTTCTGGCACTATCACTTTTTGTATATTCTACTTACAATCTTCTCTTTTCAAGAGCATTTGATTGTTATTATTTTGGAATTATGGTTAATAGTTATTTGACTGCTATTTTTAAAGAATGCACCACCAATACTCCTTCTCGTCTTTTAACTTGTTTATGTGTAATCTATTTCTGAAAGAAACACAGCTATTTGAATTACATGAACTGCTTATTGAAGTGTGGATGAAAAGAAGAAAAAAAGATGTCCCTGTGTGTATGTCATGTTGAAAATTTACCTAAAAACTATTTTCTTTACATCATATAATTTTCATTTTGTTTGGATTCTGATAAAATTTAGCCTCTCAACTCACACTATGTTAATGCAGTCTTATTTCATGCCTACTAAAAGCAAAAAACAGATTACTATATATTTTAAATTTTTTAATTGTTAAAATTAATACTTATTAAAAAACAATATTTTTAAAAAATTAGCCAAGGAAAATTGTTGAATAGATCTTTAGAGTCGTGTTCAGACTCTATTGTTGAAGCCAGAAAGGGAAAAATCATGCTTTTCTTCTTCCTTGAGCCACTCTGATTTATTTCATATATTTCTGAAAGAATAAAATTCTGGCTTTGAAGCCTTTTGCTTGATATCCACAATGTGTCATTCTTTCTTTATTAATAGGAGAATTTGGAGAAAGGATGAGAATTCTCACTAGAAAAAGGAGAAGAGGAAAAGAGAAGCGAGAAATCTAGATATTTCTTTCTCATCTCAATCACAAGTTCTTGATAATGATTGTGTATGTTAGATACAGTGCTCTACAGTGATTAAGCACATTTATAGAAAAAGTTAACCCCTCAAGTGATCACATAGAGAATGCTTATTTATTTAAAAAATGTAATAGCATCATACAGGAAGTGTTATCTATTTACTTAGTACTTGTTTAGTATTTCTTAAATTCTGATGTGCTGTAGTCATACGAGAATGGTAAGAAATTAACATATTAATATCACATTTTAATATTCACTTAATTCTTGCTGTGTTTGAGTTTTGCTTCAATTTTAGATGATATATTCTTCCAGTATATAGTTGAAAAAAGATTCCCTCTGGAAATATGCTATTTTTATCGGTAAGGGTAAAGAAGTTCGCTCTTAGACACATTCAATGGGATAGAAATCTTCCCCTAGAAATAGCCTTTGACCACTTCTGGTTCATTTTTGTAAACCGAAGTAAGTCACATGACTCATCTTGACATTGCAGTGTAGAGGTAAATCTCACCTACAGGAAGCTGATGCAGGACAGACTAATATGCAAGATATGCAATATTTGAGATAAAGAGGAAAAAGAATAGAACTATAATACAATCAGTCATACATGCCATCACATGTCTCTGCAGGAAGGTAACTATTATGTACCTTTGCTTCTCAAACTACTGAGATTTTCAAATCATGTCTTTTATGCTTCCATGTTACTGGAATTAGAGAACATCTTAATACTGAGACAGCATAAAATCTCAAAGAAATCTGGACTAATCATTTCAATACTACATATATGACATAAAACCATTTTATAGACAATACTTTAAACTGGTAACTTTTTTTTCCAGAACTGGATTTTGTTAATATATGTGACTATCCACCAGAATAAATTTGTTCATTTATCTGCATTTTGTGCAGACAGCATATTACAGTAGATGTGGAATTCGTCAGTAGCACTTTTTAAAAGTGCCAAAATGTGAACAGGGAGCCAATATACATATGTTTCCAACATCACCTTATACATTCTCCTTCTTCCTTCCTAGGAAATGCACCCAATCAAAAAAAGGCTTAGATTTTTGGCTCTTGAACTTGAAAGTGGAAGTAGAATGTTATTGATGTCGGAGATTACTTTTTATGTTTTTTATATAATAATGTAACATGCAACATCCCTATGAGTCCTGCAGGTCTTAACACTGTACTTCTTTAGGGATGTGATAGGAATGTTACCCTTTCTGGACTTAGTATTGTTTTCCACTTCCTTTTCTACCACCTAGCCTAAATTATAATACATAGTAATGGAATGAAAAAGTAATGCCATATTAAGAAAGTCATTTAGGGCTCTGGGAATGTGGCTGCATGGTACAGTGATTGTTTAGAATGCAAGAAATCCTGGGTTCAATTCCTCAGTACCACATAAACAGAAAATAAAATGGTGCTGTGCCTCAAGTGGTAGAGGGCAAACCTTAAGCAAAAAAAAAAAAAAAAAAAACGAAAAAGAAAAATCTCAGGAAGAGTTCCCTGGCCCTGAGTTCAGCCCCAGGAATGGCAAAACATTCTTTAGCTAATAAATGCCAAATAAATAACCTATATTTGAATATATAATTGCTCCTTCCAATAATGACTTAACAATAATTCTTAATTCATGTACTTTATCGATATTAGAAGGCTGTGTTGAGAAAAAAAAATTTGTTAGTAAGTCACGGCAATTAATGTCAGGAATGTGCTTAGATATCAGGTGAAGATTAATCCTGGAAATTCAAAGATTCCAGGCTTTTGACTGGTTACTGCTAATCACAATGAGAAGGGTCGTCTAAGTGAGAATTGGAAATCTTTTTGGTCAGTATGGCACCAAAAAGGCACCAGCAAATTAATAGTTGTGATAGAAGTGAAGGAATAAATCCAGATGGAAGAAATAAATGAGAATTGTTAGTTTTTTTTTAAAAGTGGTAGCTGAGTAAGAACAGCACCATGCACGTGGTATTCAGGTAAGGAGTAGGTTTATTCTTTGTTCCTGCTGGCACCAGGCCATCTTGGTCCTCCACGTGGTGGGGAAAGGCCTGGGAAAGATTGCTGGGAGATCAGGGAAAGAGAAAGAGCTGGGAAAGAGAGAGCTGGGAAAGAGAAAAGAGCTAGAAAAGAGAGCATCTGGGAAAGAGGTGGGAAAGGGAGAGCTAGGAAAGAGAAGAGAGCTGGGAAAGAGAAGAGCAGGAAAGACCTGAGAAATAGCTAGAAAAGAGCAGAGACAGGGCGTCTGGGCTTGGGCTAGGCCTTATCTAGGGTATGGGCACAGAAAAGTGTGGCCACATCAAATTCAGATTGACCTCAGCGGATGCAGATGTGACCTCTTCCAGGTGTCCTAGTTGCCTAGGTAACACAGGTACTGGATGGAGACTTTGCTGAGAGGAGGGTGGAGTCTGCTAGCCATCCAGGAGCGGACCTTACAATAATAATATCTAAATGATACCAGAAACTCTTCTAGGGAACCATATTTGATAATTGAAGAACTAGTTATGAACCAAGCTTATTCCTCATTACCTTTAGAATTCTATACCACTTAGGCTAGTTCTTAATCTCTGTGTGATAAATTTTATGCCATTCTATGTTGTTCTTTTCTATCAGATCTCCATTGCTTTCTAAAAATCTCAGTCTTTCTATATCTCTCTACTGACAATTATTTATACTAAGTCCACCGTCGAAGACATCAGAAGATGCTAAAGTAAGAGTCCAATAGCTCATGAGTCACTAATGTAACAACATGGAAAAGGAGGACATATTTATTGTTACCTCAAATTTTCTGAAAAGCTGAAATGTCATCATTTGATTCAAATTTCCATTATTTGTTTACATGTCATTAAGTACACATAAATACAAATATGAGCCGGGTGCTGGTGGCTCACACTGTCATTCTAGTTACTCAAGAGGTTGAGACCAGAGGATTGTGGTTCAAAGCTAGCCTGGTCAGAAAGTACATGAGACAATTATCTTCAATTAGCCATCAGAAACCAGGAAGTGGTGCTGTATCTAAACTAGTAGAGCATTCAATTTGAGCTCAAGAGCTGAGGAACAGTGCCCAGGATCAGAGTTCAAGCCACACGACCAACAAAAATAGTCAAATTAAGTTTAAGTTTCCCCAAAAGGAAGTACAAAGTCAATAGATCTTCCTAAGCAGAAAACAATTTCCAGTATGATTCAGTGCACCTACTTTTGCTGAATTATTTAAGTTATGGCTTCTTTGCTGGATGTATTCTCATCTTTTAAAAATGGTCAATATTACCATTATAATAACCTTCATCTAATATTTCTTGGTTCAAAAGAGAAGTCCATAAAGTTGATGTCACTTAGCTTTCTTAATATCTCAGTTCAAAGCCAACCTAGGCAGGAGAATCTGACAAATTCTTATCTCTAATTAAACACCAAAAATCCGGAAGTGGACTTTTGGCTCAAGAAGTAGTATAATAGCTTTTGGGGCAGGTGGGCAGGAAAGACAATTGTTCAGGGACAGGGTGCAGGCTCTGAGTTCAAGACCCAGAAACAGCACAAACTAAAGAAACAAACAACAAAAAAAAACCTCACTTATTTCTATGGGACCATCCTTAAAGTACTGGTTTGAAAAGAGGCTCCTTTTGCTGATCATACTCACTGGATCCTGCTTTTGGGAATCCTTATTGATATGGCGAACTCAGGACCAGAATAAAGGAATTGATATCTGACTTTTACAACAAGAGAAACATCTCAGTAGTTAAATATCCATGCATAAGACATTTTAAAACCTCCATGTCTTTTGTTTCTTTGTAGTGGAACATTGAACAACAATGTTATTTCCATTTTTTCTATGTTGGCCTTCAAATGGCATATTGTTTCTTTTGTAATACTCTCAACTAGAAGTCTACAGAAAGTTTTATGAGTAAAGAGCACACTCGAAAATGTCAGGGACAGAGTTTCCTTCAAGCCTTGGATTATTTTCTTGTACAGTAAAAGGATAGCACAAATTAACTTGAACTTTGACATTTCTCTATGTTCAATTTCTCTCCTGGGTTCAGTTTCTACTTCCTGTAAAAGTTCCTTCCAATTACTTCAGTAACAATCTATGATGCTGCTCCAGGCAAAGTGAATGTTTTCTGGCTTCATTGAAATAGAACAAAGACATCTTTGGGCATGAGGTAACACGTTTTTCAAAGAAACTTAGTAACGAGAAAATATGGAATGTACATGGCTTATAAAACATTATCCATGTAGGTATGGACATATAAGACTATGTTAAGTGAAATGAGCCCTAACATAGGGACACAACTTGTTTTTTCTTTTTTACTATTGTTTTTAATGTATCTAATATATATTATGTGTTTTTTTTGTTTCTCTTCTATTTTCTTCCTCCATGGTATAACCCGTTTCCACTGTTTGATATCGGTGACCTTGCACATACATTTTTCTAATGTGGGGAGGGGAAGGGAAATAAAATGGTGAAACAAGGATACAGTATGACCTGTTGTAACAATGAGATGAACAACTCACTATTTTGGAAACAAACTTTACAACTTGGGGATAGAAGGGGAGAGTTGGGGTGGTGGGGAGAAAAGGCATGGCAGGGGAAAGACAAAAGAGGAGGTAACAATGCTAGTTAGATAAAGTAGTCATTAACTTACTTATATAGCTCTAACCCTTCTGTGCACCATTTTCACAATAAAAAACATGAAAAAGAAAAATATTATCCTGGAGTACATTAAGTTCAAATTTCCTAAGTGCTCTGTAAATAAAGACCAATTTTAGGTGGGAAGAAGGTTCTTAGAAACATTTTTTGTCAGTGTTTGTGTTGTGCATTATTACCCAACTGTACATAAGTTAACAGAAGGAGAAACACTAGGAATAGGAGAAAGAGAAGTTCTGTATTTAAGTATAATGGTTAAATACTGTATAGAAGACTCTGCAAATAAGACAACTTTGAAATAATAAAGCCAAGGACAGTATGTAGATCTATGGGAGTGACATTGAGAAAGCATTACTACTAAGTGGAACATGAAGGATGAGACCAGTCTCTATTCTACTAGCTCTAAATCATGATAGCTAATCATTCAAATTTGTAAAAAGTACAATGGAAGAATAATTCTGGTTCCAAGCAATTCATATATAAGACCATGGACTTAACTGGAAAAAGGCCATGTCGAGAGAGCGGGAATTATGCTAGCAATGAACTATTGGCAAAGATTACATTTCTTTTTCTTTTATTTCTTTTAATTGATGGTAGTGGGGCCTGAACTCCGGGCCTGGGCACTGTCCCTCTATTCTTCAGATCAAAACTTTTTCTCTACCTTTGAGCCCCACACCACTGCCAGGTTTCTGGTGGTTAATTAGAGATAAATGCCTCAGAAACTTTCCTTCTTATGCTGGATTTGAACTGCAATCCTCAGATCTCAGCCTCCTAATTAGCTAGGATTATAGGTGTGAACCAGTTGAACCCTGCTTAGGATCACATTTCTAACAGTGTATCCTCAGCATATGTAATGTGTATGTTCATCTATCTTTATATGAACTCGAGTTAAAAATCTGGGAAACAGCTTAGATTTTACAGTCACAAAAATGCTTGTAGTTGAAAAGTTGATACCCCTGGAGAAATAAAACTTAAGAATGTAAAGGAGTTTGGGAAGTCCACTTTGCATCTAGCTTGGGCAAAACAGTTTTTGAGACAGTATAATTAACCAGCCAAAAGATGCATTAGAATAATGTCTCAAGTGATGGAATACTAGTTATGAGCAAGATTGCTGAAGAAGAGCTTGAGGATTTTGCATACATATATACATACAAATACTCACATACACACAGATGCACTTATATGTTCAAACACACATATGGAACAACTCTCAGATTCTGTAGACAAGTTAGAAAATATGTCCGGAGTAAAAATAAAATCAAGTAATAATTTTTAATATTAGAAAGTCCTCAAGAGAAATTTCCCCAAAAAGCTTGAGAATATTACATAGGTGGGAAAAGAGATAGTAAGAAAATCAAGTCATCATTAATAAAGTGATCGGATCCAGGGAGGAATGAATCAGAGACATCTTCAGGTGCATCTGAAAATGTTCATATCCTGTGTCAAATGTTAGAACATCTTTGAAAATAGTACATAAACAGTTTGAGCCATCACTCTAGTGGAAAATATTAGCGGAGAAGTTCAGAATTGCTAGTCTGTATCTAGATTAAATAAATCAAAAAACTATGGTAGGACAATGTGATACATGACAGGAATTCTAGCACTCATACTAAGACAGGTGATTAGAGAGTGGAATAACATAGTGATACTTTCAGTGGAATAGGTATTATAATTTTGTCACAATAAAACAAACCAAAAATGGAATAAAAAATAAGCCAGAAAGGAATACATATTTGGAAGTTTGGGCTAATTTTGTCATTATATTTTGAGAAGTCAAGTTTACTATTGAAATGCAACTCATATATAATCCTCAGTTGTGTTTAAATGTCTTCATTACAGAACATTACTGAATGCAAAAGAGCTCAGGATTCCCAACCAAGAACTTGAAAAAGCAACCATCATTCTGTTAGATTCCAAAGAAATGATGAAGGATTACAAAAGCTTAAGCCTAGAGAAATAGGAAAGTTCATTTCCTGTAGGGCTTTGTAGACCTGGCTAAATAAGAATTTAGATTTAAAATAAATATTTTTGTTTGTAATTTAATATTCTATAGGTTATTATGAAATTGTTTTTAAGTAGATAATTTAATTTACAAATTCACAAATGATTCTGGCTTTCTATTTGCCTAAAATATTCTTTCAAGTAAGGTATAATTAGAACTTAGTTCACAGTTAATTTCAACAGTTCATAAGTAACATGATAATGTGAATAATCTAGATAAAGTTGACAACAAATTGATGCTATTGATTTATAAATTTACCAAAAGAGCAACTTTTTGAGACTTTGATGTAATATGGTATGAAGAGAGTAATTGTGTGACATCTTAACTTCTAGGCTTGGGCACTGTCCCTGAGCATGTTTTTGCTCAAGGCTACTGCTCTACCACTTGAACCTCAGTGCCACTTGTGTCAGGCTTTTCGTGAGCAGTTTATTGGAGGTAAGAATCTAAGGAACCGTCCTTCCTGGGTGGGATTTGAACCAGAGTCTTCAGATCTTAATATTCAGACATTCAGATCTCCTGAATATCTATGATAGATAAAATATATAACTATAAATAATATTTGCAAGTGTTCTGATCTCAAGGATAACACTGGGTGGAAAATGATGCAGCAAAGTTTAGTGTAGTGTTCATTGCACAATACGAAAGGCATCACATTAGCAGAAGTGTACTATTTTTTCACAGTAGTTATATGCTTGTCATGTTGTGAATTTAAGGAATTTTAAGGTGCACATTACAAGTTGGAAATTGTTGGTCTAGGATGACTTTATGGTATAAAAACTTGGGATCGACGGGTATAGAAATAATGGCTTACTTTGATGAACAAATGATTACTCTTGAGGAATTAATATAGATACTTCATAGTTTTACCTTCTACCAGACTGTGGATATTTTTTCTGTTGAATTTAAATATGTAACGCCCCATTGAAAACTGCACTTGTTGCAGAATTAAATAAAATGCAAACAGGTACTGTTTTGAATGTCTCTAGTGTGGCATGTTCAGAATTTGAAAATGAGTAGTTAGTACTCATAGGAATGTTGAAGAACACATATACTCTGTCCTCTTATCAATTATTCCGTTTTAAAAGTTAGGAGTTTCAACAGAATTGAACTATTTTTGTTTTAGTATGAGACAATACTAAAACAATGTTTTTTTCAAAATAATGTCAAGTATTCTGAAAATATTACATAGTTTGATAATATTAAAGTTGATGAATCTCTGATAAAGGGGTAATTAATTCAAATTAGCAGCCAAAAATGTTCGTTTCTTAAAAAGGTAATACACATCGAATAATATTTACTATACCAATTCAGTGAAATTATATTTTATACAGCTCATTTTTAATTTAATTTTATTGTCAAGGTGATATATAGATGGGATTGCAGTAATTATAAGGTAGTGAATACATAAGTATGTCTCTTTAAATAATAATTATGTAAGTAGAAGCGCAACAGAAGGGGACGAGAAGAAAATAACTGACAGCAGATCATTGTCCCAAGATAGAGTAAAAAAGACATAATCTATAACTTTCAAGTTAAAGAGAGACCAGTAGAATACATCCCATTTAATTTAGGTACATGCAAAATAATTGCTTGGCTTTTTCCTACTTTAATGCTCCAAAACCTTTGAAGATTTATAAGAAAAGTTATGTGATTGCCATTGCTTCAACCTGAATACTAACTGTGATGAACTCTTTTTTTTCTCACTTTGCATTTGGAAAATATCCCTAGTTGATGTTGATGTGGGTGATTATAGTCAGAGTTATGGGCTTGTTCTTGTACATTTATTTCAGAAGAGGTTAAAGCAGTTCCCCCTCCAAGATATCCAAGTACGTTGACTGAATCTGTACTTTGAACACACCCTCACACCTGAGCACAGTATTTGAAAATATACTTCAGCATGTCTTGGCACATTCTACTTTGTGCCCTTGTCTTCTTTGCGCATTCCTTTTGAGTTCATAGTTGCTCTATTTCTAATTCATCTGTAAAAACTAAGAAAATTGTTCAACTACTACTTCTTCTTTGACATGCCCAGTCTATGTATGAAGGTATATTGTCCATGTTAAGCAATAGGGTAGTGCTCACTCTCTGAGAAGAAAAGTTCCATAATATGACCATTAGAGTGTGTAGAATTTAAAGCATTTTAAGACAAACCGTGATATTAGAATTGAAAGGCTCCTTATGGAAATTTTCTGGGAGCTCATTAGTTTTCCCAAGAGAAATATAAATTCCACAAAATCTGGATTAATATTTTTAATGTTACCACTGTGCATGCATCCATATTAAAAATTTGCACAAATAAAGAAACAAAAATAAACTAAACCATAACAGGCAGATTGACTATGTGCTTATAATAAATTATGGAATAGATTTTGGAAGCATTGCAAATTCCTAACCAGTATGAATTAACTTCCTCTCTCCCCACCACTACACACAAATATTTAAGAGTGTGAACAGAATTATTTCAAATAACATACTGTAAATATTACTGCAATATCATGTGTATATCTAAAATTCCCTTGAAAGTAATAGATTCTACATTCTATTGAAATATTAGTTATTTTATTCAAGGAAACTTTTGGAACAATAGATTGTATATCTTTGAAATGAAAAAGGTCAAAAAAATAGTAGCATAAAAGTTTTAGAGAAAGTCTGTCTTCAACAATATATATATATATATATATATATATATATATATATATATATATATTATATGAAGAAAGACATACATTTTAGAGATTATTTGTCATCAGAAATATATACATACATCTGAATTTATGTGTAGAACGATGTAAATTATAGTGAAACAAAAATCTTAAAACATAATTAAAATTAAAAAAAACATCAAACCAAGTACCATTGTCTCACGCCTGTAATTTGAGTTATTCTGGGTAATGAGATCTTAAAATTGTGTTCGACACTAGCCGAGACAGGAAAGTACTTTTTGGGGGCTTGGAAGGTGGCTTAGTGGTAGAGCGCTTGCCTTGCATGCATGAGGCCCTGGGTTCGATTTCTCAGCACCACATAAGCAAAAAGAAAAAAGCTGGAAGTGGCGCTGTGGCTCTAGTGGTCGAGCTCTAACCTTGAGCTGAAGAGCTAAGGTACAGCGCCCAGGCCAGAGTTCAGGCCCCACAACTGGACAAGCCCCCCCCCCCCCGCAAAAAAGTACTTGGTAGATTCTTATCTCCATTTAAGCACTAAAAACAGGAGTTACCTCTGTGCCTCAAGTTGTAGAATGCTGGATTTGAGCATAAAAAGGCTGAGAGATAATGCCCAGGCCTTGCAAATAACAACAATAATATATATCACATTAATTTTAAAAAAAAAGCACCTTTTAACTGCTGTGAACATTTCTTAGAAACATGAATACATGCTCCTGGAAAATGTTAAGTAAAAACGATAGAATATTTACGTTTATTTTAAAGACATGACTATTTAATTTAAGATATTTAGGTAATGATTAGGAATTAAGAATAATGATAATATATTGGGACTGGTCTTTTATTCCATTTTACTATAGTAATAAAATGATATTTGTAATGATAGTATAAAAATACTCTTGTTTGGTATTTGAGTTCTAATAAGTAATAAACATTTTAAATTGTTTTCCATAGGAAAAAATCATTTTCTTAATGTTATCAATTCTATTGATTTTTTTTCTTTTCTTTTTTTCTCTTTTTTTCCTTTTCCTCACTTTTTTTAAATTTTATTTTTTATTGTGAACATACTGTACAGAGGGGTTACAATTACATTGGCAAGATAATGAGTACATTTCTTATCAAGCATTGCAGCTTCCTCCTTTGTTTACCCTTCACATCCCTTCCCAGGGTATCAATTCTTTTGTAATGTCAAAACAATTAAAAAAATTACTCCAAGGCTCGTTTGATCCAAGACTATATTTGTTTTCTTGTTCTAGTTTTTATATGTTGGTAGAAATTAAAATTCCAAAAATTCAATGGATATTGGTATTCAGGAACATCTTCATAGGTACTAATATTGGAGTCTCTTAAGTGGAATTGTTTTATTTCATTTATTATTTTCACAAATAAATTAAGATGATTATGTATTTTGTTTCTTTTCACTGCTATTGGCTCTTACCTTAAGAATAATTTTTTTCCTAGCAAAGTAGAGAATACAATTGGATTGAGGAAGTAACATATGACTTTCATAGAATGCAGATGCATAGATTTGGGCCTTCTGTCATTTACTAAAAGTTTCTTCCTGTAAAGGTTATCAATTAATTACGAGTGATGCATAATTCCTAGATATTACAGTTATCACATACACTTTTTGATTGAGTTATCTCTGTATAAACTAAAAAAAAGGACTAAAAAAACCTCAAAATACACAGAAATCACATCTTTGTTTTATACACTGTAGTTTACAAAGAATTTTTAGCCAACACTAAAAACATCTTTTTAGGTATTCTGCAATTTGTGTGAAGTATTTTTAACAATAGTTTTATTTTTTCCTGCAATAAAATTCACATCAATACATAATCTCCTTTTATTGTATACATTTTAGTGCTTTGGAAGTAAATTGTACAATAATAGGTTTTCCAAACCTAATTTTCACAAACTTGCATTTCCTCAAATAGAAATGCTGTAAATTTTAGAACAGACATTAAAATAGATATAAAATTCACTTACAGGAATTTGTCCAGCATACATCCTCTATAGTGTGCCATTTCAAATTTGTTTTTAGGGATTATTTCCAGGGTCTCACACATATTATTCAAGTGCACTGTCAATGAACTACATTCCCTGTCCAAACAAGTTTTTTACTTCTCTTTAATACATACAATGAAGTGTAATGGCTGGAGCATATACAATTCTCTTTGACCTTTTGAGGACTTGCAATCTTGCTTGCTAAAATGATCGTAGTATTATACAAATCATTCTCCTATGTAGAGTTGATCATTTTCTCTACAAATGCATTACTATATTTTGTGTCATCTTTTTATATTAGGGTCATACTAGTGAGTTTTCTTTGTCTTTTTTCTTAGAAACTAAAGAGGAACTTATTTCATATGCTCCTCTTATTGACTATTAATTTATATATGTTCTTCAAAGAAATATCCTATTCAGGTAAAAATTTATATAGAATTAGAATATATAAAAATACTTAAGATTCAGAAATATTGTAGCATTAACATTGTAGCATTAACAAATATGTTCCGTGTATCTGTTGGATATGTTTTCACTTCGGTTATAGTATACTTTGAATTATGAAAAGCTATCACTTAATATAATCCAGTTTATTGTTGCTTTTCTTTAGCGACTAATGCTTTCCATGTCAAATTTTTAGAAATCCTTACTGATGCAATGTCATGAAATTTTACATTTATGTTTTATAGGTTTTCACATCTCACATTTAGTTTGATAATCATTTTTTATTTTAAATTTTTGTATAAGGATGGAGGTAGGATGGGTGCCTGAGGCTCATATCTGTAACCCTAATTACTGAGGAGTCTGAGATCTGAGGATCACAGTTTAAGGCCATCCCAGGCCGAAAAGTCCATGAGAATCTTATATCCAAGAAACCTCTAGAAAACCAGATCTGGTGCTGTGACTCAAGAGGTAGGGCACTTCTCATTGAGCGGAAGAGCACACAGACAGGGACTAAGCCCAGAGTTCAAGCCCCATGAAAGACAAAAATACAAAGCAAAACAAAAAGAGATTGAGGTAATAGTCTAAGATCATTCTTTAAATCTCGAGAGACAATAGTGTCAATACACCCATTTAAGATTTTATTTTTATTTCATAAAGTCATAAGATAGTTTTCAAAATCTATTGATCATAAAACTAAGAATTTATTTTGACAAATCTGTTACATTCCTCTATGCATCTGCTCTTATAGTTGAACTATTTTATCTTCACTACTAAACATGGTAATAAGATTCAAAGCTAGTATTAAGGCTGAAGCTACACCATTTTACAAGATTGTTCTGACTGACCTGTATTCCTTGAATTTACATACGAGTTTATTGAGCAGGTGGACCAATATTCTACAGAGATATCTAGATGTTTGATAGTCACTCATATTTTGTACCTTGGAAAAACACAAGACCCCAGATATTATACATAGAGAAATGTCTTTAGAAAATACTGGAAACAACTAAAATTAGTTTAGGAATGAGTTAAGATTTAGATAATGCTGTATCTGAATGATAACAACTTCAGCTGTACTACAGAGGAGAGTGAGAGGGGAAAGAATGATGGACCACATAGCAGCTATATGTCATTGCTATTGTGTTTCAAAAAATAGAAAGACTTCAGCGAAGAGAAAGAGAAAAGTAAAGTGTCCTGAGTCAAGTTTCTTTTTAATCCATCTAATAGTTTGGAACAAAAGTCAGTGAAAAATGGGAAAAAATAAAGTAGAAAATAAAGCACTATATATACCTATTACAATGTAAGGAAATTTAATAGGAATATGATAATAAATTCCCAAAGAAATAAGAGAAAGAATAGCTAAACTCTAAAGGGAAAAACAATGAAGAGAGAAAAGAAGCAAAGTAAAACCTTTATCAATAACAAACACAAGAGTTTGGAAGCGGAAAGGCAGTGGGAATATTCTAAATAACAATAAAAATTGCTAGCGTGGATAGAATATGGATCACATTTTATCATATATAATTTTGAAAAAACATACTAGGAATGAAAGTTTCAAAGTCATGACTTAAAACACTATTTGGATTATAACTAGGCAGTATAGCCCAGTGGTAAAACATTGGCCTAGCATGTGTGAAGCAATGGTGTGATCTCCCAAACATTACAAAGTACACACAAAGAACACACACACAAAAACCACATAAACACACACATACACACCACATACCCACATTTGGAATATTGATATTATCATATTAAAGGGTGGAAATTATCACAAATAGTAAAAGTATGTTAATATATGAAATCTTAATATTGCTTGTACAATTTTAAACTTTACTATAAATAAAATAATCACAATATACTTGGATTTTAATAGATTAAGTAAATTGAAAATTAATAGAAGACATGAGAATCTTTGAAATAAGGTTAAATAATAAACATTTTGAAACATGTGTCCTTTTATTTTGACAAATGAGTGATGTTACTGGTGTTTTAACTCAAGATTTAGAATATGATAGCGAGATGCCTTATATAACATTAGCGATGGCTATATCTCTAATCATTTCATTCTGAATAGTTTTATGATAAGGTCACAGAGTTTCTCAGTATCTCTCGAATTTCAAACCCTATTTACACTTCCCACCATAGCTAGAAAATGGATGCCACAAATCACAATGCCGAGCTCAAATTTTTTTTTTAATTCAAAAAAAAATATTTCCAAAAAGTGGCCAAGTAATGAAGCCTTTCTTAATAAAGTATGTGCTTCTTGAAAATACAGTAAGGATTTGTTACCTGGACAAATATGTTTATAACTATAAGAAAATAAATTTATTTAAAATCATAGCCATATACAAATTAAGAAAACAATTTTTAAATAGTCACATGTTAAATATTATAAAAGCAAAATAATTTTTGAATAATTTACATGTGTAAAATCATGCAAAAATAAATTAACTAATCCTACAACTCTGAAAAAAATGAATTAGCATAAAGAAACAAAAGAAATTATGTAAGCCAAAAATTTGAAATTTAGAAAATAAAATGAAGTGTACCCTTTAGTTGACTTAATTAAGTTTAAACCCTCTGTATATCGATTTTATAATAAAAATGCATTAACAAAGAAAGCAAAAGTACCCATGGATCAATAGCAATAGCAAAAGCATCAGTATTCCTTCTTTTGAGTGAACTAAAAAATCGATGGAAGAGATAACAATGTTCCTTCCCTATGAAATGTACTCATTACTTTACCTTATTTATATAACTGTAACCCCTGTGTACATTACCATTAAAATAATATTAAATTTTAATGAAAAATAAACCAAGTGATATACCAATTAAGAATTCTTAGAGTCCATTGGTTAAAAACTTTGTAAAAACCTGCCCTAAATACCCAAGGAATATACTTTGATGATACTATTTAAATACTTCAACTTCAGCAGAAAAGCAAAATTTTAAAAACAGTTACAAAGTAAAGTAATAAATCAGAATATAATACTATTAATAATAATCATAAGATCAATTTATAGTGGTAGTCAAATATGTAAGAAATGATGCAATTTGCCATTAATTTGCACTTAATAAGTGAGAAAGAATTTTTTAGGTCTTTTTAAATTATCATAAGATTAATGAAGGAACTGTTCTGTCACATCATATGATAATCAGATGAAGCTGATATTAGAGCAAAGAAAGATTTTATTAAGTTTTTGAATGTTCATGTATATACTTATTTTGGTTGTGGGAACTTGTGGGTATTTCAACTTCGGGTAAAGTTTTCTTGCTAGGCAGGCGTCATATCAGTGGTTAATTTTAGGAGAGGGGTTTCCTTTCAACAAGAACATGCACCTGATCGGTCCTTTTAGCCTTCTCATCATCAATGGCATCCGAGATGAACACCAACTTGTCCAGACTGCTACCTTCACTGGCCTGGATCCCCAATCCATCTAATCGTAGTAACTAGATAGTGAAGAATGGTGGAAATGATCCAATGCACCAAGCTATAGATTGAGAAGGAATTTCACTAACCTTTTGGCCTGGGTTCTGTTCTCAAGCCTCCGAAGTATTTAAGAGTACAGATAGGAGCCCCTGGTGCCAAGCAGTAACAGTATAAAGAAATTAGACATATATATGACTTAGGCTTGTGATTATCTCAGGAAATGAATAAAAGAGCAGTGAAGCATACAGGACAGCCAGAATTTTAACTAGGTACTCAGAGGATGATTAAGCTTAAATAGCTACTCGGGAGTCTGAAATCTCATGACCACTGTTCAAAGCCAGTCCAATCATGAAAATACAAGCGATTATCTAAAAAAAGAAAAAAAAAGAAGTGGCTGAAGTGGTAGACCACTATCCTTGGGCACAGAATCTGAGGAATAATTCCCAGGCACTATCAAGCCTCAAGAATGATGACTGCATGCATGAGCACATGCACGTGTGCGTTTACATACTCGCATGCGCATGAACACACACACACACACACACACACACGTACAAATGAGCATTTCAATGTGAAGTTCTTTATTTTTTACCTTTGCTGTACTTTATTTCCCTGTACTGGCTCACAAATTAACAAAATCAGCTAAGGACATATTTACATAAAATTCATCATGTTTCTCTAAAATCTACACTCTTTTGGGAAGCCTGCTTTTATTTGATCCAAAAGTAAATTATTCAGGAAGTCAATTCCTCACACTCAATTTTATAGTATTAGATGATTGCTTAGGTTCTTCCTAGCAATATGATTTTGTGAAATCCTGCATCAAGCAATATATTTCTTTCACTAGAAGTGAAGCCTCTGTCAAACAATTAATAATAGGTTTTTCTCCTCCTGGCATGCATCTGTAGTTATATTATCTTTATATATTTCATGATCTGTGTATGACAAAGACTACCGTGAAAGTAAAAACACCCTTCTCAACGTTTAGCATTTTTATACCATTCATAGATATGACGGTGTTTAAATGTTACTGAAATTGCTTTGGAATAAATAATGTTCACCCTGACTATCTTGAGAAAAAAGAATTGGTTTCTCAGCACTTTAGGTAAGAACATCAGGGAAAGAAACAAGGAAAAGTGAGGAACAACTCAACACATACATTCAAATGAAACAAAACAAGATAAGAAAACACAAATTAATTCAGTACTCAAGAACCTGCAGGAAACGCAAAGATTTTTTAAAAATCAGCTATGAAAAGCTTATGAAAATCCTGACTTCATGGGAGTGCACTGATGTGAGAACAGTGGTTAAAGCCCAGACTAGACAGAAAAAACTGTACAGAATACCATGCACTTGTTATTCTAAATTCCATGAAGAATAACATAAAGTGGACTGAGGCCAAGATCATACACAAGTAGGAAGCCAGTTTCTATCTGAAAAATTATCAGGTTAATTTAGGGCTGGCACATGACAAAGTGGTAAGCACACCCATTTAGGGGGCACGACACTGAATTCAAACTGTAATATCAGGGATATTAAAGAAAAAAGTTATGATTGTAAATAATTGGAATAATTGTAACACTTGAGTATTTTAGTGGAGAAAAATCCATTAGAGAGATAGAATGAACCCACTTTCCTATGCTACTTTAGTGATAATGTTTAGTGGTACTTCAGCCAAAACAGAGTTACCTTGCAAATGAGCATGGATGTGCATTTCGGTGATGGAAATACTCTACTTACACAGATGTAAATTAAATAGATTTTTTGGGGTAGATTGTAGTTCTTGAACTAAGAGCCTGGGTGATGTCCCTGAGCTTTTTCTCTCAAGGCTACCACTCTATTACTTTGAGCCACAGTTCCTATTCTTATTTTCTGTTGGTTGTTTGGAGATAAGAGGCTCATGGACTTTCCTGCCCAGGATGGCTTCAAACCATGTTCATCAGATCTCAGCCTCCCGAGTAACCAGGATTCCAGGCATGAACCTTCGAGGTTTTTAATAATTTAGTAAATTGTATAGTTACAGAAGTTATAAATTATCATTGTAACCTGTGTAATATATGTATGTATGTATATATCAATACATATGGGTAGAAATATTTTAACATATTTTTGAATCTACAGAACATATATGAAATCATCCTTCATTATAATATAATATGGAAACAAAAGTTAATGAGGAGCAAAACAAAGGGAATTGTTACAAGTTTCTTTTTGTTGAATGAAATATGAATCATTTTGGAAAAAACCATCTCTACTTTAACAAAATGGATAATTGCTATTAATTCCAATCCATCTATTAGCCCATATTGTACATCCTCACACATGAGTGTCAAAATCAAACCAAAATTTTTGTCTGTATTTAACTCACCTGTTATAATTTAGGGGATAGATGAATTAATGAAATAAAGATTAAAATAATAAAAAGTGAGGGTATGAGTTAGAGCTGAAAAAGATTTTAAATATGATAATAGCTAATTAAAATGTATATTTCTTACTTTTCCTCTGTTGTTATGTCTCTCATTCCCACATTAGGAAAATACTTAGAAGGTTCTCACTATATTTATGTAAGTATTAAAAATATATTGAAAGAATATGGGCATAGTGTGGTTTTAGCTTATTGAGACATGTATGGGAGAGTGTGTTTTTGAGGACTTGCAATACGTTGTGATGGATATAAAAGGAAGGTGTGCTTATTCTAGAAAACTGGCTAGAGGATGGCTCTCAGAAAGATAGTGATGAATTCTTCCAAAAGGTTACAGTAAAATCACTTTCACAACCTTGTTCATTACTGCACTATTCACCACAGCCAAGTTATGGAAACAGCCAAGATGCCCTTTGGTGAAGGGATGGTTGGAGAAAGTGTGTCATATATACACAATTGGATTGCACCTATCCATTATGAGCACTGTTACATTATTTACAAAGAAAGGGATAGATCTAAAAATATGTTAAGTAAATGAAGTGAGAGGCAGACACACAAAGGACTCATGTTCTGTCGCATATTTGGAAGCCAGAATTTTATGCAAGTTAGACATCAGTATTAACCAAAGTTTTCATTTTTCAGAGCAGTATTTAAAAGGTGTAATTTCTTATAAAATTGAACTTTTAATCTAACAAAATGAATACCAGGAAACTATCACTTGGAAGATGTGAGGGGAAGTCAAAGGGAAGGAATAAAGAGAGTTATGGAGGAAAAAAGTGAAGACATAATATTCAATGCAAATAATATGAAATTAGAAAAAAATTAAAGTGGGGTGAGGTTTGGAAGGGTAGGGAAAAGTTATATAAAGATCCACTATAGTTAAAAATTCATTTATTGAATGGAAATTCCCGTATACACCTAGTTAAGATAATAAAAATATGATTAAAAACAATGGAGATATTTGATCTTAAACTGTGTTCTCTTAATCCATGAGTCAATATAATAGTTTCGTCCTCAGAAATTTTCTTTACGGGTATTTTCCTCATAGTGACAGAAAAGTGATCAATGCAATGAATATCAATACATCACATTGCACATATAAAATCACAGTAAAAATGTTAGAATTCATCACATGATAAGAGGTAGAATTTGCCAAATGCTAATTGATTGTTTTTCCAAGTACTTTACCGATGGTATATAATTGAATCCTCACAATAATTCTATAAAGTGGAACTCCTTACATTTTTATCTCTCAGATGATGATATTGAAGTCTTCAGAGTTGGAATTACTACTACAACATTGCACACATGGTAAGTGTTAGCCTGACGATCATCTCCGACTGTATCAATTAACCTCATTCTATTTTATGACTAAAATACCAGCACTTAGTCTACAAATTATAGGAAAATTTCCCGAATTATTGTTTTCACTTTCACAATATTTCACTTTATCTTTGTTAGAAAATAGGGAACTGTAATATGAAAACTCGAAGTTCATAATCAATGATTACCTCCCTGGTGAAAGGAACTGCTCAAGTATAATATTCTTGATTTCTAGCTCAAAATAGTAGAAATCATATTTTATCCCTTCACTCATCACTGCACTGCCTGGGGACCCTATTTCTGTTTAACACTGTCTTACTGAAAGAATGACCTCCCCAATTCCTGATGGAAACATTCTGCAGGTCTTATGGACAAATCATTTCCACTTTGTAGCTCAAATAAGTTGTTTACCATTCAAGTATTTTGATTGCTTTTTATACCCAACATTTTGAGAGAAAGGTACTACTTCAAAATGCTATTAAAGCAAGACTGATATAAAAATCACCTTTGACCCCAGATAAATATTTTACCTTTCCTATACTCAAAAATGCACTCTGACCTATCATTAATGTTAGGAATGAGAGGATAAAAAATCATAGACACCAAGACCTAAGTATGAATTAAAGACTCTCCAACTTGTGAATACTATTGGTTTAAAAAGACATGAAGGGATGGGAAGGTGGCTTAGTGGTAGAGTGCTTGCCTTGGATGCATGAAGCCCTGGGTTCGATTCCTTAGCAGCACACAAGCATAAAGAAAAAAAGTGGAAGTGACGCTGTGGCTCAAGTGGTAGAGCGCTAGAGTGGAGCTTAAGAGCTGAGGGATAGTGCCCAGAGTTCAGGCCCCACTACCGTACACCTCCCCCTCAAAATATAGACATCAATACTACCAATGTTTTTCAAAATTTCTTATGATACTGAAGATTCAATTATAAACTATTAACACTTGAAAATAACTCATTTTCATGGTAGTAGAACACAAAACACAAGATTAATCCTAACCATATTAAAAGACATTTATTTATACTACAAATTCACTCTTATAACTACAAAGATTCTAAAAATAACTGAAGCACAGTGACACAAAAATAATTTAACTGCATCATCTACATTCAAAGGACTGTGCTAATAGAAAGCAAAATTATACTAATAATTAGGTTACCCAATTCACTTACATTCTTTTATTCTATTTCTTTTAGTTTCATAAAAACTGGCTTTTCATAAAATGATCCATAAAAGAGCCTATATACACACTTACATTTTCAGATCTTAACAATATTTATTTCAGAAATATCTTTAGCTGTATAGTTAATGAACTAAAATATTACTAAAATATTTAAATGGTTTTCAAAATTTCAAGACTCGCTCTGGGATGTTATTTATATTGGAAAAGATAATTGAAAAGCCTTATTTGTTAAAGTTGTGATCGTTACTCCCACAAAAGAACTATTAATGAAGGAACATTTATATTTGTATGTACAAAACAACTTCAAATGCATCCACAATCTGTAGATGACACGTGTTTTTGTTTTTTTTTTTAAATATATATCTAACAAGCATAGCCACAATACTGATTTTCAGTCAATATGATGCGATATTCAAACCTTAAAAATACGGGGTTTATTATCATAGTGTGAATAGATATATTACAAAGAAAGTTATTTTCAACAGAAATTTGGAAAGTGTTTATCCACCTTGACTTTCACAGAAAAAACCAGAGAGCAATACCTATTTCTTCAAGTCGGTCAAAATCACTCCATGAATATTTCTTAAAAATATAACCAATTTAAGATTTCAAATACATATTTTGTACTGACAGTCATCTTACAGCAATAAATTACTACCTGATTATATGTGTATCTTTTTACCTAACATGTATTAAGAACTGAAAATGATCGCTTTTATCTAACTTATGTTGTAAATGCTTTGATTATGATGATGTTATTAACAAATAAAATGTACAGAAGGGTGGTTCCACTGAAATGACAGGACAGAACACTGACAAATAAAACAACATTGCAACACAGTTCTTTTCAGCCTCACCCTGTTCATATTGGCAAGCAACATTGCAACAGCACACACACACACACACACACACACACACACACACATAAACACATATGTGTGCACACGTTCACACACATATACATGCATGCCAAATTCAGGGTTTATTGTACAAAAAAGTTCAAATAAAATATTAGTGATTAGGACAAATGATAATTTGCCTTATTACAAAATAATACATAATTCAGTCACCATGGTAGTTACATTTCATCTGCCCCTCCACTTGTGACCACTTAATTTATTTTAGGTAATTCTTTAACTAATTCATTCCTTCATTAGTTAAATACTAATACTAGAGCTTGAACTCAGGGCCTAGCTCTGTCCCAGAATTTGTTATGATTTTGTTTTAGTTTTCTCAAGTCTAGCATTTTATTGCTTGTACCACAGCTCCATTTCTAGCTTTTGCTTGTTACTTTCTTTTTTTTTTTATAGTAATTGAAAATTATTTTATTTTTATTTTTCTGCACTGATTTTCAAGTTTTCTTTATTAGAAATCACTACAGTATTGTGTTAATATATATTTCTAAGATACATTTATAATGCTATGGTTTTAAGAATCCTAACACCTAAATCTTCAGTTCCCTCTTTAATCAGGTCTTAATTTCTTTTTTTTTTTTTATGTAAATGATGCCATTTTATTTCTTCAGAACCAATCAGTGGTTTTTCTTATTAGTGAAAAGCAAAGTCAGAGTAGCCTCAAGGCTCATTGTGATCTGGCTGTATATCACTGACTTGCTTTCTCCCATGGCCTTGTTGCTCTAACCATATTAGTCTCCTTGTTGTTCTTTTTTTTTTTTTTTTTTTAATTGTATTTTATTTTATTTGAGAACATACTGTACAGGGGGGCTACAATTACATGGGCAGGATAATGCATACATTTCTTACCAAGCATTGCAGCCTCCTCCTTTGTTTACCCTTCACTTCCCTTCCCCGCCTCCCCCCTCCCCCCACCCAATTTTACCCCCCTCCCCCCACCCAATTATACCCCCTTCCCCCCCCCCACACCGACATTGTAAAGCTGGTTTTGACATGACATTTTGTACTTCTCATTGTTGCAACAGGTCCACCTGAATCCTTAAACGACTTGTTTGTCCCCATCTCCTCCACATGTTATACTGACATCAAATATAGTGAAAGCGGGGGTTACACTGTGGGGGAGGGACATACAAAGCAACAAAGAAATAATCTTATAAATGCGTTAGAAACACATGCATGAAAGAAACGAAAACATTAAAATACATATTTAAGGGTTCATTTTCCTAACATCACATTATCTGACCTTTTCCGCTTGACTTATACCTATACTAGATATTGCAAATAAGGGAAACCATGGGACCTATGCTTCTTTGGGCCTGGCTTACTTCACTTAATATAATTTTTTCCAAACCTTTCCATTCCCTAACAAATGGGGACATGTCATTCTTTCTGATGGAGGCATAAAATTCCATTGTGTATATATACCACATTTTCTTGATCCATTCATCTACTGAGGGGCATCTGGGTTGGTTCCATATCTTAGCTATGGTAAATAATGCTGCAATAAACATAGTTGTGCTGGTAGCTTTAGTGTGGTCTTGTTTGTAAACATTTGGGTAAATGCCCAATAGTGGGATTGCTGGATCATAGGGGAGATCTATGTGAAGTCTTCTGAGGAACCTCCATACTGCTTTCCAAAGTGGTTGAACAAGTTTACATTCCCACCAACAATGAAGTAAGGTTCCTTTCTGTCCACATCCCCTCCAGCATCTGTTGTTGTTAGAGTTCTTGATTTTTGCTGTTCTAACTGGAGTGAGGTGATATCTCAATGTTGTTTTGATTTGCATTTCTTTTATGGCTAGGGATGTTGAACATTTCTTCATGTGTCTATTGGCCATCCTTGTTTCTTCTTCGGAGAAGCTTCTCTTTAAGTCTTTCGCCCACTTATTTATTGGGCAGTTGATTCTTTGAGGATTTGTTGTTGGGTGGTTTAATTTTTTGAGTTCCAAGTATATTTTAGATATGAGACCCTTGTCCGTTGTATGGCTAGTAAAGATCTTCTCCCAATCGGTGGGCTTTCTATTGATCTTGCCAGCTATGTCATTTGCCCTGCAGAAGCTCTGCAATCTTATGCAATCCCATTTGTCCAACCTTTCTTTGATTTGTTGTGCTTCCGGGTCTCTATTCAGAAAATTTCGACCTGAGCCAAGGAGACTAGGGTTTCTCCTATTCCATCCTGTAATGTTTTCAGAGTGTCTGCTTTGAGTTCAAGGTCTTTGATCCATTTGGAGTTGATTCTGGTGCAGGGTGATATATAAGGATCTAGCTTTAGTTTTCTACATGTAGTTAACCAATTTTGCCAGCACCATTTACTGAAGAGGCTGTCTTTCTTCCATTCTATTGTTTTAGCTTCCTTATCGAAGATTAGATGGCTATAGGTCTGTAGGTTCATTTCTGAGTTTTCAATTCTATTCCATTGGTCCTGAGGTCTGTTCTTATGCCAATACCAAGCTGTTTTGATTACTATGGCTTTATAGTAGAGTTTGAAATTTGGTATTGATATTCCTCCAGCAGTGTTCTTTCCGTTGAGGAGCGTTTTTGCTATTCGGGGTCTTTTATTGTTCCATATGAATTTTTGGATTGCCTCCTCTATTTCCTTGAAGAATGAGGGTGGAATTTTGATAGGTATCGCGTTGAATTTGTAGATAGCCTTGGGAAGTATTGCCATTTTCACGATGTTAATCTTGCCAATCCAGGAGCATGGGAGGTTTTGCCATTTTTTAAGTTCTGTGTTGATTTCCTTTTTCAAGATTTTAAAGTTTTCATCATAGAGGTCCTTCACTTCTTTGGTTAAGTTAATTCCTAGGTATTTTATTTTTTGTGGGGCTATTACAAATGGAGTTGTTTTCCTAATTTCAGCCACACTTTTCTCATTGTTGGCATATAGAAAAGCCATTGATTTTTGGGGGTTAATTTTATAACCTGCTACTATGCCAAAGTTTTGAATCAGCTTCAGTAATTTGGGAGTGGAGTCTATGGGATTCTTTAAATACAAGATCATGTCATCTGCAAAGAGGGAGAGTTTTATTTCTTCTTTCCCTATTTGGATCCCCTTTATGTCTGCATCTTGTCTTATTGCTGTAGCTAGGCATTCTAATACTAGATTGAAGAGAAGTGGAGAGAGTGGGCATCCTTGTCTTGTTCCTGAGTTAAGAGGAAATGGCTTTAGTTTTTCACCATTGAGTATAATGCTGACTGTAGGTTTGTCATATACAGCCTTTATTGTATTGAGGAATGTTCCATGGATTCCTAATTTTTCCAGAACCTTCATCATAAAGGGGTGTTGGATCTTGTCAAATGCTTTTTCTGCATCTATTGAGATAACCATGTGGTTCTTATTCTTGCTCCTGTTGATGTGATGAATAATATTAATTGATTTGCGTATATTGAACCAGCTTTGCATCCCTGAAATGAATCCTGTTTGATCATGTTGTATGATTTTTTGGATGAATTGTTGAAGTCGATTGGCCAAAATTTTGTTGAGAAGTTTTGCATCAATGTTCATCAAAGAAATGGGTCTATAGTTCTCTTTCTTTGATGAGTCCCTGCCTGGTTTTGGGATGAGGGTTATGATGGCTTCATAGAATGTGTTCGGTAGTGAGCTTTCTCTTTCAATTTCATTGAAGAGTTGGAGGAGTATTGGTGTGAGCTCTGCTTTGAAGGCCTTGTAAAATTCCGCTGTAAAACCATCTGGTCCTGGACTTTTCTTAGCTGGGAGGTCTCTTATTGCTGTTTCTATTTCAATGCTTGATATGGGCCTGTTAAGCTGGTTTAACTCATCTTGGTTTAGTTTTGGCATGTCAATATTTGCTAGGAAAAGGTCCATTTCTGTCAAGTTCTCAAACTTATTAGCATAAAGTTTTGAGAATATCCCCTAATAATGTTCTGAATCTTGGTTGTTTCCGTGGTGATGTTTCCATTCTCATCTCTGAGTTTATTAATTTGGGTGTGTTCTCTCCTTTTTCTGATAAGGTTTGCTAAGGGTCTGTCAATTTTGTTAAGTTTTTCGAAGAACCAACTCTTTGTTTTGTTGATTCTTTCTATAGTTTTTTTGGATTCTAATTCATTTAATTCTGATTTAATTTTGATTATTTCTTTCCGTCTACTGGATTGGGGTTTATCTTGCTGCTCTTTTTCAAGGTGGTTTAGATGTGTCATTAAATTGCTAGTTTCAGATCTCTCCAATTTATTGATGTAGGAGCTCAGAGCTATAAACTTGCCTCTGAGTACTGCCTTTGCTGTGTCCCAGAGGAGCTGGTAATTTGTGTGTTCACTTTTGTTGAATAGCATGAACATTTGAATTTCCTTTCTAATCTCTTCCATGACCCACTCATGATTCAGCAGTGTGTTGTTCAGCCTCCATGTGATACCGGACTTTCTTTGGTGGCTTTTGGTGTTGAGATCTAATTTTATTCCCTTGTGGTCAGAGAGAATGCAAGGTATAACTTCAATGTTTCTGAATTTAGACAAGTTTGCTTTGTGGCCTAAAATGTGGTCTATTTTAGAAAACATTCCATGTGCTGCTGAGAAGAACGTGTATTCTGTTGCTGCTGGGTGAAATGTTCGGTAAATGTCTGTTAAGTCTAGTTGATATATGCAGCTGTTTAGATCTGCGGTTTCTCTGTTGAGTTTTTGCCGAGTTGATCTATCTAGTGGGGAGAGTGGTGTGTTAAAATCCCCAACAATTAATGTCTTTGGATCTATATGGGATTTGAGGGAAAGTAGTGTTTCTTTGACAAATTTGGGTGCTCCATTGTTTGGCGAATAGATATTTAGAATTGTAATATCCTCCTGAAGGAGAGATCCTTTAATTAGTATGTAGCGACCTTCTTTATCTCTTCTCACGAATTTTAGTTTGAAGTCTATTTTATCTGATATTAGGATTGCAACTCCCGCCTGTTTATGAGGGCCGTTTGCTTGGTAGATTTTGTTCCAGCCTTTAACTTTGAAAATATGTTTGTTTTTACGGGCAAGATGTGACTCCTGCAGGCAGCAGATAGAGGGGTCTTGTTTTTTAATCCAACTACACCGTCTATGTCGCTTAATTGGAGAGTTCAGTCCGTTAACGTTAAGAGATAGGACTGAGAGGTATTTGGGGGTTCCTGCCATGTTATCCACCTTCTTGGGGGCTGTGAAAACTGGGTTCTTCCTAAGGTTCTTGGATTCTCAGTTTGGTGCAGTTTCTTGGCCTTTGTGGCGTTCTTGTTGGTTTTCTATGTGTAGGACATCTTTAAGAATCTTTTGCAGGGCTGGTTTGGTGGAGATGTATTGTTTCAATTTTTCTTTGCTATGGAAGGTTTTTATTTGGCCTTCAGTTATGAAGGAGAGTTTAGCTGGGTACAGTATTCTTGGTTGATAGTTGTTTGTTTTTAGGGCATGGCATACGTCATTCCAGGCTCTTCTTGCTTTGATTGTCTCTGCTGAGAAATCTGAGGTAATTCTAATTGGTTTCCCTTTATAGGTGATTAACCTTTTCTCCTTGACAGCTTTAAGGATCTTTTCCTTGGTCTGGGTTGATCCTGTGTGGATTATAATGTGACGGTGGGATGTCCTATTCTGGTCTGGTCTATTTGGGGTTCTAAAAGCTTCTTGTATCTGAATAGGCCTATCTTTTTGTATGTTTGGAAAGTTCTCTGCTAGGATCCTGTTAAACAAATTTCCTAGACCATTAACTTCTTTTTCTAGGTGCTCCTCTACACCCATTATCCTTAGATTGGGCCTTCTGATGGTGTCTTCCAGGTGTTGGATAGACCTATCATATTTCTTGGACTTGTCTTGGATGGTTGTATGTTCTTTCTCTATAATATCTAGGCTGTCTTCAATCCCTGAGATTCGATCTTCTGCATGGTCTAACCTGCTGTCAAGACTCTCTACTTTGTTTTTTATCTCTTTTCCTTCTAATTGGTCAGCTTTGATGGCTTCAAGTTCTTTGTTGAAGCTCTGTTTTAGGTCTTGTATGAATTTCTTTACTTCTTTAATTTGGTGTTCAGTGTTTGTTCTCAAATCACTTAGTTGATTGGTTATGATTTCTTTGGACTCCCATTCCTTCTGTTGGGTTCCATTCAGCATTCCCTTTGTGGTCTCCGTGACTTCCTTCAGCTCTTTGTTAATGGATTCCATGAATGTCTTTAGTGATCTTTGTGTATTCTCTACCTGGTCTCTTAATTCGTGAATTACTCTTTGATTAGTTTCCTCCCTTCTGTGGGATTCCTGCAGTTCTCTTTGAGTGTTCTCTGCCTGCTCACGCCATTCCTCCCTTTCTCTTTGAGTATTCTCAAGTTGTTCACGCAAATCCTGTATCAGTTTTTGAGAAGCTTCCTCACGCTTATGATATTCCTGTATAAACTTCTGGGATGCCTCCTCTCTCTCTCTATCACGCTCATACAGAGTCCTTTGTACATTGTCAAACTTCTCATTTATCATGTTTGCTATTAGTGTTTGTAGAGCTATTTGGGAGCTCTCCTCTGGATTATTCTTTATCTGTTCTAATCCCTGATTATCAAGGTTGGGAATTGAGATACCCGAATTTGCCATTTTTCTTGTGTTTTTCCGGCTTACTCGGCCCATTTGAGATAAAGATTGCACCAGTTTTGTGCTAGAACACTATCTTAAGGCAACCATCAACCAAAGTTTGCATTTGTACCGTCAATAGTCTACAGATACAATCTAGTTCAACAGATACATCTATTCAACATCAAACGACTATATGTTAAAGGACTTTGAACCGCAGAAAAGAATTTGGAAAACCAGAAATTATTAGGATTAGTGAGAGATGTGGGTAAAAAATAGGAATAGATTGGTGTGGGGAGGCACAGGGAGAGTTAACTATGTCCTAATCACAGTGCAGGAAATGAGTTGGGTAGGATGCAAGTAGAGAGAGAGAGAAAAAGAAGAGACGGAAAGGGGAATTAAGAGAGACCAGAAAGAGAATAGAAACGTAAAAATTAATGTTATTATAGAGGTTAAAAGACCGTCTATTTAGAGAGGAATGTGAATATGTTCAGAGAAGGGGAGGGACATAGAGGAGTTGTGAAAAGCTTTAAGGATGGGAACGGGAGAAGAAAAGATCAGAAGTTCAGTAGAGCTAGATAAAAAACAAAAAGATAATTAAGAAAGAAAGAAAAAGAGAAAGAAGACAAGAAAAGAAAGGAAAACTCTTATTCACGTATTCCTAAAATAAAAATTATAAGATGAGAAAAAAAAAAAGGTTACTGGAAAACAATTATTTTTTCAGAAGAGGCAAAAATTAAAGATTAATAAAAGTTTTAGAAGGGAAAAAATTTATATATATATATATATATATATAAGGTAACAAAAAACAAAAAACAAGCAAAAAAAAAGAAAAGAAGAAGAAGAAGAAAAAAAGAAAAAAAAAAGAAAAAGAAAAAAAAGAAAAAAAAGTCTTTTGATTTTTTTTTTTTTGGGGGGGGGAGGAGTGGGAAGAATCCTGTATCTCCCTTTTGTCTGCAACCAGTCTCTTGTTGGAGTCTCTGGTCAGCTTGAGGTCCTGTGGCTTGATTGGTTTCTTAAGTCGGTTGGTTGGAAGAGGCAGAAAAATGCTCTGCTTTACCCAAGATTTTGAGATCCCCCTCCCAGGTTAGTTTTCTGGGAGGGTGGTCTGCTTTGAGAGTCACAAAAGAGGGGGATGTGGTGATGAGGCTAGGTTCTGGGTAGAGTTGAGGCGTTTCAATAAACAGTAGCTTTTCCCTGGAGCTATTTTGTGATAAAGCTCACAGCGCCCAGCCTGGAGCCATTCTCAGGGTTTCTGTTTTTCAATTGATTGTCGAGGCTGCTAGAGGGAGGGGCAGCCTCTGGCTCTGGTTACCCAGTGAAGCAAGGCACTCCGACGGCTGGCGCCTGAGCTGGGTGACTTTTCCCTGGATGGAGCTGAGTCTGGCAGGTCACTTCGCCGTTAAGTTCTTGTGACCTGCTAAATGACTCGTTTTATTCCAAGGCCTGAGCTGGAGCTAGCAGCTCCTCCGAACTTTGTCGGTATCCAAGATGGAGATCACCGGTGCTGGGGGGGGAGGGGTGGCCTTCCCTCCTCTGCTCCCTGAGGAGTGAGGATGTCGGGCTTGTACTCACGCCGAGTCTTGGATCCTGGGTCGTCTCTGGTCTGCAAACAGCAGGATGAAGATGTTCGCTCCTTGTCGGTTCTTGTTGGTGTTGAGTAGAATCCGCTCGTCCGCTGCGTCTGGCTCCTTCGTCCCCGACTCTCTGTGTCTCAGGTATGTCTCCGCGGCGGTGGTCGCCGCCGCCGCGGCCCTGCCGCCAGAGCGGCAGCTGCTGCGTTTCCTTGGCTTCCCCTCTCTTGTCTAACTCTCTGTCCTGTGATGACACACTTGGTGTGATTCTCTGGCTTAGGACTGTTCACTGGAACTCTAAAACTCCTTTCTATGCGAGAGCTTGTTCAGATTCCAGCTTCTCCTCCGCCATCTTCCCGGAACTCTCTTGCTTGTTACTTTCAAACCAGAATCTAATGGACTTTTTTTCTTGCTCTTGTTTCAAACCACAATCATCAGATTTTGTCTTTCTGATTAGCTAGGAATAAAGACATGAGCCACCAGTGTGGCTCCTACTTTTTCCTATACTTATCTATTGCACATACTTAGATAGCAATTTAATATTGAGAGTATAGAAGCAAGATGTATAGTGATTATATTGTTCTGTCAGAAATTCAAGTTAGTAATGTAAATTTCTTCTTAAGACCATACACAAAAAATACTTAAGAAGAAATCTGATGATGATCATGATGATGATGATGATGATGATGATGTGTGTGTGTTTGTGTGTGTGTGTGTGTGTGTGTGTGTGTGTGTGTGTGCGTGTGTGTGTGTGTCTGTACTGTTGCAATGTTTCACATGTAAGCACTGTGCAGGGATGTCCAGACATTCACAGTAATTGCGTGAATATCTGCATTGAGCTACCAACTCATGGACAATGTCTAAGTGTCCACTCTAGGCTTCCCGATGAAGAGGGGTATACTCATCCTCATCCCTAGTATTCATAGGAGTGTCCTTTTTGGAAAATAGTCTCAGCACTGTAGTAAGCGGCAAGAAAAGCACTCTACCACTGAGCCACTTTCCCAGCCCAAGGATTAAGATTCTTGTTTGTAATTTGGTCAGAGCTATATCTCTTTATGTAGGCTACTAAAAATGTATTTACTAATTTCCAGTTAATATATAAATTCTATTTCCATCTCTTTTAACAAATAAAAAATAAAATTGTTTGCTTTGTAAATGGATCAGAAGCATGGATTTTTTGGCTAGCTAGGTGATTGCACATCTCTCTCTCTCTCTCTCTCTCTCTCTCTCTCTCTCTCTCTCTCTCTCTCTCTCTCTCTCTCTCTTTCATGATTCTCAGAGACAATATGGTTGCTCCATAATTATCCTAATTTATTTTGCTTTTATACTTTTGGTTGCATCATTTCACTTTCTGCTCTACCATTTAACAAATCAGCACACATAAACAGAACCACAGAAGTTGTTCTGTGGCTCAAGTGGTAGAGCACTTGCCTTGATTTGAAGAGCTCAAGGACGGTGCCCAAGCCCAGAGTTCAGGCCCCACAACTAATTTTTTTTAAAAAAGAATCTAAATCATTGATAATTCTTGGAACAGATCTGACTGAAATCAGTTGAATCACACTTTTCCTGCACAATGAAAGAAAAGGTCCAGGCTAGGAAAGCAGCTAGAGAAGGCAGGCAGATTGTATCTGTGACAAAACTTTGTGGAAAATGGTACACAGCATTACTTACTGGAGATCCACTTGCACTGGAAGCATGATGCTGAACTATTGTTTGCTGATTCTGAACTATTGCTTTGATCATTATATTCTCCAAGAAGAAACAATGAAATTTAATTGATATCAAAAGACTACTAATATATTTTGACTTCTCATTAAGCATCTTCAATCATCAAAATCACCTGAAGAGAATAGATAGGCCTACTTTTTTTTTTTTTTGGTCCGGTCGTGGGGCCTGAACTCTGGCCTGAGCATTGTCCCTCAGCTCTTCAGCTCAAGGCTAGCGCTCTACCACTTGAGCCACAGCGCCACTTCCGGCTTTTTTCTTTTTGCTTATGTGGTGCTGAGGAATCGAACCCAGGGCCTCTGTCATGCAAGGGAAGCTCTCTACCACTGACCCACCTTCCCAGCCCAGGCCTAATTTTTTAGATGGAAACAAGTGTTTAAAAAAAACAAGAATTTAGGTAGTCATAAAAAGGACTTCTATTTTACTACTGCATTATACATTTTTTTTTTCTAATGTTGGTTACCAATAAATAATGGATCTATTAGAAAGCTCTTAAAGCTCATATATTGAATAGTAATTTCTCTTACACTATATCTTTGTATTTCCCAAATCATTTACATAGTAGGCTTTGTTTCCTATTTTCTCCTTCCTAGAATAAGCTGCATATGAAGACACCACTGTCCCTCATTGTCAGTCTGTGCATTTTAATACGGAGGAAAATCTTTCCTCTGCTCTCTATCAATTCAGTACTCCCCAGTTACCATAATTTAAAATAGTAAAAATGGAAAAAGAGAAAATAAATCATGGTGAAAAAACATGCAGAAAATTCACCGGATTTTTCTGACCATTTCATCCTACGTGAACTATTGGGGAAATACATGGACACCTCATTCCCACTGGTACTCAAAGTCTCTGGTTAGGCAATTCTGATGAAGACAAGGAACAAGATGAAAACGTGAGGAAGGTATCAATTGCAAGAAAATAATGGAGAATAATCCATGCAAATTTCTTCTTTGAGATGCTGAAATTAATCGGCTTACTATAGTGCTGAGACTACTTTCCAAAAAGGCCACTCATATGTATACTAGAAATGAGGTAAGTATACCCCTCATCATCGGGAATCCTAGAGTGGACATTTTGACATTGTCCATGAGTTGGTAGCTCAAGGCAGATATTCATGCAAGAATTCTGAATGGCTTGGCACCCCTGCACAGTGCGTACATGTGGAATAATACCAGAATGGATTCTTTCTTACTTCATCATGATGCAGATACCAATCCCCAAACTAAAGGCCTCTTGACCTCCTTAAATATTGTTTCTTGGGATAGAAATAGCAAAGATACGCTGTATCTCCTTCTGTTTAAACATGATTTCAAACCAGACTGAAGAACAACTTGGAAGAAACTGCATTTGATATTGCCAAATGCATAATTATGTATCACTAACTCTTTGAAGTTGTGGAAGGCTGTACAAATTGTTCTCCTATGTAGTCATGGTTTGGTTAAGTTTCTTAAATTTCAAAAGTGCCAGTCCATCCTTTCTTTCCCTACAAAATATTTTCATAATACAAAATAACAGCAAGATCTTAATTTAAAAATTTATGGATTCCATGTTATTCTTCCATGTGAATTGCCTGACTTTGATGACAAAATGTATTCAAGAGTTGTTTGTATGCATCTATAATGATTTCTGCAGAGTTTGTGATTTTTTTAATTTTATCTTATCTGTTGAAATGAATAGTATAGAAATTAAAGATATTCCTGGTGATTGTCTGAAAAAAGTATCTATGTTTGTATAAAGTCCATAATCTATTTCATTGTCTTCTAGATATAATACTTTGAAGTCTACATTGTTTTATAATATATAGGTTCATTAATAAATGTGTCCTTTCAGATTACATTACATATAGGAAAAGTTTAAGATTCCTTTTTCCTAAGTCTTTATATTATTTTATTTCTTTGGGATAAAAAGATAATGTTATCTAATTTCAAGTATTGTAAAGGTTATGCTATGTAAGGGCCTTTCGAAGGTGAAAGTTTAATACACTGATGTCAAACTAACCTTTAATTCTATGAATTACAGGTTTTGTTACACTTGTATTTTTGTAATCAACTTTTTAATAACTGTTTTTCATTGCATTTGAAGAATGAAAAATATGGAATAATTCACAAATTTTCATGTCATCCTTGTACAAGTGCCATGTTAATGTCTGTATTGATGTAATTTGTGTAGACCTGCTGCTGAAGCATGGAGTATCCTCTAAATTTAAGTAGTTAACGATGTAATCTTTATACAGGCATACATCCTTGGTTGCCTATTTGTAACAAGGAACCTTTATTGTTACTAAAAATGCTATTGATCTTATTTCTCTAAATTTCTATGTATAGTGGAAAAAACTTATATTGTTTGGTCGATTGCTCATATTTGCAATTTTTTGTCAATGACTATTTTGTCGTTTTCATTTTAAATTTGATCATATTTTGAAGCCTTTATAGCTAAGTTCAAAGGTAATGGCTTTTCAAGTACTTATTTATCAACTGAGTTAGCTTTGTGGAGCTAATGGATTCAAAGTAAGCCTTGCTTAAGAGCTACTTCTAAACTTCTGCAGCTTAAAATTTTCTAAATGAGGTCTCAGTGGTACAAATGTCTTTCTGTCCCTTCACCCTTCTTCCATGTAGGAACAGACCAACCAGAATATCTTACCTGACAGCATAGATTGTCTTACTGGAACAAAACTAATCTTAGTTACAAGGGTTCATAGAGATATGAACACTTCAGACTTAATTCTTCAGAATAGAAGGTATTTTATCAAAATATAATTGTTTATTATTCCTATCATTTCAAAACTAGCTAAAGCCAAGAAGGTAAAAAAAATGTTCATATTCATGTTTACCTAATATCCTGGCCTGTCTACCATCCAACCAGGCAGGAACTTGCACTACTGACTTTCTATCACCAAATATTTCCATAACTCCTGGAGAAGTCCATATGTTTTTCCTCGATATTAGGCCTTAAATTGGTAATGTTTTAATCAAAGTGTTTCCTCTTGCCTCCAGGCTGTAAATTTACAAATGGTAAAGTTTTAGGTCTAACTCTACCAAAAACTGAGGTAGAGATAATGGAATAATACTTTAAAACAGAGTTGCCTTTGATGCCCTAACCACAACGGAACATTGCATAACAATTTCTTCTATTATATATACATATATATTTTATATTTATATGTGCTGATCTTAAATTTCACACAGTGAATCTTACTAGAATTCATTGGTAATTTGACAAATAAATTTAAAATTATTCCCATAAATAGATTGGAACATAAATAATTAGGTTTAGAATATATATTAGAATATAAAAAGTATCAATGCAATGTCTTCGGTATAAACTTGTGATACCTTCTAAGTGTTCTTGGTCTTCTGAATTCACATAGTAAAAAAAAAAAGCAGTATTGTTTTCCTCTAATCTAGAAGAGATTTTACACTGCTGATGTGTTTCTTGTGTTAACTTGCTAGTCCCAGAGTGTTTTTTTTCCATATTTCTGAAGCGTTCTTACTGATTATACCAAAATTTTTGCTGATATGATGCCTAAAAGCTATTATTCTTCTGCAGTACCCATGGGTATGAGGATATCAGGTCCCAGTTACCTGCATCATCAGATAACATGGGCAAGACTTCTCACCTTGGCCCATGCAACATGCTAAGAGAATGTAATTGAAGACCCATCTCATTTTCTCATTTCCTATAATATTTCAGTGCCCCAATTCCTTGCAGGAATTAGCAGTAAGCAATTGTGAAATGTAAGGCAACTTAAAATGAAAGATGAGATCACAAAATATGACAGAAAGTACTGTAGTTCAAACTTTCAATTTACAGATGACCAGCCCATATGAGTAAACAAAATCACAAATGTCACAAGATTATTTTTAATACCACTCTCCTAATGATGAATGGAAGATTTCAGTCCAGCATAGGTAGGCCGAAAAATAATTCCTGAATGTTAAATCCATAATTGTTCTACCAAGGCTAGGAAATCTTGACTTGGAGTTCAAATATAATTTCGAAAACCATTAATTGAGAAGACCCTTAGTACTTCAAAACACTGGTACTTCAGTAAAACTTGGTTCTGTAGTCTAAAAATGTTGTCATTCTCAAACCAATGATAACATACATTTAATCTCTTGAAAGTATATTCCTTTTCAAATAAACTTTTTATAATCATATTCACCAAAATAACACTTGACAGGTAGATGATAGTGACATTAAGTTTTTCAAGTGTAGGAATCAAGTTACAATAGAGTTGATTTGTTTACCCAGCACTAAGTTCAACCATTCATTAAAGTGTAGAAATAGTATCTCGCACCATTTGCGTTGTTCAGTAGGTGCCTTCCAGAAATGTGTTAAATACATCAGCCTCCCATAATTCAAACCCAAATATTAGCTAATAAAGTAAATTTCATCATATAAGAAGGTACATTTTAAAAAGTCACTAATAGTTGCCTTATCATGTGTTGCCTTATCATATATTTTCCCTATCTGTCTAACATAGTAAGAAATATGACTTTAAGTCTTGAATATGAGTACTGATCAGAGATGTGACAAACATAAAATCTGTCTTCTATTGCTATCATATTCCTCTACAGTAGTAAATTTTAGTTTTCTTCTTTTTCCAAAATTTATAGGTAGTAGAAAATATCATCCCATGTAAAATAAAATAATCACACACCATTGTACAAAGCCATTTATAAAAACTGGTAGTTAGCTATAAATTCTAAGTGATGTTTAAACTTTCTTGTTGACTAAAGATTAATCTTCCAAAACGATGAGAATAAAATCATGTCTTGGAGCTTCACGTCTCCAGTCTTGCAAATTGTTATTGCAGATGAATGAATTATGGAAATATAAGCTGACATCATTTCAAGTATATGTGGGATTGAAACTCCTTGGAATGTATTAACAGACAGTTTAACAGAACGACTATCAGGAAGTTGAAACCAGAAAGGAATAATAGTAAAGACATAAAATGAATGAAAAATGGAACAAGGGGCAAGTACAGCTAGAATACTCAATGTACACATGTAATAAAGGAAGTCCAAAACCTGCAATAAATCTTGGAGAAAGGGTTGGTTGAGAATGATAGAAGGAGTGACTCTGATCCAGGAGCATTGGACAATTAGGTGGACATATTTAATTGTAACACAAATGCACAACCTTTTGAAATTCAGTTAAAAACACAAGTACAAACAAAAACACACAAAAATCACAACCAAACAGCAATGCTTAGAGAGTATGTATATGAGCTCACAAAATTTTAATCAGTTAATGAAGGGCAGTCATGGGAAAACAAAAAAAGCTGTCCAAAGAGGACAGTTTGGTGTAGGGGAGAATCTTGAACAGATTTGAATAGATTGTCAAAGGTTATAAATCACCTACATCAATTGCAAATATTTTCTTCTGTGAGTATTCTCTTTTTTGGGGGGGGTCCGGTCGTGGGGCCTGAACTCTGGGCCTGGACGCTGTCCCTCAGCTCTTCAGCTCAAGGCTAGCGATCTACCACTTGAGCCACAACTCCACTTCCGGCTTTTTTCTTTTTGCTTATGTGATGCTGAGGAATCGAACCCAGGGCCTCAGGCATGCAAGGCAAGCGTTCTACCCCTGAGCCACTTTCCCAGCCCCCACTCTTTGAGTATTCTTTATCTGAACTGGTTACTCCAGTCCTGAGCTACACTTTATAGCTTGTGAAGATAGAATGGAAGAAACAAGGTCAAGATCCCATTACACCACTGGAGATAAAACAGTCCTGTATGGGTTCTCTCATCTTTCTTCACTACCTTCACTACTCTTTTCTCATACTTTTATTAAAGTAAGTGATTTTGAATTACATCTTCCCTTCTTTTTCAGAGAATTACTGTTTAGTAATTAAATGTCAATTCACAAATTTTGATGTCTTTTTTTAAAAGAACTTTGAATTTAAATTCCATTGCAACCTTGTTTCACACAGTGAGAGTATATTTCCTGGGTAAGGACAATTCTCAAGAGAACCTACAGGATTTACAGCAAGGTTTGTGAGGCTTGTTTGTTTACTGTGAAAATGAGCCATATTCACCCACATTGCTCCCTCTCAACTAAGTCTACACGGATTTCTTTGCATGAAAGCGTATTTTCCCAGACAATTTTAAATGTTCTTAATAGGCTAAGTTGTTAAAAAGTTTGAACAATTAAAATTTACCTGTCATAAATTTTAAAGCTCTTTTGAAATTCCTTTATCAGAATCGTGAATTCACCAATCATAATCCCGCCCTTACCAACAAAAAGAGTTAACATGTTGTTTTCATGATATAGTATCCATGAAACTACTATTTTCCAGTGCCTTTGTTATGCATATATATGACCATATAAGCTGATGCTGAGCAAAATGAACTCCAAGATATGGAAAAAGAAATATTTATTTGCAGTTGTTGTTTTTGATGAACTATGTGATTTCTATTTTCTTTGAGATTTTCCCCTAAGGTTTATCCTCTGCTGTGTTTGATTTTGGTACCCTGTGTATTTTCTATACATTTACCTTAATTAGTTAAGGGAACAGGAACAAAAAAAAACGGTGAGGCAAAGGACAAAGAGCAAACCAATGCAATAGCAATTCTCACAAGACAATAAGTTGGAAATGTACATTACAACGTCTGAGGGGTATTGTGATGAAGGAAAAACTGTGAGAAAAATGAGAGAGGGGATAACAAGTTTGAAAAGTTATGTATTCAGTACCTTCCAATGGCTATAACCCCAGTGCACAT
Organism: Dipodomys merriami; assembly: GCF_024711535.1. Lineage (NCBI taxonomy): Eukaryota > Metazoa > Chordata > Mammalia > Rodentia > Heteromyidae > Dipodomys > Dipodomys merriami. The sequence continues at coordinate 4,050,262 of NW_027202416.1, read as the reverse complement.
CACTTTCACATTAAAATTAAAATTAAAAAATAAGCTGATGAAATAAAATTTCACTGTTTTGGTATAGTAAATATTATTCTTTATGAAGTAACTTTTTAAAAATCAATATTATTTAGCATCTAATTTGAATTAATTACCTCTTCTTTATCAGAGGGTCATCAACTTGAATGATATCCAACTAGAAAAGTTTTTCACAATATACTTGCCAATATTTTGAAAATAGAATAAATTTTGTACTTTCTTATACTAAAAGAGAAAACAGTTTAATTCTATGGAAACCCATAACTTTTAAAAGTTAATAAGTTGTTAAGAGGACAGAATGTATGTGTTCTTCAAAATTCCTATGACTAATAACTACTCATTTTCAAATTCTGAACATTCCATTCCTGAGAGATTCAAAATATACCTGTTTGCATGTTATGTAATTCTGCAATAGGTGCATTTTCCAATGGGGTGTTACAGACTGAGAAATGAACAGAAAAAGAGCCACATTCTGATAAAGGATAAAACTATGAAGCATGTTATAATTAATTCTTCAAGAGTAAGCAGTTGTTTGTCAGATTAAGCTATTATTTCTTGACCATCAATCACAAGATTTATGCCATAAAGTCATCCTAGACCACCAGTTTCCAACTTGTAGGGTGCACCTCAAAATTCCCTTAATTCACATCAAGAATAGCTTATCTCCATTGTGAAAATACACTGCACCTCTGCTAATGTGATGCCCTCCGTGTTCTGGAAAGAACACCACTATAAACTAGGTTGCATCATTTTTCCTCCACTGGTATTCTTGGAAATATTATTTATATTTATACTTTTTAAATATCATAGATAAAAGGATGCTAAGATTGTAAGATTACAGTTAAAAGCCTGTGAAGACTCAGGGTCTAGGTTGAAGGGGCAGAATGATGCAGGTTCCGGCCTCAGGATTATCTGAGGACTGTGTTTGAGTAATAGGAAAGTTCTTGGTATGACGGGCTAGAGAGGGAAAATGTTCTCTCTCCCTATCTCAAAACACATCACAGACTCCTGGGAGCTGAGGAAGTAGCTCTTCTGCTTGCTTAAGCATAGTTGAACAGCTGGTCAAGCATTTTCCTGAGATTGGACAAGTGGTTTGAGCTTGCTTTAAACTAGTTTAGATAATAATATACCAAGACAGGGCTGGGAAGGTGGCTCACTGGTAGAGCGCTTGCCTTCCATGCATGAGGCCCTGAGTTCGATTCCTCAGCACCGCATAAGCAAAAAGAAAAAAGCCGGGCGTGGTGATGTCGCTCAAGTGGTAGAGCTCTAGCCTTGAGCTGAAGAGCTGAGGGAAAGCGCCCAGGCCCAGAGTTAAGGCCCCACGATCGGACCCCCCAAAAATAATAATATACCAAGGCATTGTCTCATAGGTCAAGTAAAAATGTATCTGTTGAAATTTTTGTGTCAATGTCTTCTGACCAAATCTTGGCCACGATCATGCTTGCCTGTCTTTAAATACCCACTAACAATAAAGCATACCATGGAGTGGCAATTGTTGTATGCACTCTGCATCCCCTGTGTCCTGGTGATTTCTTTACCCTTACCCAGGGACCCCAAGGCACTAGATGATACAACTGGCACCCAAACAGGGACCCTTCATTGTTGAATTCAGGAAGGGATATTCAGGTAAGTACCTTTAATTACAGGGTGATGGGAAAAGTTAAATCTACTCCGTACTTACATATGCTTAAACATTTACTTGGTGCTTATGGTCTAAATATTTCTTCTTCTGACATAGAAATGTGTATTAATGTAGTTAGGGAATGGAGTCCTTGGTTCCCCGATGAAGGAACATTAGATGTTGATAATTGGAAACGAGTAAAGAATAATGTAGAAAGAGCTGTTCAAGAAGGGGAAAAGATTCCTATTAGATTTTGGTCCACTTGGGCTATTTTACATACCCTTTTTGAAGCTTTGAATAAGGAAAGATTAATAGCAGACTTAAAAAAAAGAGGCCACCCCTTCTATTGTAGGTTCACAATTGGAATCTGAGGTTAAGGACACAATAGATAAGGATGCATTGCAATTAACAGAGAAAAAACAAGAGGTAAAAAAGGCTGAAAAGGAACAAACTGAAAGTGTAAATAAAATGTCTGAGCAAATGGAATTGATTTTATCAAAATTACAACATATGGAGTTGGAAATTAGCAGAGTGAAAGGAGAACCTGAAAATGTGAAAGTAAAGCAGCCTTCGGCTCCTTCACTGGCGGATGCAATTTTTACAGCATCATTCCCTCACAAAACAGAGGGCTCAGACCATGAGTTTGATGATGAAATGCCTATTTTTTCCTTATCCTGTAATTCGACCACCCCCTATGAATGGTATATCTCAACCAGTCAGATATGAAGGTGCTGCTGTTGATGATATTGGTAAACTGAAGAAGGTAGTGATGGTGTATGGTCCTTGTAAGGTCAGCTCCAGGATGGCGAGCTAACTCCACCCTCCTTGCAGCAAAGTCTCCACCCAGTACCTGCATTACCTAGGCAACTGGGACATCTGAAAGAGGTCACATCTGCATCCACTGAGGTCACATCTGAATTTGATGTGGCCACACCTCCTCTGCCCATACCCTAGATAAGACCTAGCCCAGGCCCAGAGGCACTCTCCCGCTGCTCTTTTCTAGCTCTCTCACTGTTTTTTTCTAGCTCTCTGCTCTCTCTCTCTGTTCTCACTGTTCTTTTCTTCCTCTCTGTTCTCTCTCTGCTTTCCCAGTGTTCTTTTCTAGCTCTCTCTCTTCTCTTTCTTTCCTCTCTCTTTCCCAGCTCTCTCTTTCCTAGGCCTTTCCGAACCACGTGGAGTGCCAACCTTGCCTGGTCCCAGCAGGTCTACTGAATAAATCTACCCCTTACCTGAATACCACGTGCGTGGTGCTGTTCTTACTCAGCTACCTTTTATTAAAAACCTAACATAAATGGTGGCATGACTCGGATAAAGGGCTTAAAGTCATAATAGCTGGGATTTCTCTGTTTTTTTCCCTCTTTTTACTTTTTCTGTTTGTTTTTCCCTTTTTGCTCTGAGGAATACCCACAGTTCTGATGGCTTTTTGCCAACCCATCTGTCTGCTGAAGACACAGTGCATTGATACCATTGCTGGCCTTCACATCCACATCCACACCACTTCCCTACTCTGGTGAGTGAAGCTACTTTATGGTTCTCTGTTGCTCTCTCTAGAGGGCTCTGGGGGGAGTCAAGACGCTTTGCCTCATCAGCTCTCCTTCACTCACCAGACTGACTCTCCTACTCATTTAATGGGGTGCTGGGAATCACGCCTGAGCCGTGAAACCCCATTGAAATGTCTCCTGCACTCCCTGGAAAGCTAGAGCGCCTCATTTTTATGCCATTCTCAGATGTAGACAGTTTTGGCTACTGCAATGGTAAATGGTCAGAATTCTGTTTATTTTCAGGCTCTCTTTGCTCTCTCTCTGCCATTCATGTCCAACTTTCCCTATCTCTCCCTTTCTTTTTTTACATTTTGGCTTGTGCCCTGAAGAGTGAGATGCAGGCTGGGTCCCACGGACCCCCTCTAGGTTCTCTCTCAAAGGCTAGCCAATTGTAGTCTTGGTCTATTTGTTCAGGGTGTCTTTGCATTTTGTTTTTTTCAGAAATTCGGCATCTTGAGTTTGCCATCTTGGCCACATGGTGGCTTAAGGTTTTGGCCCCATCTGGCCCTTAACCTTCCACCAAACTTACTACTCCATTCAGCTATTCTAAGATGCCTTGCTAGCAATTTGCTTTTTTCACAGGCCCTGGTAAATGAGGCCCAACCATGTGATGTGCTTTGTTAGCAAAGATGTCTAAACATTGTTTTCAAAATTTTAGGTTTTTTGTTTTGCCTTTTTTGTTTTGTGTTGTATATTCTACTGACTATATGTTTTTAAAATACTGGGCATATCTGTGCTAAAATTCTCATCACATCTAATGAGTTTTGTCATTTCAGAATATTTGTTGGCAATTCTTGATAAGCCTTTTTGTTTTGTGTTGTGTATTCTACTGACTACATGGTTCTAAAATACTAGGCATATGTGTGCTGAAATTCTCATCACATCTAATGAGTTTTGTCATTTCAGAATATTTGTCTGTCAATTCTTGATAAGAACCAGGTAAGCTGTACTTATTCTACTTGATCTCCTTGTTGCTTTAATTGGAAATAATAAAGGGCTTTTGTGGCAAAGATTGCAGTTTAAAGACAGCCCGGGCTGAAAAATCCCTAAGACTCCATCTCCCAACTAACCTGCAAAGAGCCCGGCTGCAAGCATGGCTCAAGACTCTTATCTCTAAGCAGCCAAACACTGGAAGTGCTATTGTAAATCCAAGTGGTAGAGTACTAGCCTTGAGAAGAAGTGCTGAGGGACCATGCCCAGCCCTTGAGTTCCAACCTCCTTGAATACCAACTGGGACAAGCCATCACAGCAATGAGCAGTTAGACACAGCCAGTCTGGGGAACAAGGGAACATGGAGAGGAGTAAGAGGAGATGACACATCAGCTACTTTGTGCCTGCCCTTTCAAAATTAACCAGAGCCAGGAGGTCAGTGGAAGTAAGATGCCTGCCCATCCAATGTCTATACCTCAATATGTATTAACTGAACAGGAATTTATATTCTTGCCTTTGTCACCTGACTTCTCTACCTAGTCACCAGATATCAGAAGTAGCTAGGGACATTTCTACAACATTCTCAGCCCCAAGTCCTTCCTCTTGCCATTTATTTGCTCTCTAGTATTTTTTTCCAGCCACTCAACGCTCATGAGACTTCTCCAGACTTCATCTAAGGACTCATGCCACCAAGGGACCACTGCTGCTCACTGCCTTCTCTGGGAGGGGACCAAATTCCAGCCTTTTACCCCTATTGTCGACCCCCTCTTGTCAGCAGGAAGTAGCCAGAAATAATCCACACCCTATTTTATGATTATTAAAAGCCTGGAATGTAAGGTCTGCTCCAGGATGGCGAAAGACTCCACCCTCCTTGCAGCAAAGTCTCCACCCAGTACCTGCGTTACATAGGCAACTGGGACACCTGAAAGAGGTCACATCTGCATCCACTGAGGTCACATCTGAATTTGATGTGGCCACAACTTTCTCTGCCCATACCCTAGATAAAGGCCTAGCCCAGGCCCAGAGGCGCTCTCTCGCTGCTCTTTTCTAGCTCTCAGTGTCGTATGGTACTATAATATCAGAAGACGGACAGACAGCTGTCCTTAAACATTATATTATGGAAGTTCCAGTTAACATAATTGGTAGAGATGTACTGGAACAATGGGGAGCTCATATTCAATTTTAACATTTTTAGATGGAGCCCATTGAGATATTATGGAAATCTGAGTAACTTCTTTGGATTCAACAATGTCCTTTATCTAAAGAAAAATTAGAAGCAACTCATCAATTAGTTGAAGAACAGTTAACCAAAGGACATATTGAGCCGTCTATGTCACCATGGAATTTTACAATATTTGTTATTAAAAAGAAGTCAGGGAAATGAAGATTGCGGACTGATTTACAAGGAGGTAAAGCATCCATGTACCCTACGGGGGCTTTTCAACCTGGTATACTGTTGCCTGCCATGCTTCGTAAAAGTTGGCCAATAGTAGTAATAGATTTACAACATTGCTTTTTTACCATTCCTGTACATGTAAAAGATTATAAAAGATTTGCCTTTTCTTTATGACAAATAAATCATCAAACCCCTCATCAGCACTTCCAATGGAAGGTGTTGCCCCAAGGAATGATGAATTCTCCAACCATGTGTCAGATATATGTTGATAAGGCCTTAAAAACTGTTAAACAAAAATGGCCTCACATTTATATTTTTCATTATATGGATGATATTTTATTTGCAGGACCAAATGTGACAGAATTAGAAATGGTGTTACAGTGTTTACCCTCAATATTTAAAGATTTTGTAGTAATAATAGTACCTGAAAAAATACAAAAAGATATGGAGGTAAAATATTTAGGATTTTTTTTTGTTTTTTTGTTTTTTTTATTGTGAAAATATGGTACAGAGGGGTTACAATTACATGGGCAAGAGAGTGAGTACATTTCTTATCAAGCATTGTAGCCTCCTCCTTAGTTAACCCTTCCCATCCCTTCCCATCTTCCCTCCCCCCCACCAAATCCCCGCCCAAGATGTAAAGTTCGTTTTCGACTTGACAACTTGTACTTCTCATTGTTGCAACAGTTCCAAATGTATCCTTATTTAAATGACTTGTTTTTCCCCTTCCATTCGACAAATTATACCGACATCAAATACAGTGAAAGCAGGGGTTATACAGTGGGGGAGTGACATACAAAGCAACAAAGAAATAATCTTATAAATACGTTAGAAACAAATGCATGAAAGAAAAAAACATTTAAATACATATCTTAGGATTCATTTTTCTAACATCACCTTGTCTGACCTTTTCTGCTTGACTCAGACATATACTAGATATTGCAAATATGGGAAATCATGGGACGTATGTTTCTTTGGGCTTGGCTTACTTCACTGAATATAATTTTTTTCCAAGTCTTTCCATTTCCTAACAAATGGGGGCAATGTCATCCTCCATGCTCCTGGATTGGAAAGATTAACATCCTGAAAATGACAATACTTCCCAAGGCTATCTACAAATTCAATGTGATACCTATCAAAATTCCAACGTCATTCTTCAAGGAAATAGAAGAGGAAATCCAAAAATTCATATGGAACAATGAAAGACCCAGAATAGCAAAAACGCTCCTCAACAGAAAGAACACTGCTGGAGGAATATCAATACCAAATTTCAAATTCTACTATAAAGCCATTGAAATCAAAACAGATTGGTACTGGCACAAGAACAGACCTCAGGACCAATGGAATAGAATTGACAACCCAGAAATGAACCTAGAGACATACAGCCATCTAAACTTTGATAAGGGAGCTAAAAAAATAGAATGGAAGAAAGACAGCCTCTTCAGTAAATGGTGCTGGAAAAATTGGTTTACTATATGTAGAAAAATTAAAGCTACATCCTTATATATCACCCTGCAAAAGAATCAACTCAAAATGGATCAAAGACCTCGGCGTCAAAGCACACATTCTGAAAACATTACAGGATGGAATAGGAGAAACCCTAGGTCTCCTTGGCGCAGGCCGAATTTTTCATAATAGAGACCCGGAAACAGAAAAAAATCAAAGAATGGTTCAACAAATGGGATTGCATGAAGTTGCAGAGCTTCTGCATGGCAAAGGACATAGCTATCAAGATCAATAGAAAGCCCACGGATTGGGAGAAGACCTTCACTAGCCATACAATGGACAAGGGTCTCATATTTAAAATATACTTGGAACTCAAAAAATTAAATCCCCCAACAACAAATCCTCAGAGAAACAACTGCCCAATAAATAAGTGGGCTAATTACTTAAAGAGAAACTTCTCTGAAGAAGAAAGAAGGATGGCCAATAGACACATGAAGAAATGCTCAACCTCCCTAGCCATAAAAGAAATGCAAATCCAAACAACATTGAGATACCACCTCACCCCAGTTAGAATGGCTAAAATCAAGAACTCTAATAACAACAGATGCTGGAGGGGATGTGGACAGAAGGGAGCCTTACTTCATTGTTGGTGGGAGTGTAAACTTGTTCAACCACTTTGGAAAGTAATATGGAGTTTCCTCAAAAGACTCCACATCGAGCTCCCCTATGACTCAGCAATCCCACTTTTGGGCATTTACCCAAATGTTTACAAATAAGACCACATTAAAGCTACCAGCAGAACTATATTTATTGCAGCATTATTTACCATAGCTAAGATCTGGAACCAACCCAGATGCCCTTCAGTAGATGAATGGATCAAGAAAATGTGGTATATATACACAATGGAATTCTATGTCTCCATCACGATATGTTGTTTGTAGAAAAACAGTGACACCTCAAAAAATATCTTTACGACGTGATCAATTACATACGTTAAATGATTTTCAAGTTCCCAGGAGATATTATTTGCCTTAGGAATTCCTACTTACCAATTACATAATTTGCTTTCATTGTTACAATTGGAGCCTGATTTACATAGCAAAAAAACTTTAACTAAGGAAGATGAAAGAGAAGTACAATTTGTAGAACAGAGAATTAAAAAAATGTTTTTACATCGAGTAACGCTCAATCAACTCATAAATGTATGTATTTTAGATACATGGAAACACCCAACAAGAATTATACGACAAAATGAGATGCCATTAGAATGGATTTATACACAGCATAGATTTACAAACAATATTATGCCTTATGAACAACAGTTGGCAGTTATTATTCAACAGGTCAGGCAACGGGTATTTACCATATCAGGGTATGATTTATTTGAAATTACCTTTCCTTTGCCAAAATTCCAACTAAAATATTTGTTAAACCTCTCTGAAACGCTACAAATAGCATTAGTAAATTGTACTGGGCAATTTTCCTATCATTTTCCCAAAGGTAGATTGTGGGATTGCTTGCATAAACAACAACTTGTCATTAATAATATAATTACCAAGGCCCCTATTTCCACTGCTCTTACCGTTTTTACAGATGGCTCCAAAACAAAAAGTGCTACTGGACAACAAATAAATATTGGGTACAAACAACTTCTTAAGCCTCAGTTCAACAAAATGAACTTTTTGCTATTATTAAGATGTTACAAGGTTTTGTGGGAGATGTTAATATTGTTACTGATTCTGCCTATGCTGTAGGAGTTGTGACTAATATCACTGGAGTTACACATTCATCTAAACCCCAGCTAAACCAACTATTTAAACAATTACAAGCTTTACTACAACAACGTAATGCCAAAGTGTTTGTAACTCACATCAGATCTCACTCTTCGTTACCTGCTACCTTGTATATGGCAATAATAAGGTTGATAAATTAGTTTTGCTTCTGCTAAACAGGATCATGCTCATTTACATACAAATGCTAGCCATTTACATATACATTATAAAATACCTTATTCTCAAGCTAAACAAATTATAAAAAGGTGTCCTATCTGCAGACCAATGCATTTGAGAGTTGTACCTGCTGGAGTAAATCCTCGTGGATTACAACCTAATCAGCTCTGGCAAATGGATATAATCCATGTATAAGCCTTTGGCCGTTTTTCCTTTGTACATGTTACAATACATACGTATACCAAATTTGTTTGGGCTTCTGCCCTTATGGGAGAAACTGTTAACCACGAAATAGAACACTTATTGGAAGCTTTTGCCATTATGGGAGTGCCTGCCAAAATAAAGACTGATAATGGACCAGCCTATAAAAGTATCAGATTTAAAAGATTTTGTGAACTTTATGATGTGGTACATATTACAGGAATAGAATACAACTCCCAAGGACAAGCCATTATTGAACGAGTTCATGGCATACTAAAACAACAAATTAAAAAATTAAAAAGGAGGAAAAGGTTGGATGAGGGTATGGATATTTTGTGGATATCCATTCAAAATACTAAAATCATTTTATATCAAGCTCTTTATGTTCTTAAAATTTTAAACTTACCACAAGGAGATATTTTAACTAGAGCTGAGTGCTATTTTGAACAAATATAAGAAAAACCTTATTTAAATGCTTCTGTATGGATTAATATTGCATTGGATGCAGAATGGCAACTAGGAACATTATGACATAAGGGGCGAGGATAGGGTTTTGTGTCTACACAGGATGGCAAACAATACTAGCTTCCTGCCTGATGGATACAGATGCGGTCCAGTGAGGACAGCCCTGTATCCTTCAAGGAATCAGCCACCAGTTGCGGAAAAAGAACCCTTAGATATGTACTTTAATGCTTTTTTCTTTCAAGCATGTGTTTCTAACGCATTTATAAGATTATTTCTTTGTTGCTATGTATGTCCCTCCTCCACAGTATAACCCCTGCTTTCACTATATTTGATTTCACTATGACTTGTGGAGGAGATGGGGAAAAACAAGTCGTTTAAGGATACAGGTGGACCTGTTGCAACAATGAGAAGTACAAGTTGTCATGTCCAAATCGAGCTTTACAACATCGATGCAGGGGGTGGGGCGGGGGGGGGGGAGAAGGATTGGGACGGGGGGGGGAGGCTGGGAAGGGATGTGAAGGGTAAACAAAGGAGGAGGCTGCAATGCTTGATAAGAAATATACACATTATCCTGCCCATGTAATTGTAACCCCTCTGTACAGTATGTTCACAAATAAAATAAAATAAAATAAAAAAAAAAAAGAAATCACCACTGCCCATCTGGGGGCAGCTTCAAAAGTTGACTGGAGAAGGACAAAAGATGTTACAATTCAATGGTAAACCTGTCACTGCTGAGAACTTGTTCCTGGCCATGGGTGCCCTGCTTACTGTAAACTCTGTCCATGCTAATGCTAATATAAGTTATTGGGCCTTTGTTCCTAACCCTCCTTTATTGGAACCTGTTGTTTGGGGATATAACCGTCTATACTCTTCCTGCTGTTTTATCTCCTCCTTGGAATAATTTCACATTTTGCAATAAGGATGATGGTAGCTTTTTAAATTTTACTTACTATACTCATTCCTTGCCTGTTGTCTGGGGCCTCCTCCATGTTTAGTAATGAATTGGCAACATTGGGTTTTACCTTGGAAACGCACTTCCAATTCTAAAACACAGTTTCAGCAATTAACTTCTTGGCCATTAATAGTAGCTGGGAAAGTGTCACTGATGGCGAGTTATCCTTACCTATGTGCCCTGATGTTACTTATATTGATTTAAAATATCAGCCTTTTGTGTGGCAAGAGTGTAGAGGAACATTTGGAAAAATGTTCAATAATTTTATTAATTGAGGACCTTTTGGACAGTTTATTAACACATGTTCAGAATGGAATATTACCAGATGTGACTTATCAAATGTTACTAGGATGCCGGAAGCCATTAATGGATCGCTTACTGGAGTTCGATTTATGGCCTGGGGAGATGGAGGCATTGCAGATGCTCTATGGGCTTTCATGGCTGCACCCACTGCTGTTCAGACTCATCTTTGGAAGGTCGCAGCGGCGCTGAAACCCATGATGCTATCAAATGGATCGTTTTCAGGGACGGCGAACTCTGCCTCCACTTATAATTTTACTTTGTACAAATCTTATGATGCAACTGCTTGTGTAGCTCTGCCTTATGCACTTTTAGTGGGAAAATTTACATTTTCTCCTACTATTTCTTGTTTTAATTAATTGTTGCCTGTGTTCTTGCATTAAATCCTCTCTTAATTTTAATGACAGTATAGTATTATGATATTACAACAAAGAACTCATATTTGGCTACCTGTTTAATTAGGAAGAGAATGGTCCCAAAATCCTTTGGATAGTGTTGTTATTGAATTTTTTACCAAACTACTAAAATGTACAAAGCGCATGATTGGAGCCATTGTAGCTGTGATCTTAAGCTTAATTGCTACTACCACTGTTGCTGCCGTGTCTGGAATTGCCTTACACACTTCCTTACAAATTAGCACTTTGTGGAAGAATGGCACCGGGATTCACATGAATTGTGGGTCTCCCAGGTAGAAATTGCTGCTCTATTACAAACAGATATTAATATTCTTAAACAGACAGTGGGATGGTTAGGACACAAGTTATTGGTTGTGGAAAAACAGTTATTGTTAAAATATAATTGGAATTTTACTACCTTTTGCATTACTAATGTAAAATATAATAAATCTATACATGATTAGAATGTAATACAGCAGTATTTATCTGGAAATTCTACTGCTGCTCAATTGATTCCTCAGTTACAATTTAATGTACATGAGAATTTTGGTAAACAATTCACAAATGATGATGCTTCTAATATTGCTGATGCACTTATTAAACAATTGGAAGGGTTGGAAAAGTTATGTATTCAGTACCTTCCAATGGCTATAACCCCAGTGCACATCACTTTCACATTAAAATTAAATTTAAAAAATAAGCTGATGAAATAAAATTTCACTGTTTTGGTATAGTAAATATTATTCTTTATGTAGTAACTTTTTAAAAATCAGTATTATTTAGCATCTAATTTGAATTAATTACCTCTTCTTTATCAGAGGGTCATCAACTTGAATGATATCCAACTAGAAAAGTTTTTCACAATATACTTGCCAATATTTTGAAAATAGAATAAATTTTGTACTTTCTTATACTAAAAGAGAAAACAGTTTAATTCTATGGAAACCCATAACTTTTAAAAGTTAATAAGTTGTTAAGAGGACAGAATGTATGTGTTCTTCAAAATTCCTATGACTAATAACTACTCATTTTCAAATTCTGAACATTCCATTCCTGAGAGATTCAAAATATACCTATTTGCATGTTATGTAATTCTGCAATAGGTGCATTTTCCAATGGGGTGTTACAGACTGAGAAGTGAACAGAAAAAGAGCCACATTCTGATAAAGATAAAACTATGAAGCATGTTATAATTAATTCTTCAAGAGTAAGCAGTTGTTTGTCAGATTAAGCTATTATTTCTTGACCATCAATCACAAGATTTATGCCATAAAGTCATCCTAGACCACCAGTTTCCAACTTGTAGGGTGCACCTCAAAATTCCCTTAATTCACATCAAGAATAGCTTATCTCCATTGTGAAAATACACTGCACCTCTGCTAATGTGATGCCCTCCGTGTTCTGGAAAGAACACCACTATAAACTGGGTTGCATCATTTTTCCTCCACTGGTATTCTTGGAAATATTATTTATATTTATACTTTTTAAATATCATAGATAATAAGGATGCTAAGATTGTAAGATTACAGTTAAAAGCCTGTGAAGACTCAGGGTCTAGGTTGAAGGGGCAGAGTGATGCAGGCTCCGGCCTCAGGATTATCTGAAGACCGAGTTTGAGTATTAGGAAAGCTCTTGGCATGCCGGGCTAGAGAGGGAAAATGTTCTCTCTCCTATCTCAAAACACATGTCACAGACTCCTGGGAGCTGAGGAAGTAACTCTTTTTCTTGCTTAATCATAGATGAACAGCTAGTCAAGCATTTTCCTGACTGGTTTGAGCTTGCACTAAAATAGTTTACATAATAATATACCAAGTCATTGTCTCATAGGTCAAGTAAAAATGTACTTGTTGAAATTTTTGTGTCAATGTCTTCTGATTAAATTTTGGCAAAGATCATGCTTGCTTGTCGTTAAATACCACTAACCATAAAGCACAGCATGTAGTGGCAATTGCTGTTTGCACTCTGCATTCCCAGTGTCCTGGTGATTTCGTTACCCTTACCCAGGGACCCCAATGCACTAGACATTGGCAAAGGCCCACCCAGGCAGGAAGGTTCTCTAGATTCTAATCTCCAATAAAGTTCTTAGGAAAAGCCAGACACAAGTGAGCTGAGGTTGAAGTGGTAGGGCATGGGCCTTGAGCATAAACAGGCTCAGAGACAGTGTCCAGTCCCCGAGTTCAAGCCCTAGGACAAACAAATAAAACAAAAACGAAAATAAAACAAATCCCAAACCTAGCATTTTTCTCACTGTATACAGAGGCACGTAATTAAGGAAATTGCTTCCTGTCTTACATACAGGTAGAAGAAAGAAGATGTCACACAATTATTCTCTTCATACCATGTTATACCAAAGCCTCAAAAAATCGCCCTTTTTCTAAATTTATAAATTAATATCATCCATTTTTTGCCAACTCTGTCTACATTATTCACATTATCATTCACATTATCATTTTATACATGAAGTTTTGGAATTATCTACTAACTGAGTTCTAATTATAACTCTCATGAAAGAATATTCTAGGCAAATAGCATGCAAGAAACTTTTGTAAATTTGTCAATTAAACCCTCTACTTAAAAAGGATTTTGTAGTATCTGATAGAATATGAAATTACAAACAAAACCAAAACATTTATTTTGAATCTAAACTCTAATTTAGCAAGATCTACATAGTGCTACATTAGATTAACTTTGCTATTTTTCCAAGCTTAAGCTTTTGTAATCCTTCTTCCTTTCCTTGGAATCTATCAGAATGATGATCACTTACTTTTTCACATTTTGGATGGGAATCATGAGCCATTTTGCATCTAAGAATGTTCATGAATGAAGAGAAAATTTCAAACACAACTGAGGATTATATATGAGTTGCATTTCAATAGGAAACATGACTTCTCAAAACATAATGACAAAATTAGCCCAAACTTACTACTTTGTATTCATTTCTTGTTTGGTTTGTTTTATTAAGACAAAATTATACTACCTGGTCCAGGGAAGGTATCACTGTGTAATTCCACTATCTAATCTCCTGTCTTAGTCTGAGTGCTAGAATTCTAGCCTTGTATCAAATTGCCCCCCCATAGTTTCTTGGTTTATTTAATCTAGATACAGACTAGCAATTCTGAATTTCTCCAGTAATATTATCCACTATACTGCTCAGAGTGTTCTTGTACTCTTTTCAAAGATGTTCTAACATTTGACACAGGATTTGAACATTTTCAAATGCACCTGAAGGAGTCTCTGATACATTCCTCCATGGACCTGATGACATTAATAATGATTACTTGACTCTATTACTATCTCTGGTCTCTATCTATGTAATATTCTTAAACTTTTTGAAGAAGGTTCACTTGAGGACTTTCTAACATTAAAAATTATCATTTGATTCTAGTCTTACTCGGGACATATTTTCTATTGTTTTCTAAATTTTTCCACATATTCTGAGAGTTGCTTAATATGTGTATTTGTGTGTGCACATATAAGTGTCTCTGTATATATGTGTATGATTGTATGTATGTATGCAAAAGCCTCAAGATCTTATTCAGCAATCTTGCTCATGACTGGTATTCCAATACTTGAGCCATTCTTCCAATCCAGCTTTTGTTATAGTTTTTCAAAGACTGTTCTGCCCAGGCTGGATGCAAACTGACCTTCCCAGACACCTTTACATTCTTAGGTTTTATTTCTCCAGGAGTATCAACTTTTAAATTACAAACATTTTCGTGAGTGTAAAGGCTAAGCTGTAGCCTAGATTTTTAACTTAAGAATTCATATAAAGATACATGAGCATGCACATTATATATGCTGTGTGTACACTGTTAGAAGTGTGATCCTAAGCTGGATGGTGGTGAGATCTTCAGATAGGGTTCAAAGCCAGGCCGGGCAGGAAATCCCGGAGACTCTTTTTCCAATTAACTACAAGAAAACTGAAAGTGGCACTGTGGCTCAAGTATAGAGTATTAGCCTTGAGCTGAATAGCAGAGGGACAGCTCCCAGGACCAGTGTTCAATTGCCAAGACCACCACCAACAAAAAATACATAAGTAAAGGAAAGAAAATAAATGTGATCTTATCCACTAGTTCATGGCTAGTATAATCCCTGCTCTCTCAGGATGGACTTTTTTTTCCAATTAAGTCCATGCTCTTATATCTGAGTTGCATTGGAAAGAGAATTATGCTTCCATTCTACTGTCTACAAAGTTGCGTGATTAGCAAGCGTGATTTAGAAAGGGAGTGGCCTTATACTTCCTGTTACACGTACGTGTAATTCTTTCTCTATATCACTCTCAAATCTACATACTGGACATGGCTTTATTGTTTCAACGTGGTATTATTTTTAGAATCTTCTATAGTGCATTGAACACTTATACTTAAACACAAAACTTCTCTTTCTCCTATTATTGCTATTGTTTCCTTACTGTTATCTCATGAACAGTTGGAAAATAATGCGCAGCACATACACTCACAAAAAAATGATCTGAGAACCTTCTTCCCATTTAAAATTCACCTTAATTTATAGAGAACTTACAAAGTTTAAACTCAATATACTCATGGAAAATGTATTTAAAAGCAATATAAATTTCATATTTTCTCTTTACTAAGCTGTCTCTGAAACACGTGTAACCTCAGATCAGGGTGTCCTTGTGTTATTTCGGTGAAGCAAGAAAACATTCATTATACCTCAGGCAGCACCGTAGATTGTTCCTGGAAGTAACTGCTACTGGATGTGGAAACTGACCCCAGGAGAGGAATGGAACATAGAGGATTGACAAAGTTCAAGTTAACTTGTGCTTTCCTTTTTACTGTACAAGAAAATCCCAAGGCTTGAAGGAAACTCTGTCTCCGACTTTTTCGTGTGTGTTTTTACTCATATATAACTTTTCTGTAAACTTCTAATTGAGAATATTACAAAAAGAAATAATGTGCCATTTTAAGGCCAGCATAGAACAAAAAGAAATAACGTTGTTTTAAACATGTTCTACTGCAGGGACTGGTAAGTTGCCTTAGTGGTAGAGCACTTGCCTTGCATGCATGAGGCCCAGGTTTGATTCGTCAGCACTATATAAGCAAAAATTAAGCCAGAAGTGGTGCTGTGGCTCAAGTTGTAGAGCGCTAACCTTGAATTGAAGAGCTGAGGGACAACGCTCAGGCCCAGAGTTCAGGCCCACGACTGGACCCCCCCAAAACTGTTCTACTGCTAAGAAACAAAGACATGGAGGTTTTAAAGTCTCTTGTCGCTGGTATTTTCATTTTCACCCCTGAGATGATTTTCTTGTTTCAGGACTCAGTTATCATTTCCTTTAATTTGGTCTGAAATTCTCCATAGCAATAAGGATTTCAAAAAAGCATCCAGTGAGTATGATCAGCAAAAGGAACCTCTTCTCAGACCAGTACTCCTTTAAGGAAATATTTGGGTTTTTTTTGTTTGCTTGTTTTTTTACTTTGTGTTGGTTATGGGGCTTGAACTCATAGGCTGGATCCTGTCCCTGAACAGTTTTGTTTCCTGCTAACCTGCCCCCAAAGCTAGTACTGTACTGCTTGAACCAAAAATCTACTTGTGGCTTTTTTTGCTGTGTAATTACAGATAAGAGTTTGACAGACTATCCTGCCAGGGTTGGATTCGAACTAAGATAGTAAGAAAGCCAAGCGACATCAACTGTATAGACGTCTCTCTTCAAAGAAGAAATATTAGATGTTTATTGTAAAGCTAATATTTGACATTTTTTTTCTTTTTTTATTGTGAGAATACCTTACAGAGCAGTTACAATTAAATGGGCAAGATAACATGTACATTTCTTATCACGCATTGTTGCCTCTTCTTTTTTTCCCCTTCCCAGCCCTTCCCATACTCCCCCTCTCTCCCCATACCATCCTCCCCCCCAACAAAGTTGTAAAGTTCGTTTTTTGACATAAGGACTTGTACATCTCATTGTTGTAATGGGTCCACCTGTATCCCTAAACGATTTGTTTTTAGAGAATATGTCCAACACAGATTCCATAACATAACTCACCAAATGTAGGTGCACTGAATCATTTTGGAATTAATTTTTTTGCTTGGGAAGATTATTGATCTTGTCATTCCTTCTGGGGAAACTTAAAGTCATATTTTGCCTTTTTGTTGGTTGTGGGGTTTGAATCTGATCCTGGGCACTCTCCCTCCGCTCTTCAGTTCAAGTTGAGCACACTAACACTTTAGCTACAGCACCACTTCCGGGTTTCTGGTGGTTAATTGAAGATTAGTGTCTCATGGGCTTTCCTGACAAGGCTGGCTTTGAACCACAATCCTCTGTTCTCAACCTCCTGAGTAGCTAGGATTACAGGTGTAAACCACCAGCACCCATTTCATATTTGCATTTAAGTGCATTGAATGACACTGTGTAGACAAAGAATGAAAATTTTAACCAAATGATGACATTGCAGCTTTTCATAAAAATTGAGATAGCAGTAAATATGTCCCCCTTTTCCATTTTGTTACATTAATGACTCATGAGCTATGGGACCCTTATATTAGCATCCTGTGACATCTGTATAGGTGTATTTAGTATCAGGAAATGTTCATAGAGAAATATAGAAAGACTGAGATTTTTAGAAAAAAAAGGAGATAAGGTATGAAAGAACAGCATAGAAGGAGATACATTTAGGGAGTTCCGGGAAGATGACGGAGGAGAAGCTGGAGGCAAAACAAGCTCTCCCATAGAAGGCAGTTTTAGAGTTCCAGTGAACAGTCCTAAGCCAGAGAATCACACCAAGTGTGCCATCACAGGACAGAGAGTTAGGCCAGAGAGGGAAAATCCAGGCAAGGAGACAGATCTGAGCTCTTGCCAGCAGCTGCTGCTGCGAGGGCAGCATTGGCACGGACAGCGGCGGTACCCCCATACCAGAAACAGAGAGAGTCTGGGGACGAAAGAGCCAGACGCAGCAAGTGAGCGGATTCAACTCAACACCAGCAAGAACCGACAAGGAGCAGACATCTTCATCCTGCAGTTCGCAGATCAGAGACGGCCCAGGAAGCAAGAAGGCGTTAGTAGAAATCTGACGCCCTCACTCCTTCTCAGGGAGCAGAGGATTGAAGGCCACTCCCCGCCCCCCCAGTACCAGAGATCTCCATCTTGGATACCGACAAAGCTTGGCGGAGCTGCTAACTCCAACTCAGGCCTTGGAATAAAACTAGCATCATTTAGCAGGTCACAAGAACTTAAATGCGTGACTTGCCAGACTCAGCTCTACCCAGGGAAAAGTCACCCAGTTCGGGCACCAGACATAGGGGTGTCTTTCTTCATTGTGTAATCAGAGCCAGAGGCTGCCCCTCCTTTTAGCAGCTTCAACATCAGTTAACAGAAACCCTGAGAGTAGCTCAAAGCTAGGCTCTATGAGTTTCTCACAAACTAGTCCCTAGGAAAAGCTACTGTTTGCTGAAAAGCCTCAAGTCTACAAAGAACCTAGCCTCATCACAGCATCTCCAAATTTGAGGAAAAAACCATCTCCCTCTTTTGTGATACTCAAAGCACACCCTGCTCCCATTGAACTAACTTGGGAGGAGGATCGAAAAATCCTGGGTAAAGCAGAGTATTTTTCTGCCTGTCCAAACAAACTGACTTAAGAAACCAACCAAGCCACAGGACCACAAGCAGATCAGAGACTCCAACCAGAGGCTGATTACAGACAGAAGGGAGATACAGGATTTTTCCCAACGCTCATAAAAAAATCAAAGAATTTTTTTTCATCTTCTTTTTTTTTATACCTTTAACGAAAAAAAAATATTTTTCTTTTCTAAAACTTTTTTAATCTTTAATTTTTACCTTTTTGAAAAAACTTATTTTCTTGTAACTTTTTTCACCCTTCTAATCTTTATTTTAGTTACACATGCGTGTGTGCATTTTTCTTTCTTTCTTTTTTCTTCTTTTTATTTTTTTTAATTTTTTTAATTTTAATTTTAATTTTTTGTGAACATACTGTACAGAGGGGTTACAACTATATGGGCAAGATAATGAGTACATTTCCTATCAAGCATTGCAGCCTCCTACTTTTTTACCCCTCACATCCCTTCCCATCCTCCCCAGCCCTCCCACCCTATCCCCCCCACACCCCGCACTAAAGTTGTAAAGTTCGTTTTTAACATGACAACTTGTACTTCTCATAGATGCATCGGGTCCACCTGTATCCTTAAACCACTTGTTTTTCCACTTGTTCTCAACAAATTATAACGACATCAAATATAGTGAAAGCAGGGGTTATACTGTGGGGGAGGGAAAGAAGGAATGACCTTTCCCCATTTGTTAGGAAATGGAATGGCTTGGAAAAAATTATATTAAGTGAAGTAAGCCAAGCCCAAAGAAACATAGGTCCCATGGTTTCCCTTATTTGCAATATCTAGTATATGTATGAGTCAAGCAGGAAAGGTCAGATAATGTGATGATAGGAAAATGAATCCTTAGATATGTATTTAAATGTTTGTTTTTCTTTCATGCATTTGTTTCTAACTCATTTATAAGTTTATTTCTTTGTAGCTTTCTTTTTTTCTTCTTTTAAAAAATTTTCTTTTTGCTTTTTGCTTAGCTTTACTGAACTTCTGATCTTTTTTTTTATTTCTTCCTTATCCTTCCTACATTTTCCTCAATTTTGTTCATTATGGGACTTAATTGTTGTTCTGCACATCCTCAGATATACCCGTAGTTGATTATTAGACCCTATCCCCCATTGTGTACACATTTAATCCACAAATTTATTATTCAATTCAAAACTTTTGAGACTTAAATTCCTTAATAACAATACTACCTCTTTATACCTATATAACATTTTAAGTATTTTTATTTTTAAGTTTTTCACATCTCCTTTATATCCCTCCCCTTCTCTCAATATATTCACGTTCTTTGAATAGTTTGCTCTCAATCTGCATATTATTAATTTATATTTTTCTATTTTTTCTGGTCCCTTTTTCTCCCTTTTTCTTTCTTCTTGTTTTCTTTCTCTCTACTTCCATCCTATCCAACCTAATTCCTGCTTTGAGACTAGGACTTAGTTAAGTTAACTGTCCCTGTACCTTCCCACATCACTCTATTCATATTTTTTACCCACATCTCTCCCTAACCTTAATAATTTCTGGTTTACCAAATTCTTCTTTGCGGTTTGTATCCCATTAATATAGAGTCGTTTGATGTTGAATAGAGGTAACTGTTGAACTAGATTTTATCTGCAGACTGTTGACTATGCAAATTCAGACTTTGGTTGATGCTTGCCTTATGTTAGTGTTCTAGCACAAAACTGGTGTTACTTTCATCCCAAATGGGCAGAGTAAGCCGGAAAACAACAAGAAAAATGGCAAGTCCGGGTATCTTAACTCCCACTTCTGATAATCAGGGGACAGAACAGATAATGAATAATCAGGAGGAAAGTTCCCAAATAGCTCTACAAACACTGCTGGCAAACCTGATAAATAAAAAGATTGAAAACATACAAAGAACTCTGTAAGAGCGTGATAGGGAGAGAGAGGAGGCAAACAATAGGTCAATGCAGGAAAAGATTAAATACCTACAAAGGACTCTGTATGAGCGTGATAGGGAGAGAGAGGAGGCAATCCAAAGGTTTATAGAGGAATATCATGAGCGTGAGGAAGCTACTCAAAAACGGATACAGGATTTGCGTGAGCAGCTTGACAATACTCAAAGAGAAAGGCAGGAATGGCATGAACAGGCTGAGAAGACTCAAAGAGAACTGGAGGAATGGCATGAAATGGAGGAAGCTAAGCAAAGAGTAATACAGCAATTGATAGAGCAGGATGAGAATACAGAAAGATCACTAAAGGCATTCATGGGATCCATTAACAAAGAGCAGAGGGAAGTCAGGGACACCACAAAGGGAATGCTGAATGGAACCCAACAGAAGGAATTGGAGTCCAAGGAAACCATAACCAATCAACTAAGTGATTAGAGAATAAACACTGAACATCAAATTAAGGAAGTGAAGAAGTTAATACAAGATCAAAAACAAAGCTTCAACAAAGAATTTGAAGCCATCAAAGCTGACCACTTAGAAGGAAAAGAAATAAAAAACAAAGTAGAAATTCTTGACAGCAGTTTAGACCATGCAGAAGATCGAATCTCGGTGATTGAAGATAACCTAGATATTATAGAGAAAGAACATAAAACCATCCAAGACAAGTCCAAGAAATATAATAGATCTATCCAACACTTGAAAGACACCATCAGAAGGCCTAATCTAAGGATAATGGGTGTAGAGAAGCAACTAGAAACAGAAGTAAATGGTCTAGGAAATTTGTTTAACAGGATACTAGCAGAGAACTTCCCAAACATGCAAAAAGATAGGCCTATTCAGATACAAGAAGCTTTTAGAACTCCAAATAGACCAGATCAGAATAGGACATCCCACCTTCACACTATAATCCACACAAGATCAACACAGACACAGGAAAAGAACCGTAAAACTGTAAAGCTGAAAAGATTAATCACTTAAAATGAGAAACCAATTAGAATCACCTCAGATTTCTCAGCAGAGACAATCAAATTAAGAAGAGCCTGGAATGATGTATGTCAAGCCCTAAAAACAACCATCTATCAACCAAGAATACTGTACTCAGCTAAATTTACCTTCATAACTGAAGGCCAAATAAAAACACTTCCATAGCAAAGAAAAATTGAAACAATACATCTCCACCAAACCAGCCCTACAAAAGATTCTTAAAGATGTCCTACACATAGAAAACCATCAAGACCAAAATAAACTCCAAGAAACTGCACCCAAACTGAGAATCCAAGAACCATAGGAAGAACACAGTTTTCCCAACACCCAAGAAGATGGATGACATGACAGGAACTGCCAAATACCTCTCAGTCCTATCTCTTAACATTAACTGACTTAACTCTCCAATTAAGCAACATAGACTGTCTAGTTGGATTAAAAAACAAGATCCTTCTATCTGCTGCCTTCAGGAGTCACATCTTGCACGTAAAAACACACACATTTTCAATGTTAAAGGCTGGAGCAAAATCTACCAAGCAAATGACCCCCATAAACAGGCAGGAGTTGCAATCCTAATATCAGATAAAATAGACTTCAACTTAAAATTTGTGAGAAGAGATAAAGAACGTCGCTACATACTAATTAAGGGATCTCTCCTTCAGGAGGATATTACAATTCTAAATATCTAACCGCCAAACAACGGAGCACCCAAATTTATTCAAGAAACACTACTTTCCCTCAAATCCCACATAGATCCAAAGACATTAATTGTTGGGGATTTTAATACACCAATCTCCCCACTAGATAGATCAACTCCGCAAAAACTCAACAGAGAAACTGCAGATATAAACAGCTGCATAGATCAACTAGATTAAACAGACATCTACCGAATATTTCACCCAGCAGCATCAAAATACAAGTTTTTCTCAGCAGGACATGGAACATTTTCTAAAAAAGACCACATTTGAAACCACAAAGCAAACTTGTCCAAATTAAGAAATATTGAAGTTATACCTTGCATTCTCTCTGACCACAAAGGAATAAAATTAGAATCAAGATCAAAAGCCACCAAAGAAATTCTGGTAAAACATGGAAGCTGAACAACACACTGCTGAATCAGGAGTGGGTCATGAAGAGATTAGAAAGGAAACTCAAGTGTTCATGCTATTTAACAATAATGAGCACACAAATTTCCAGCTCCTCTGGGACACAGCAAAAGCAGTACTCACAGGCAAGTTTACAGCTCTGAGCTCCTACATCAACAAATTGGAGAGATCTGAAACCAAAAATTTAATGAGACATCTGAACCTCCTTGAAAAAGAGCAGCATGATAAACGCCAATCCAGTAGATGGAAAGAAATAATTAAAATTAAATCACAATTAAATGAATTAGAATCCAAAAAAACTATAGAAAGAATCAACAAAACAAAGAGTTGGTTCTTCGAAAAAATTAACAAAATTGACAGACCCTTAGCAAATCTTATTAGAAAAGGAAGAGAACATACCCAAATAAATAAACTCAGAGATGAGAATGGAAATATCACCATGGAAATAACCAAGATTCAGAACATTATAAGGGAATAATTCTCAAAACTTTATGCTAAATATGTTTGAAAACTTGACAGAAATGGATCTTTTCCTAGAAAATATTGACATGCCAAAATTAAACCAAGATGAGTTAAACCATCTTAACAGGCCCATATCAAGCATTGCAATAGAAACAGCAATAAGAGACCTCCCAGCTAAGAAAAGTCCAGGACCAGATGTTTTTACAGCGGAATTTTACAAGGCCTTCAAAGCAGGGCTCACACCAATACTACTCCAACTCTTCATTGAAATTGAAAGAGAAAGTTCACTACCGAACACATTCTATGAAGCCATCATAACCCTCATCCCAAACCAGGCAGGGACTCATCAAAGAAAGAGAATTATAGACCCATTTCTTTGATGGACATTGATGTAAAACTTCTCAACAAAATTTTGCCTAATTGACTTCAACAATTCATCCAAAAAATCATATACCACGATCAAACAGGATTCATTTCAGGGATGAAAAGCTGGTTCAATATATGCAAATCAATTAATATTATTCATCACATCAACAGGAGCAAGGATAAGAACGACATGGTTATTTCAATAGTTGCAGAAAAAGCATTCGACAAGATCCAACACCCCATTATAATGAAGGTTTTGGAAAAATTAGGAAGCCATGGAACATTCCTCAATACAATAAAGGCTGTATATGACAAACTTACAGCCAACATGATATTTAATGGTGAAAAACTAAAGCCACTTCCTCTTAACTCAGGAATAAGTAAAGGATGTCCACTCTCTCCACTTCTCTTCAATCTATTATTAAAATGTCTAGCTACAGCAATAAGACAAGTGCAAACATAAAGGGAATCCAAATAGGGAAAGTAGAAATAAAATTCTCCCTCTTTGCAAATGACATGATCTTGTATTTAAAGAATCCCATTGACTCAACTCCAAAATTACTCTAGCTGATTCAAAACTTTGGCAAAGTAGCAGGGTATAAAATTAGTCCCTCAAAATCAATGGCTTTTCTGTATACCAACAATGAAAAAAGTTTGGCTGAAATTAGGAAAGTAACTCCATTTGTAATAGCCCCTCAAAAATAAAATACCTAGTTATTAACTTAATCAAAGAACTGAAGGACCTCTATGATGAAAACTTTAAAATCTTGACAAAGGAAATCAAAACAGAACTTAGAAAATGGCAAAACCCCCATGCCCCTGGATTGGAAAGATTAACATCATGAAAATGGCAAAACATCCCAAAGCTATCTACAAATTCAATGCGATACCTATCAAAATTCCAACCTCATTGTTCAAGGAATTAGAGGAGGCAATCCAAAATTTCATATGGAACAATAAAAGACCCCGAATACCAAAAACGCTCCTCAACGGAAAGAATACTGCTGGTGGAATATCAATACCAAATTTCAAACTCTACTCTAAAGCCATAATAATCAATACAGCTTGGTACTGGCATAAGAACAGACCTCAGGATCCATGGAATAGAATTGAAAACCCAGCAATAACCTACAGACCTATAGCCAATTAATCTTTGATAAGGGAGCTAAAATAATAGAATGGAAGAAAGATAGCCTCTTCAGTAAATAGTGCTGGGAATATTGGTTAACTACTTGTAGAAATCTATAACTAGATCCTTATGTATCACCCTGCACCAGAATCAAGTCCAAATGGATCAAAGACCTCGGAGTCAAACAGACACTAAAAACATTACAGGATGGCATAGGAGAAACCATAGGCCTCCTTTGCTCAAGCTGAAATTTTCTTAATAGAGACCCAGATACCCAACAAATCAAAGAATGGTTAGACAAATGGGATTGCATGATGTTTCAGAGCTTCTGCATGCCAAAGGACATAGCTAGCAAGATCAATAGAAAGCCCACGGATTGGGAGAAGATCTTCACTAGCCGTACAACGGACAAGGGCCTCATATGTAAAATATATTTGGAACTCAAAAAATTATACCCCCAACAACAAATCCTCAAAGAAACAACTTCCCAATAAATAAGTGGGCTAAAGACTTGAAGAGAAACTTCTCTGAAGAAGAAAGAAGGATGGCCAATAGACACATGAAGAAATGCTCAACCTCCCTAGCCATAAAAGAAATGCAAATCAAAACAACATTGAGATACCACCTCACTCCAGTTAGAAAGGCTATAATCAAGAACTATAACAACAACAGATGCTGGAGTGGATGTGGACAGAAGGGAACCTTACTTCATTTTGGTTGGAATATAAACTTGTTCAACCACTTTGGAAATCAGCATGGAGGTTTTTGAAAAGACTTTACATAGAGCTCCCCTATAACCCAGCAAAACCACTTCTGGGCACTTACCCAAATGTTTACAAACAAGACCACACTAAACCTGCCAGCACAACTATGTTTATTGCACCATTATTTACCATAGCTAAGATCTGGAACCAACCCAGATGCCCCTCAGTAGATGAATGGATCAAGTAAATGTGGTATATATACACAATGGAATTCTATGCCTCCATCAGAAAGAATGACATTTCTCCATTTGTTAGGAAATGGAAAGGCTTGGAAAAATTATATTAAGTGAAGTAAACCAGGCCCAAAGAAACATAGGTCCCATGGTTTTCCTTAGTTGCAATATCTAGTATATGTATGAGTCAAGCATGAAAGGTCAGATAATGTGATGTTAGGAAAATGAACCCTTAAATATGTATTGAAATGTTTTTTTTTCTTTCCTGCATTTGTTTCTAACCCATTTATAAGATTATTTCTTTGTTGCTTTGTTTGTCCCTCTCCCACACTATAAACCCTGCTTTCACTGTATTTGATGTCAGAATAATTTGTGGAGGAGATGGGGGAAAACAAGTCTTTTAAGGATACAGGTGGACCCGATGCAACTATGAGTCGTACAGGTTGTCATGTCAAAAACGAACTTTAAAACTTTGTTGCGGGGGGAGGGGGAGATTTTGTAGGGGGGCGGGGGAGAGCCTGGGAAGGGATGTTAAGAGTAAACAAAGGAGGAGGCTGCACTGTTTGATAAGAAATGTACTCATTATCTTTCCCATGTAATTGTAACCCCTCTGTACAATATGTTCACAAAAAATAAAAATTTAAATTAAAAAAATAAAAAACTAATAAAAAGAAAAAAGAGAAAAAAATGCACACAAGTAAAAAACAAAAAAAGGATTTACATGTATCATGAGAGATTAAGAACTAGCCTAAGAGATTTAGAATGCTAAAGGCAATGAGGATAAGCCTAGTTGACAACTAGTTCTTCAATAACCAAAAATGTTTCTCTAGACCAGTTTCTGATATACCTTATTTACTATCATTTTTTTCCTTCCATCTGGAGTTATTCCTTATTTTCTGTCACAACTATTAATTAGCTTCTGCCTTTTTGATACCAAAACTGATCAAAAAGATTTCAAAATCACACTTAGACTACTTTTCACTTTGTGATTCGCAGTGATGACACAAAATCCTGGAATCCTTGAATTTCCAGAATTAATCTTCAGCTGACAATTAAGCACATTCCTGGCATTAATTGCTGTGACTTAATGAACAAAACTTTTTTCAACACAGTATCCTAACATAAGTAAAATACATGAATTAGGGGCTATTATCAGGTGTCATTATGGAAGTAGCAATTATATATTTCAAGTATGTGTTCTTTCTTTTCCATTTATTAATTTTTTGCCAGTCCAGGGGCTTAAACTCAGGGGTAGGGAATTATTCCTGAGCTTTTTTTTCTTCAGGGCTAGCACTCTACCACTTGAGGCAAAGCATTCCTTCTAGTGTTTTTCTTTTTTCTGTTTTACTGAGGAATTGAACCCAGAGTTTCATGCATGCTAGGCAAACACCATACCAGGAAGCCACATTCCCAGAGCCCTAAATGACTTTCTTAAGATGGCATTAAATTTTCATTCCATAACTATGTATTATAAGTTTGGCCAGGTGCTAGAAAATGATGTAGAAAGCAATACAATACAATAAGTCCAGTAAGGCTGGATGCACTCAGCCACCTCTATATTCCTCAAGTGCTGGTAGAGTTGTAACTAACAGAGGGAATCCAAGGTGCTCTTAGGCAGCATGGAATGTGGGCCTGGTCACCATTCTTGTATCCCATTGGTCAAAAATAACCATGAAAGAATCGGGATGTGGCCGGAATTCTGTGATGCAAGCAGCATGGGCGGAGTCAAGAAGATAGCAGCTCCCACAGCCCTTTTCCCAGGGAACAATGTCCAATTCAGTTGGAGATGAGAGGGTGACCTGCTTTATCTGGATGGCAGCACAGATTCTTCTGTATGTCTGTTTGTTGCCAGACCCGGATCTTGAACTCAGGATCTGGGCACAGTCTGTGCACTGCTTTTGCTCAAGGCTCGCCCTCCACAGTGGAGCCCCGGGCTTCTGGCTTTTTTGGCACTGAAGTTGGAGAGAGGTTCAAGGACTTTCCTGACTAGGATGACTTTGACCATGATCCTCCCTTCACAGCCTTGTAATTATCAAGAAGGACTGCTGAGAATCACTGGTACCTGTCTAATCATTGGTCTTGCTGATATTCTTGGACAGACTGGTGAGTACCCTATCCCCAGGTTGAAGTGGTGGGAGCTGGAGCTCACAGTTGGAATCCTGGTCCTGCCACCTCCAAATGCCTGGAGATCCTAAGGAACTCATTCCTATCCATATGATTGAATGGGCAGTTCTTGAATGATTCTAGGATAAAATTATACACAATTCTGTTATAGGACACTGATTTTAGTTAATTATTTATTAAGCAGTTAAACAATCACATTCATAAAATGGAGGCATAATGAAATGCTTAAGAATTGGGCCTCACATACTGCAAAGGTTCCATTTTTCTGCCAGGACTGGGATTGAAACTCAATGTCTTGGTAACTCTGTTGCACTGTGTGGGAATGGGAAGCTGGTCTCCTTAAAGTCAAGAAATTCAGGTCTGTTCCTTATGCCTAAAATAGATCTCCAATACTAGAAAACATCCTATTCATGTACAATTTACATATATGATTTATATTTATATACATTCGTTGACTCCATATTGCATTCAGTGTAGTTATTTTATTTTGTTGTTTTATTCATGTATTGACCTATTATTTTATTGACTATTATGGAACATAAAACATTGATTACATTGATTACACAGGATATAGGTCTACATTTGTATTCCACTTCATACCTGACACCCAGGACTTTCACAGAAAAGGAAAACGTGTCACCATCATCTTCTTACTCCACGATTCATTTTTGGGAGTGCTGGCATCTGAACTCAAGACCTACAACCTTCAAGGCTCAATTAATGAATGGGTGAGTGTTAGCATGCCATCCTGGGGCAAATTGAGCTGACAGGCTGTTCCCAGGACCTCAGATCAAGCCCCAGGCGTGACCAAAATAAGAAAAGATTGACATGCAGATGGCAGTATGCTAATAAATATATATCTTTATAGAGTGTCAGATATGTCTATACATTATTCAGTTATATATTATACATTCCTTCCAATTCCTGGGTATTAATTATGCTTCCATGTAATTAATGTAATTAGTGTAATGTAATTAATTGTTTTCATCCTTAAACTATTAATTAAATCAGTGTCCTGAAATTATTGCGTTCCTTTAAGTAATAATATTTTTTAATGCTTCATAAATATTAAATAAAATGAATCAGCCTCCTGAAATGATGCTGTCTAATTTTCTAGGAGCATCATTCATGATCAACTCATTGAACCTTGACATTGATAATATTCCATTGTTAATCCTGTGGATGGGTATCATTTTCTTTAGTAGCTCCTGCCATTGGTTGGTGTTAGGACAGGGATTCGAAATCAGGGCCTATGTTGCCATGTGGGCCTATGGCATCCCTGATAGTCTGGCAGCCTTCAGCAATGCAAGGTGAAGTACCCTTTGCAACAGTGTCATTCAGGCCCATGAGGGTCACCATGCAAAGAAAGAAAACATAAAATGGCCATATTTTTTCTGTGCATGGCTTTCCCTGCAAGGCCTGGGGATCTAGGATCCCAGGAGGAGCTGTAGATCTAGTGGCTGCAACCCAGCCTAAGGTGATCAAAGCTGAGGCAGAGTTGCCACGACCTGAATCCAAGCGCCATATTGAGAAAAGTAAAATAAAAAAAAATTAGCTCCCTGGCTTGCAATTCACGCTGTTTATTCTTCCAGGCTTTGGATTTGAACTCAGGATCTGGGTAAATCTGCAGCAATGTGGATGAAGGGGATGATCACCATATTTGAAGATAAGAAAGTTAGGCCTGCCGGGCACTCGTGGCTCACGCCTGTAATCCTAGCTACTCAGGAGGCTGAGGTCTGAGGATCGTGGTTCAAAGCCAGCCCGGGTAGAAGAGATCGTGAGACACCTATCTCCATTAAACCACCAGAAAACCGAAAGTGGCGCTGTAGCTCAAGTGGTAGAGAGCTCGCCTTGAGCTGAAGAGCTGAGGAACAGCGCCCAGGCCCAGAGTTCAAGCCCCACGACCGACAAAAAAAAAAAAAAAAAAAAAAAAAGAAGGAAATGGGTCTATAGTTCTCTTTTTGATGAGACCCTGACTGGTTTTGGGATAAGGGTTATGATGTTTTCATAGAATGAGTTCTAGGTAGTAGTGCACTTTCTCTTTCAGTTTCATTGAAGGGCTATTGCTGTGAGCTCTGCTTTAAAGGCCTTGTAGAATTCTGCTGCAAATCTTTCTGGTCCTGGGCTTTTCTTAGATGGAACTTCTCTTATTTCTGTTTCTATCTCAATGTTTGATATGGGCCTGTTAAAATATTTTAACTCATCTTGGTTTAGTTTCAGCATGTCAATATTTGCTAGGAAAAGGTCCATTTCTGCCAAATTCTCAATCTTATTAGCATAGTTTTGATAAGTATTCCCTTTTAATGTTCTAAATCTTGGTTGTTTCTCTGGTGATGTTTCCATTCTCATCTCTGAGTTTATTTATTTGGGTGAGTCTGCTTCTTTTCCTGATAAAATTTGCTAAGGGTCTGTCAATTTTGTTAATTTTGTTGAAGAACCAACTCTTTGTTTTGTTGATTTTTTCTATGGTTTTCTTGGATCCTAATTAATTTAATTCTGATTCAATTTTAATTATTTATTTCCATCTCCTGGATGAGGGTTTATCTTGCTGCTCTTTTTCAAGGAGGTTCAGATGTCTCATTAAATTGTTGGTTTTAGATGTCTCCAATTAGTTGATGTAGGATCTCCAAGCTATAAACTCGCCTCTGAGTACTGTCTTTGCTCTGTCCCAGAAGAGCTGGTAATTTGTGTGCTCATTTTTGTTGAATATCATGAACATTTGAATTTCATTTCTAATCTCTTCCCTGACCCAGTGATGATTCAACAGTGTATTGTTTAGCCTCCATGTGTTACAGGACTTTCTTTGGTGGTTTTTGGTGTTGAGTTCTAATTTTATTCCCTTGTGGTGTGAGCGAATGCAAGGTATAACTTAAATGTTTCTGAATTTGGACAAGATTGCTTTGTGGTCTATTTTGGAAAATGTTCTATTGTTGCAGAGAAATATACTCATTACCTTGCCCATGTAATCGTAACCCCTTGGTACAGTATTTTCACAATAAATAAAACTTCAAAAAATGTTTATCACTTATTATAATTCAAATACCAAGCAAGAGTTATTTTATATAATCATTACAGATATCATTTTATCACTATCATAAAACAGAATAAAAAGACCAGTCCCAATTATTACCTACCTATCATTATCCTTAATTCCTAATCATTATCTAAATATCTTAAACAATATAAATAGTCATGTCTTTAACATAAACATAAATATTCTACACTTTTTACTTAAAAATTTCCAGGGGCTTGTATTCATGTCTCTAAGAAATGTTCACAGAAGTTAAAAAATATTTTTGTGAAATTAATGTGAGACATGTTGTTGTTGTTCTTGTTTGCAAGTCCTGGGAATTGTCCCTAAGGTTTTTTGTGCTCAAGGCTATCACTGCACAACTTGAAGCACAGGGCTAATTTCTCTTTTTGAATGGTTAAGTGGAGAATACGAATCTAACATATACTTTTCTGTTTGGGCTAGATGTGAAAACAATTGTTAGATCTCAGCCACCAGAGGAGCTAGAATTATAGGCGTGAAGTACCGGCACTTGGTTTGATGATTTTTTTTAATTTTAGTTATGTTTTAAGATGTTTGTTTCACTATAATGCACATAATTTTATACATAAATTCATATATATATATACATATGATAACAAATTCCCTCTAAAAATATATGATTTTCTACACATAACATTTATACACACACACACACACACATATTTCTGAATATATACACTCCCTCTAAAACTTTTATGCTACTATTTTTTACCCTTTTCATTTCAAAGATATAGTCTATTTTTCCAAAAGTTTCCTAGAGTAAAATGACTAATATTTCAATAGAAAGTAGAATATATTATTTTCAAGGTAATTTTAGATATATACATGATGTCATAGTAATATTTATAGTATATTACTTGAAAAAAATCTGTTCCAACCCTGAAATATTTGTGTGTAATGACAGGGAGAAGGGAAGGTAATTCATACTGGTTAGAAATGTGCAATGCTTCAAAAATCTGTTCAATAATTTGTTATAATCACATAGTCAAGCTACCTGTTATGGTTTAATTTTTTTTGTTTCTTTATTTATTCAAAAATTTAACATGGATGCATGCACAGTGGTAATATTAAAATTATTAATCAAAATACAAATAATAAAAAAATCATAGACACATACCAGATTTCAATAATTAGCACTTATGATGCTAATAATAATTTTGTTGAAGATGATGATGACCAGAGTGACCTTGATAATGGCAATGTTATGATTAAAAAGGAAAAATTTTTAGACATCTTTGAATTCAGATTTCCCACATTTAATACATAATAATAAACAGTGTTGGATTACATACAATGAGAATAACAAGAGGTGAGTTTCAATATCAAGAAATAACAATCAGATAATCAGATGAGACAGTAAATCCCTGTTATTCTTGCAGTCTCTTTAATGTATACTCATTTTCTTGGTGATATTTTTTTCTTATAAATAAAATCGTTTATTTTCACATGTTTATTATCACACATAGATAAAATATAATAAGCTGAGTGTTTTGTTATCAAATGATCTTGTTTGTTCTAGCCTTGGGAAATTAGGAGAAAGCCTTTCACCACCCACATAACCAGTATCTTAGTTATATATCCCTAGAAGGTAACAACACATGTCTCAAACATGCTTCACTCATTAGGCAGAAATCCTTAGTCAGTTTTAGTTTCTATCCAGTTCACTGAAAAAAATCTATGTAGAAATTTATGAAGAACACTTGGCAGCACATAAAGCAATAAGAAAGTTTTGATGGACTAAGATTAGTTTTCAACTTAGTGTCATTAGTTCAAGTAACATTCTCATATAGATACCATTCAATAACCAAAGTTTTCCAATGATATGTTGAGTATGTTCTTCAATACAAATGTGGACAAATGACCCAATTTACTTAATACCACTGACATATCTGTAGTTACCTTAAAAGGACACAACCCTTAGAGCCAGGAGGTAAACTTTATTTTTATTTCTGCATGAAGCAATTTGTGACTTTAAACCAACAAACTGAATTTGACTCTTTCCTTATTTGTAAGCTAAGGTGGAAAATGTAAGAACTCTTCACTTTTCTTTTTTCTTGCTCTAGGAATAATATTTCTTCAATATTTCTGGTACATTACATCCATTTATAGATGAGAAATGTAAGACCAACAGTCAATGTAGTGAGTAAATAATGATACTAGGAATTGTGTCTGAACTCTTACCTCTGCACACTTACAAGGAACAGTAATTTGTTGATGGAAGGACCAATATGAAAACACTATGGGGAAAAACATACTTTGTAAAAAGTTGTTTAAGACTAGGTGACCAGTGATGAGTACATGAAAAAGTCTGTGTCAAGGGCAAAAAAAGGAGTACATAGAAATCATATTAGTGCTGGGCGCCAGTGGCTCATACCTGTAATCCTATCTACTAGGGAGGCTGGGATCTGAGGATCACGCTTCAAAGCCCCTCCCCCCAGGCAGGGCTAGATCTCAGGTCCCGGGATGGACCTAACGCTCTATTGGCTCACAGGCTGATGTACTCACCATGACCCATTCATCACTTTGGTTTGCTAGGCCTTGAGTTCAAATCCCAGCACTGTCAAAAGATGAACACTGATGTGAGAAGCCAAGTGATCCTCCTCTTTGCCTGTGCTGTGAAAGTCCTGATTCTCAGCTAGGAATGGAACATGCTATATAGGCAACTCTATAGCCATGGAAACAGCTTGACATCCATGTCAGCACAGTTATACCTGCCACCATACTCAGTAAAATACACAATACCTCCATGAATTAGACACAAATAACGGAGAAGTGCACCAAACGCAAGATGCTATTCACACATGTATATCAATAGACGTCCTATGTTTAAATTATGAATTTATGCCCATCCGGGCCCTCTCTGGTGCTCAATGTGAGGTCCTGGAAATGTTGTAGCTCCTCAGTTGCTCACAGGCCAGTGTCCTCACCTTTACCCTTTCACCAGTTGGGCCTGCTAGGTTCTGAGTTCAAATCACAACACTGTCAAAACATGAATCCTGATGTGAGCAGTACATCAGTTCACCTGCTTTCCTGTCCTGTGAAAGTCCTGGGTCTCATCTAGGATGGACAAGGCATAGGCAACTCTATAGACATGGGAATAGGTTGTCATGAATATCAGCACTTTTATATCTGTCATCATACTCAATAAAATACAAAATGCATCTCTGACTAAGACACACAATAAAATAAATAACTAAACTGAAAGCATGATGCATTCCACACA
Organism: Dipodomys merriami; assembly: GCF_024711535.1. Lineage (NCBI taxonomy): Eukaryota > Metazoa > Chordata > Mammalia > Rodentia > Heteromyidae > Dipodomys > Dipodomys merriami. The sequence continues at coordinate 4,016,177 of NW_027202416.1, read as the reverse complement.
TGTATGTAAATAGAGATCCTATGTGTAAAATAGGTGGGCTTAGGATTTTTGCCTGTGTTGGGCTTCAATTCAGACACTGGGAACAGGCCAATGTAGTCTTCAAGGATGATGATCTTCCCCTTCTCCCACAGTGCAACAGAGTTACCCAGACCTGAGTTCAAATCCCAGCTCTGGCAGAAAAATGGGGCAAATACGGAACTAGGGTGTTTCCTTCATAATTTTTAACAGAGTCAGAGGTTGAACTCAAGTCGTGGCAACTCTGCTTCAGTTCCGATCATTTTAGGCTGAAGCCTCTGGACCTACAACCCATCATTGGATCCTAGGACCCCAGGGCTTGCAGATAAAAAAATAGCCGCGAAGGGGAAAAAAAATTTGCAGGAATTTCCACCTGGCGTTTTTATGTTCATTTTCCTTTGCATGGTGACCATGCTGGGTCGGAACTCAGCGGCCTGCAGAGTGCAGGTGACCTGGAGTGGCTGAAGGTCTGCTGGCTCTCGCGGAAGCCCAAGGGCGTCAGGATATCACAGACCTCAAGGTCAAATCCAGGTCAGCCCCCCTCCATTGAGGGAATGGCGGGAGATTCTGAGATACTCTTTTCCAGCACTTGGAAGGGTCGTGGAATTCGATCAATCTCATCTTTGAATGAGTACTTTCTGCAGGATGCACGTAGGAAATAATAGGCAAGACTCATTGTGTATCGATTATTTTCAATGAAGAGTTGATGAAGCTTGACCATAATCATCACAGTCATGAAATGGAAGCATCGGAAAAGATCCAAAAATCGGTAGTCATGGGGTATATTGGATTCCATCACAGGTCGCCATCTCTCCTACTGTATACAAATATGCAGACTACCTTCAGCTTATGAAGGGATGAGTATTGTCCTCTCCCCCTCCCACTCCCGGGCTCAATCTCAGGTGCTGGGAACAGCTTAGTTCCTTATTAGCTCTCAGCCTGGTATCTTCACCTTGACCCTTTCTCCTGTTGGGTTTGCTAAGCTCTAAGTTCCAACCTCAACACTGCCAAAAGCGGAATGCAGATGTGAGAATCCAATACGTCCACTAGTTTTCCTGCCCTGTGAAAAATTCTCGGTCTCAGCTAGGATGGAGAAGGCTTAAGCAATGTTATAGACATGGGAATTAGTTCTCATCCCTGCCAGCACACTTATGTCTCTCATCATAATCAATAAAATACAAAATTCATCCCTGACTAAGACACACAATAAAAAGAATAACTACATTGAACACATGATACATTCCACACATGTATTTAAATAGAGATCCTAGGTGGGCATATGAAATTTGCCAGTGAGGGGGCTTGATTTCAGGCCCTGGGAGCAGACCTGACCATGTAGTCTTCAAGGATGGTGATCTTCCCCTTCACCCACAGTGCTATAGTGTTACCCAGATCTGAGTTGGAATCCCAGCTGTGGCAGAAAAAATGGTGTGAATTCTGAGCTAAAGTGGTTTATTATTTTTTATTTTATTATATTTTTTTCCAACCAAGCAATTTGAACTCAGTTCATGGCAACTCTGCCTCAGCTTCAATCACTTTAGGCTGATGGGCTGCCATGGACACATAGCCGATCCTGTGATCCTAGGTCCTGAAGCCTTGCAGGAGAAAAAAATACCCTCACTAAAAATAGCCGCAGGATGGATTTTTTACATTTTATTCATTTGCATGGTGACCAACCTGGGTCTGAATGACAAGGCTACAAGTTTACTTCACTTTGCATTGGCCAAGGCTAGCAGGCTATCGTGGAAGCCACAGGCCCATATGTCATCGAAGGCCCTGATATTGAATCCTGGTCCTGACACCTATCAGTGGGGAGACTTCCCAGGAGACTTGTTCCTATGCACGGGAATAACGATGGAATATTTGGAAACTCATGATTGAATAAGTTTCCGCGGGCATCGGTCTAATCTAAAATGGGATGCAATGATCCTAGGACGTTGATTGATCTTAATGAATGGTTTATTAAGCATGAAAACAATACTATTCCTTCAATGGCAGCATAATAAATACCTAAGAGTTGGTAGAAATGTAGTTGATGTAATTGAATCCTAAGTAGATGTCTCTGGAATTCTATACAAATATATATTTATTGGTATACTGCCACCTGCCTATCCATGTATGGTTATTTTGTTCACCTCTGTGGCTCAATCTCAGGGTCTGGGAACTGCCTGGTAACTTCCTTGGCTAGAGGTTGCCGTGTTGACACATTCATTCATGAATTGTGTCTGCTAGGCCCTGAGTTCAGATCCCAGCACTGCAAACAATTGGATTTTGGAATAAGAAGCCAATTGTGACACCTGTTTTCCTTTTCTCTGAGAGTCCTGGCTGTCAGACATGATGGACAACATGTCTACAAATTTAGATACTATGTGATGGGATGTCATCAGTATAATAAATTTAATGCATATCATCACAGTCAATTAACGGTAAATAATTGAATAAAACAAAAATACAATCAATAACCACAACAAACAGGATATGGACTGAACATCTATAGGTAAATAAAAATTCTATCTTTACAATGAATATAAATAGTATGTTTTCCAGGGCTGGGCTGGAATTCAGGTGTAAGGACCAGGCGGGACTTTCTTGTCTTCAAGCATGGTAAGCTTCCCCTTCGTCCACAGTGCTACAGAGTTACCCAGACCCTGATTTCAAATCCAATGCCTGGTAATAAAAAACAGCGTGAATTGCAAGCCAGGGAGCTATATTTTTTTTTTTTTTTTGCAAAGCAAGGTCTTGAACTCAGGTCATGGCAATTCTGCCTCAGCTTCAATCATCCTAGGCTGGGGTGCAGCCACTGGAGCCACAGACGATCCTGGGATCCTAGATATCCAAACCTTGCAAATGGGAAAAATATGCACATAAAAAAAGTGTCAGAGACGGGTGCCGGTGGCTCACAACTGTAATCCAAGCTACACTGGAGGCTGAGATCTGAAGATCGCAGTTGAAAGCCAGCCCGGGCAGGAAAGTCCATGAGAATCTTATCTCCAATAAACCACTAGAAACCCGGAAGTACTGCTGTGACTCTAGCAGTAGAGTGCTCGCCTTGAACTGAAGAGCATAGGGACAGTACCCAGGCCCAGAGTTCAAGCCCTATGACTGACAAAAAAAAAGTTGCATGATTGCATTTCTTTCTTTGTACCATGACCATCTGGGTCTGAATGACAGGGCTCTAAAGGGTACTTCATCTTGCATTGCTGAAGGCTGGCGGGCTATTGGGGAAGACATAGTCCTGCACAGGAACATAGGTCTAGAGTTCAAATCCAAGTCATGACACTTCCAGAGAGTGGAAGATCCTAAGAGACTCATTCCCATCCATAGGAATAACGATGGAATGTTATCAATGTCACAGTTGAATGAGCTAATCATGAATGCTACTCGTATAAAATTAGTTATCATAATTTCAGTAGACTGATTTTATTTAATATGAATCATTAAAAGAATACTCTGTCTTACAGGGATACAATAATTTCAGGACCTTGATTTACTTTATAGTTTATTAAGGATTAAAACAATAACATTAATTACATAGAGGCATAATAAATACCCAAGAATTGGTAGAAATGTACTCTATATAACTGAATAATGTGTAGACATCTCTGGCACTCTATAAAGATATATATTTATTAGCATAATACCATCTACATGTCAATCTGTTCTTATTTTGTCAACCCTAGAGACTTGATCTCAGATCCTGGAAACTGCCTGTCAGCTCAATTTGCCCCTGGATGGGTGCTGACACTTACCCATTCATGAATTTGGCCTTGTAGGCTTTGATTTCGGACACCAGCACTCCCAAACAATGAATAATGGAGTAAGAAGCTGATGGTGACAGGTTTTATTTTTCTGTGAAATCCTGGGTGGATTACATATGCAGTGGAATACATATGCAGACCTATATCCTATGTAATCAATGTAATCAATGTTCTATGTGTCATAATAGTCAATAAAATAAATGGCTAATAGTTGAATAAAACAAAAAATAAAATGAATAACTACACTAAATGCAATAAAGAGTCAATATATGTGTCTAAATATAAATAGTTTATGTAAAATATACATTACAAAGATGTTTTATAGTGCTGGGGATCGATTTCAGGCCTAAGGAACAGACTTGAATTTCTTAACTTCACGGAGGTGAGCTTCCCCTTCCCACACAGTGCAACAGAGTTACCCAGACCATGAGTTCCAATCCCAGTCCTGGCAGAAAAAATGGCACCTTCATACTATGTGACACCAAATTCGTAGATATTTCATTATGCCTCCATTTAATGAATATAATTGTTTAAATGATTCATAAAGTGTTAGTTAAAATCGATCAGATTCCTAGGATATAATTGTGTATAATTTTATGCTAGAATCGTTCAAGAAGTCCCCATTCAATCATGACATATATCACATTCCATTGGAATTCATATGGATAAGAATGTATTTCTTAGGATCTCCTGCCATTTGGAAGTGGCAGGAACAGGATTCAAACTGTGGGCCCCAGCTTCACTCAATTAATCCCCAGGATAGGGAACTCACAGGTCTGTCCAAGAACATCAGCAAGACCAATGATTAGGCAGGCACCCGTGGTTCTCAGCAGTCCTCCTTAATACTTACAAGTCTGTGATAGGAGGATCATGGTCAAAGTCACCCTAGGCAGGAAAGTCCTTGAGACCCCAATCCAACTTCAGTGCCAACAAAGCCAGAAGTAGAGCCGTGTGACTCCAGAGGGTGAGGGCTAGCCTTGATCAAAAGCAACTCATGGACTGTGCCCAGATCCTGAGTTAAAGGTCCGGGACTGGCAACAAACAGACATACAGAACAACCTGTGCAGCCATCCAGCTAAAGCAGGTCACCTTCTTGTCCCCACTGGATTGGACAGAGTTTCCTGGGAGAGCGGCTGCTCTCATCTTGACTCTGCCCATTCTGCCTGCATCACAGTATTCTGGTCACACCCCCATTATTTCATGATTTTTTCTGACCAATGGGATACAAGAATGGCGGCCACACCCACATTCCACGCTGCCCGGAAGCATTGGGATTCCCTCTGATGGTTGACAGCACTACCAGCAGTTGAGGAAGGTAGAGGTGGCTAAGTGGTGAGCAAGAGACTCCAGGCGACTTTGGAGTAGAATACAAAATTGACCTCCTAATCAGTGAGTGGGAGAAGAGAGGATTTCCCAGAGCCTAGGAACGTGGCCAGCCTATCTTTCCCAACTCAGTGCTCAGATGTCTGAAACAACAAGACTCCATGAGAAAACTATGGGCATGAAACTGCAGCCAGAACACCAGTAGAAGAATCCTCCTGACAGACCTGCAACATTCAAGAAAACAAAGAACATGAAAAAGGGAAGGATCGCCAAGGCAAACACCACTGGAGAGCATGATTCAATGGAGGGTCCAGGCCAAAGGTGATGCCCACCACGGGCTTTCCCTGTTTTTGGACACAGTCACAGCCACGAGGTTCCAGAGTGTCAATCCTCCTGATACCACCAAGGATCTGCAGAGGTGCTACCGACATGTGGTGCCCACCCTGGACCCCAGCAAAAGAAGAAACCAGGCACTCTATGCCGAGATCCAATCACTGAAGCAGGAAAAGACAGACCTTCAGCATCAATGGGAAAAAGAGAGGGAGAAGATAGCCCAGGTGCCTGCAGCACCTAAAATAGAGCTATAGATCCACAAGGCACCCATACAGAGGTTGGTTTCGGCAGAACACAATTTACAATCCCGCCTGTGTGCAGCAGGCTACTGATGAACAGAAAGGGAGCACGAAGCTCTCACCAGCTGCCTGCAGGCTGCAGAGCAGTGCATGGCCGAGCTGGAGATGTTGGCTTCTGTGGTCAATGATCACAGAATGAGACTGAAATGTTCTACAGCTGCATGATGTGACCCTTCTGCTCAAGGAAAAGGCCAGAAGCTTCAATGACTTGAAGCAAGTGAACTCAAAGTTATAGGAGAAGCTGGAAGTGCTCTGGACAAGAGGAAGAAAGGAATTCGCAAGTTCCAACAAGCACTGGTGGAGCATGAGGTACTGAAGAGACTACTGGGCAATGTGAGCTGACTAGTGAGCACAGCGAATCTAGAGAGAGACACCTTCACAGAAGACCTGAGCATTGAGAGGTCCACGTGGAAGGAGGAGGCCCGGCAGCTGACCCATCAGGTGAACCAACTGACAGAGGAGAAGGAGCGAGGGGCGAGGCAGGTGTTCTGCCTAGAGAACAGGCTGGAGGAACCATGGCCCATCTCAGGCCGAGTGGCAGTTGCAAGCCCACGCCTATTGCACGCAGATGGAGTTGAAAAACCGGGAGGAATAACTTCACATCCAGGTCCAGGAAAACCAGAGGCTCGATCTCCAGAACCTGGAGCAGCAGGAACAATGGTGGAGACTGGAGGAGAAGGCCAAGGATTGGCAGGAGATCCCTGAGACCCCATGGTGCGCAAATGTGTGTGATGGACAGCTGGAGGAGCAGCTGGCCCTGCTGTGGGACGATATCCACAGGGTGAGCGGTGAGAAGGAGCTCGACAGCGTCCTGGAAACAGAGCAGGTGGTGAAGAAACACCTGGGGGAACACCTGGTTCACACAGAGGCGAAGATAGAGGAATGGAAAGAAGTGGCTGACATAGAAAGAAAGCCAAGCATCTCATGACCAGCAGGAGCAGTCCCTGGCCCAGCTGCAGGAGCTCAGAACCACCTGTGAACAGCACACACCTCCAATTAGCAGCTGAGCTCCAAGAAGGAGGCCCTGCTGCAGCACCTTAAAGAGGCAGACCCTACTCCTGTAGCAGCTGAAGAAAGTGCATGGCACGAACAACTGGGCAGACCAGGTGGTTCCCCCAAAGTGACAGGACACTCTGAAGTGCCTGAAAGCAATCAGACCACAGGAAGAGCGACTGCAGGCCCAGCTGAGCTTCTTGCCTTCCCTGGGGAAGGGGAAGTCGAAAACCCTGGAGAAGCAATAGGTGAGGAGTCGACTCCCCCCATACACATTACCACTGCAGAGGATGGAGACAATCCCCAAACCGAGAGGGACGTGAATTTGTGAGTACTCTTAGTGGCTGAAATCCACAGGGGGAAACTCCTGTAGCAGGAGTGGCAGGCCCGCTGCGGTCACCCGGTTCACCTGGCAGCTCAGTTGCAGAGAAAGCTTGAGCCACAGACCCTCCATCCCATGAGCTGGCACCACAGCCTGTGTGGGAATGGGAAGCGGGGCACATGGGCGTCCAAGAAGAAAATCTACTTTGTCCACGACCTGTCTGATGAAATGGACTTCCAGAGTCCAGCGGGTGATCTTCAACATAGATGCAGCCAACTGTCGGCACACATCGCACTGTTGAGGAGTCCCTCATGGCATGTAAAGAGCAGATGTTCATTCGGGTTGAGCTGTGTCAGAAGAAACCTGAGCATGTGTACCAGCTGTCCTAGGAGAAGATGGATAAAAAGAGAGCTGCGGGAGCCGCTGTCACTCCTCACAGGGGAAGACATGGACAACGGGCTCCAGATGCCAGCACAGGCTGAGCCTCCTCTCACTGCCACTGCTTTGGATGCCTCCAGGCTCCAGGGTGGGCGAAATGAGGGAGGAGCAGAAAGGTTTTGAAGAATTGCCACTTCAACGCAGTGTGGAAACTGCCAGAGGAGAGATCGAGTTTCCCAACCCCATAGAGGACTCCCCCACAAAGCACATCCTGCTGCAGCTGCCCCACATCCAGAGCCACCCACAGCTCACAGACTCAGGTGAGGAGCGCTCCCTCCCTTTCTTCTGTAGACTGATGCAGATGATGACTATGTGACATAATGACTCTCCAAAGCCTCAGCAGCCACTATAAGTAGGTGGCCAGGTAGCCTTATCTCAGGCCTCCATCTGCTGGGTCATGGGAAGGGGAAACTGCGGGTCGGGTAGGGCAAAGGCTGCCGGGAGGTTGCCCATATTCAAGGGACATCTTATGGCCTATTGGTGGCCAGGGAAGAGGGCCATGTTATGCTTATCACAAAGAATAAATTGTTTTCAAAGGGAAAACAAGCCTCCAATGAAGATTTGTTGTTCCAGTCCTGGGGATTGAACTCAGGTCTTAGTCACTGTCCCTGATCTCTTTCTCTCATGGCTAGCACTCTACCACTTGAGCCACAGGGCCGCTTCTTGTTTTCTGATGTTTCATCGATGATAAGAGTCTCACACACGTTCCTGCCCAGGCTAGCTTTGAACCGTGATCTTCTAGATCTCAGCTTCCAGAGTAGCTAGGATGACAGGCATGAGCCACCAGTGCCCAGCATTTGATAACTTTTAAAGGTGTCTTGGCGAGTCTGTAAAAGGATACACAAAGGGCATGGATAGACTTTGACACAATCAAGGAGTTGGGATGGGGAAGGCTGACCTTCTAGCCATTCTGTACCTCCCCAAAATTAAAGATGCCAGGTGGTGTTGGATACATCAAACACCTAGGCCAACAGCCACCAGACTCAGTGGGGAAAAGGTAGAGAATACCCAAAGATTGCAGTGTAGAAATCTTTGATTTTCCATGCATGTCTTGTGTGTGTATGTGTGTGTGTGTGTCTGTGTGTGTGTGTGTGTGTGTGTGTGTGTGTGTGTGTGTGTGTGTGTGTGTGTGTGAACTCAGGGCCTAGGCTCTATCCCTGAGTTTTCTTGCTCAAGGCTAGTGCTCTGCCACTTGAGCCACAGCCCCACTTGCATTTCGATGGTTAATTTTAGGTAAGTCTCAAGGACTTTCCTGTCCAGGGTGGCTTCAAAGCATGATGGGGGCCCAGGGAAACAGGAGTAAACACAATCCCTATGGTGGGCAACTCCTGCCTACTCGTGGCCACACGTGGAACATGCATCCCTGTGCTATCGTGGGGGACTATCCTCCCCTAGAGTTCAAATTGGGGAAGTGACCAGGGCCAACCTGACTTTCACTCACCCTGAGTGCTGATTCCAGAGCAGATCTGTTCCACCCTAGGCCAAGAGAGCTCCAGGAGGCCCTGCTCCCAGGGGCACAAGAAAGTGAGAAGTCAGCTCCAGGCCCAGCTAAGAGCCTTTGCCCATGGGCACCCCAACTTGGCCTTCCTGATCACCATAAGTCCTGTCAAAGAACAACCTAAAAAAAAACAAACCAAAATTGGAGCTGTGAATCAAAGTGGTAGAGCTATAGCATTGAACCAAAGAGCTCAGGGACAGGGACCCAAGCTTTGAGTTCAAGACCTCCAGCTCACCTTCCTCCATAAAACACACATTAGCTAAATGTGAACTAGTAGAATTTGTGAAGTGTTTCTGAAGAATGGTGATACTGAAGAAAGCACCCTAATTCTAATGACAGCTGAACTTGTGACATACAGGTATGTGCTGAATCATTCACAGGTTACTGTTTTCTGGGTCCTTCCCACATGGCATGTTTCTTCTGAGTCTTCAAAAACCATGCTGTGTACTGAGTCATCCCAAAGGGTGCTATGTTCTAAGTCCTTGAGTGGGCTGTGCTGGTTTTTTCAAAGGGTGCTGTGTCCTTAGTCCATTACAAAATGTACTTTATGCTGAGTCCTTCAAAAGTGCTGTGTGCTAATTCATCCCAAATGGTGCTATGTGCTGACCCCATGAGAAGGGAGGGACAGGTGAGTTTTTCAATGGGTGCTGTGGCCCAATCCTTTACACAGGGTACTTTTGCTGAGGGCTTCAAAGAAGGCTGTGTGCTGAGTTGTCCCAATGGGTGCAATATGTTGCATCCTTGAGAGGAGAGGGATGAGGAGAGTGCTGTCTGCCGAGTCCTGTAGACTGTTTGCTCTGTACTGTCTTTTAAATGGTGCTGTGCTGAGTTCTTCCACAAGGTTTTATGTGCTGAGTCCTTCAAAATTGTGCTATGTGCTGAATTTTTCAAAGGGTGCTGTGCACTGAGTGTTTTACACAGGGTGCTACATACTCAGCCCTTCAAAGTGTGGTGTGTATGGAGTCTTAACCCAGGGTGCTATATGCTGAGTCCTGGGAAAGAGTGCTACATGCTGAGTTTTTCAAAGCGTGCCATGCACTGAGAACTATACACTGCGTGCTATGGACTCCTTCCTTCAAAGGGTGCTGTGTGCTGAGTCATCCCAAAGGCTATTATATGCTAAGTCCTTCAAAGGGCACATTGTGCTGAGTCTTTTACTCAGGGTGCTTTGTGCTGTTTTTTGAAGTATGCTGTGTGTTGAGTCATCCCAAAGGGTGCTATGTTCTGAGTCCTTTAGAGGTAGTTTTCCCCAATAATCTCTCTCAGTCTTTCAGTCTCTGTCTCTGTCTCTGTCTCTGTCTCTTTCTCTGTCTCTGTCTCTGTCTCTGTCTCTGTCTCTGTCTCTCTGTCTCTCTGTCTCTCTGTCTCTCTCTCTGTCTCTCTCTCTGTCTCTCTCTCTGTCTCTCTCTCTCTCTCTCTCTCTCTCTCTCTCTCTCTCTCTCTCTCTCTCTCTCTCTCTCTCTCTCACTCACTGGGTCACTGTGCATGTTCTTGATATGTGTAGTGGAGAGGCTTGGAGGAGAGTCACCTCTAGCGGTGGGGCTGAGGGGAGATTCGATCCCCTGAGCAAGTGCTAGGGTTGGCGGGGAGTGCTAAGCTGAGGTGAGGCTGTAATTCCCATGGCCTAGAAGCCTTAGGGCCCAGTCAGGGCTGCTCTTGTGGGAAAGGGTAGGGGGCAGAGCCAAGGGGAAGAGGGTTCTGGGCAGAGGGGAGGAGGAAGCAGGGCCCAGGGGCCACACTGTGGAGGCAGCAATGGCCAGGGTCTCGCAGGGGTAGGTGCACCTTCGCAGAGGGTGTGAGGCAGCCTGCGAGAGGAGTGGAGGTAGAGAGAGAGAGCAGAGAGGAGCGAGTACAGGCACGAGGGGAAGTGGCTTCCTATGCTCTGTTCGTGGATCAGTAGAAAAATAGCCAAAATGAGAATAAAGGCAACAAATGTACAGCCAAGAAAAATATAGTTAGAATAAAGGTAGAGTCAATAAAGGTGCAGCCAAGTGTATAGGATGCCTTGAACCAACACCCCCTTCCTGCAGGCATGCTTCCATGAAGCTTATGCTTTGTCTGGCACGATCTCTCACGCAGATTCAGCAGGAGGTGTCATGGCATTTCTTCTTTTTTTTAAATTTTTTAATTGAAGCTCTTGAATGTCTCCATGCACAGAAGGGACAAATCTAAAGATCATCCGGAAAATGACTGGAAATATAAGAATAAGAATTGGGAGAATTGATCTGACAATGGCAATTATAACTATTACACTAATCCAGTCCAGAGGATTGAGGGCCTCCACGTTATGCTTAAATAATGCTGCCAAAGATTGTAAAATTTTTACATCTAAATGAGCTTTGCTACCTGCTATAATTTTGTCCTGTAAAGATTCCATAACATGAGAGATATCTTTATCTCTCCAAACTCCTAACAAATGCTTTTTGGTGGCATTCCAATTAAAAGAAAAGTTATATTTTAGAGCAGTAACACAGATATATTTAAAACTAGCATGACATTTAACTGAGAGTTGTGTTTTTAAATTTTGAACTTCCTGACCTATAACCAGAACCACTTCCTCCAGAGCATTTATTTACATTTCTAACTTTTTATCTATAATTTGTTGTTCTGCTAGGGCTAATGAAACATTTTTGCTTAAATCAGTAACAAAACAAGCAGTGTTTACTTCATTTACGAAGGCTGCTGTAGAAATCGCTAGAGCTAATTATAGTTATTAGAGCACTAATTCCTAAAATCAAGGCCTCAACAAAGCGTTTTGGCTGCAACATAATATCCAGAATTTTCAGCATTTGTAAAGCAGAATTTTTAAACCAATTGTCATTTTATAGATCTACAGGTAACATTACATATGAAGGTCTTTTTAAAATAAAAATTACAGAATATGTTTTATCCAGAGAAGAAGTAAGACAATTAGTAAAAATACAATCATTACAGCTAATATAAAAGATTTTCCTTGATTAATAATGATTAAATTATCTAGTTTTCCAGCTAAAATTCCCATAGGATATCCCACACATGCTCTTACCCCAATTGCAGTACTCTTAGTTTCTTTGTGCTTTTTCAGTAAAATCATGTTTGTTGCTCCAAAAAGTCTGAACAAATCCAGATGAATGCCCATTTTATTGTGAAAGGGAGAGTGACTCGACAAAATGGAAGCCACCCACCCTGGAGTGAGCCATCTTTTCAGGGGTTCCCCATGAGTATCAGGAGCATAGCCATTAAACTTTCCTGAATTATGTTTTAAGTAGGCAGCATAATCAGAATCAGGGTTACCAATGGAAAAATCAAAAATACTATCTGGTGCCCCATAGGTTGTAAAAACAGGCCTTTTGAAATCCACATTCCCACAATTTTGGTGAGGTAATTAATACATCCCCAAACTGATCTTTGTCATGATATATTTGTAGGCAGTTACCTAAATATATATTCCTCTTAGGAATGAAAAAGGATTCATTATAAGTATGAAAACCTAATATCATGCCAATTTACCACATCAATCTTTTTTTGAACTTTTTATCATTGGATTGTTCAAGGTCATCAGTCAAAAAAGTTCTATAGTTTATAGGCAAACACCCGGGGATATTTTCTCCTGATAGCGTTATGCAAATTGGAGTGGTATCTGTCATTCCTTCATAATTAATAGTTTGAGAAGTCATATGAGAGTTAGAATAGTCCTCCAAACTCCCTAGCAGGTCACTATTATTTTTCATTACTTGTATTATATCCTCATCTCCCCCATCCCACGGGATGTAGAAGAGGAGGATTAGGAACATATGCCCAGTATTGTTCTCCTGAAACAGACACTGCCTGCACAGCAATAATGGCAAGTATAGCAAGAAACTTAATTTAAACAGTGATAGTCTTTCCTGTAGAAACAACAATCTCCTCCGCAGAATGAGTGCGCTTCTAAATTTGTTCCCAGGTTGGTGGTTGGGCTTCTTTTGTTGCCATGGCCTGTTGAGGAGAAAGGTGAAGACTTTTGAGCTTGTGCATCGCCTTCTTCATTTCTAGCTTCTGGGTTTTTATTCGCCTGGGTTTCTCTTATTTTTGGAGGGCACACGAGTCGGTTGAGATTCCAGATGGGTGACTCGGCATCCTGTGGAAACACACATGTATACCCTCTTCCCGAGGTGATTAATACATCCGGCCCTTTCCTAGTGCCTGTGAGCAAATCTTTCCTTTTAACTTTTGGCTGAACTTTAAATCCAATTTCGCTCAAATGTTTTTGCATAAGTGTAAGATTTTGTTCATTAGTATTAAGGTGATTATTTACAAATATGGTTAAAGCTAAAATTACAGCAATAATTTCCGCCTGTTGCTCTGAAATGTCAGATGCCCTTTTAATAATAGGGAAGTGGTCTGGAATGTATACCACCGAAGTTCCATTTGATGACCCATCAGTAAAAACTGTTAGAACTCCTTCTAAAGGTGTTGTTACCACTAATGGAAAAATGGTTTTTACCTCTTCCACAAATTTTAATAAAGGATGTTGAGGAACATGAAATTTTATTTGTCCTGTATAATTTAATAATGCTAATCCCCAATTCTCATCATTCTGTAATAATATTTTTAATTGTTTTTTATTATAAAGCATAATTATATTATTCATTTCTTTCTCAAATAACTCTCGGGACCTACTCCTTGCCTTGACAATGAGTTGGCTGCACAAATATACATAAGAAGCTATCATTCTTGGCTGACTGTGAGGCAAGTGAAGCCATTCCAGGACTCCATCTTGCCATAAACATCTTGTATGTGTATAAGATGTCTTTAACATTATAAAATCCCAGTCTTTATTATAGTCCAATTGGACCACTTTTGCTTGTAACTTTTCTTCCACCAATGAATTTTTTCTAACATTTTTGGAGTGAATTGTCTCTTAGATTTAGGATTAGAATCCCCTTTTAGGGCTTCAAACAATGGGTGTAATTCTCCTGTTGTAATTTTCAAGTAGGGTCTAACCCAATTTATGTTTCCTAGTAATTTTTAAAAATCATTTAATGTTTTTAATTTATCTAGCTTGAAACTCATTTTTGTGACATGATGTATTATATTTCCTAAATAATTTAAAGGTGTATTATGTTGAATTTTATCTGGAACAATAAGCAAACCAAAGTTGGTTAATTGCTCAATGGTTAATTGTTAAAATTTGTTCTGTTAAATGTTTACTTTCAGCAGCTATTAAAATATCATCCATATAATGAATAATATAAGCATTAGAAAACTCTTCCCCAGTTTTTTGTAAAGATTTATCCACAAATTTTTGACACAATGTAGGAGAATTTTTCATGCCTTGTGGCAAGACCTTCCACTGATATCTCTGCCAGGGCCTTTTCAAATTACATGAGCGCACGTGAAATGCAAATCTTTGAAAATCATTAGGATCCAATTTTATTGAAAAAAATTCCTGAAAATCAATGATTATTATATAACGTCCTTTAGGAATAGCCACAGGAGATGGAAGTCTTGGCTGAAGAGCCTTCATGTCATGCATGGTGTTATTAATGGCTCTGAGGTCTTGTAACAACCTCCATTACCCAGATTTCTTTTTAATTACAAAAACTGGAGTATTCCAAGGGCTATTGGATTCCTCTAAATGTCCTTTCTGTAATTGCTCATTTACCAATTGATCTACAGCCTGTATCTTCTCTTGAATTAGGGACTACTGATCAACCCACACAGGCTGATGATTTTTCCATGATATTGCATCAGCAAACTTCTCATCAGCGGCCTCTTTGAAAAAATTTGTACACTAAAGGAATCTGCAGTAACTAATTTTAGTTCCATGTTTTGCATAATGTCTCTGCCCCATAATGTAAGGGCAAAGCAGATACAATATAATGTTGAAAGTTTCCAAATCTATTTTCACACTCCCACTTTAAAATTTTTGAACTTTGAACAACATTGTTAGCCATACCCAATCACATTAATATAGATTCTGTCTTCATAATTGGCCAGGATGAGGGCCCATCTTTTCCTACAATACATGTTGGGTCTGCCCCTGTGTCCAAGAGACCTTTAATTGGCTTTCTCTCCACTTTTATAGTTTTCATGGGTCGATCCTTAGAATTAGATTGTACCCAGGCCACAGTTTCTGTAGAACTGAAACCTCCTGTACCTCAATCTTCTTTTAGGATTTGATTTGGAAGATGGACATAATTTAAAATTAAGATTTGAGCTTTTTTTTGATCCATATGTATTTGCATATTTTCTTTTAAAGACCTTACCATTACTTTAATTTACCCTTGATAATCTGCATCATCTACTCCTGGTAATTCCTCAAAATTTTCTTTAATTTGAACTTCTACCAATTATCAAGTCCACAGTTCCTTCAATTACAGTACCATAAACTTGAGTGTTTATTAGCTGAACACCATACATGATAGAGATAATGTAATCTATTTTTCCTGCCAGATCTAACCCTGCACTTCCTGGAGTAGTTCTTGGCAAATCCCATACTGTAAATGGGGAGACAAGGGATTTAATGGAACTGATCCCTTAGGGGATTTTTGTGTAACAGTAGGTGTTTCCCCTCTTTCGTTTACGGGGCTGAGGGAGCACACCTCTTCTTGTTTTTTGTCTCCTTTTCTTCTGCTGTTAGGAAAATTCTATCCTTATGATATTTTGATCTACACTCATTTTTCCAATGATTGCGTTTCTTTTATTATGGACAAAGTCCAGGCGCTTTACCCTTTTTATTGTTACTAGGTTTATTTTGCTTTTGTTGACAATCTTTACTCATGTGTCCTGACTGGCCACATGAAAAACAGACCCCATTTCTGGCCTGAGGTCATTTCTTATGTAATATTTGTTCATAAGCACTGAATGGTTCTCCTTTCATTGCTGCAGCATATGCCATTCCTTGAATGAGTGCTGGTGAGGCATCTATGCATGCTTTAACATTATCTTGCATTGATCCCGTCAGTAAATGTAAAGTACTTAATACATAACTTTTCATACTGGTTACCTCCTCCCTCATCTTTCTCACAGTTTTCCTTCTCCTCAATACCTCTCACAAGTTGTTATGTACATTTCTCATATATTGTCTTGTGAGCATTGCTATTGCATTGGTTTGCCCTTTGTCTTTTTTCTCACTATTTTGTTTTTCCTCTTCCATTCCCTAATTAAGGTAAATGTATACACAAAATACAGGGTATCAAAATCAAATACAACAGAGGATAAACCATAGGGAGAAAACCCAAAAGAAAATAGAAATCACATACTACATTAAAAACAGCAACCGCAAGAAAAAAGCCTCTGTTTCCATATCTTGGAGTTCATTTTGCTCTGCATCAGCTTATATGGTAATATATATGCATAACAAAGCCACTGGAAAAGAATAGTTGTATGGACACTATATCATGAAAACAACGTTAACTGTTTCTGATGGTAAAGGTGGAATTAGGATTGGTGAAATTGCGATTCTGATAAACTAATCTCAAAAGAGTTTTACAATTATGACAGGTAAATTTTAATTCTTCAAGATTTTTAACAACTTAGCCTATTAAAAAAATTTAAAATTGCCTGGGAAAGAGGCTTTCATGCAAAGAAATCCATGGAGACTTAGTGGAGAGAGAGCAATGTGGGTGAAGATGGCTCATTAAACTAAACTAAACAAACAAACAAACCAATAAACCTCAGAAAACTTGCTGGGAATCCTGTAGCTTCCCTTGAAAATGTCCTTACCCAGGAAATATACTTTCAGTTTGTAAAACAACGTTGTAGTGGAATTTAAATTCAAAGTTCTTTAAAAAAAGACATGAAAATTTGTGATTTGACCTTTAATTACCAAACTGTAATTCTCTGAAAAAGATATTTTGAGTCAAAATATTTAGAGAGAAAGTGCCCTGCACAATGAATGAATGTATTAGGTTTATATTTTTCTGTTTGCAATTCTTTCCACACTGTCTTTGCACATGAAGCACTGAAACGCAGAAAAAAAAATCTAATAGGATAATTCAAACCAATGATTTCAAATTTCTAAGAAGCTCACAAAAAATAATATCCTTATTAAGATGAGATAGTGAACACTTCTCTTATTACATAAGCCACAACTTTTGGGATCAGAAAAGAATTGAGGAAATGGAAAAGGTAACAAAACTCTTCTTAGAAGCTCTAGCTAAACATATTGGCTTCAACAGTGGAGAGAGGCCAAAACGTTTTGATATAGATTCTCTTATTATTTTAGCTACCTAAAGTGATTTTACAGAGCCTATTTGGCTCACTACGATGCAGAACAGATTGAATGAAGACATGAAAATAAATTCCACATCCGAATGAGGCAACTTAAAAGAGTTTTAAACGAGAAAACATGAACATGGAGCAATGGGGGAGGCCTTATAGTCCTTCAGCTTCCCTAAACTTGAAGCCAAGAAGCCGTGATTAATTGGAAATCAGGAAAGAGCTAAGAGGAGGACATAGAAGTAGGACATAGAAGCATTGTCCTTTGTAACAGACACTCATCCAAGGTATGGGTGATTTAACTCTATTCTCCTCGATACATCTTGTTGAACAAATGCAAGACCAAGAGAAAAATAATCAATTGAAATAATTTTGCAAAGAAGAACTTCACTTTTCCTGATATTTTATCTAAGGAGAGACTTAAGAGAAAAGATAAAAAGTGGAGTATACTTTGGTTTCGTCTAAGCATCTTGTTACCAAAATATATTTTTGAGGTTAGAAACGATTGTACCAAAAAGTGGACTACTTATTTTTGTGGGCAATTTAGACACAAGAGGACTTTCAAGGTAAAAAAAAAAGAAAAGAAAAGAAAAAAGTATAGCCAAATATTTGTGATCACAGGTTCTTGGACTGGTTTTTTGGAGACAAGGTTTTACATTAGAGTTTTTCCTCATTAACATAGAAGTTGGGTATTCATGACAACCAAATTCAAGGGGGAAGTTTAATGGACTCGCTAGGAAAGTACATGGAAAATCCGAAAGTGGTGCTGTAGCTAATAGGTAGAGTGCTTGCCTTGAGCTGAAGAGCACAGGGACAGCAGACAGGCCCAGAGTTCCAGTCCCACGACCAACAAACAAACAAAAAAAAAAAAGAAATCAAATTAGTAACAGAAACAGAAAATCTTGATCGTTCATCTTATATAATGGGTGGGAGTAGAAGGGTAAGAAGAAATCTAAAGGGTTCTACATCTATGGCCAGGCAAATGTGTTAGTGATATTCTTGGTGATAAGGATTACAAGTGAAAATGATGAATTTAGGGAAAAAAACTCTCTGATAGTTCTAAAGTTTATATTAAACAGAGGCAAAGATTGATCTGTTTAAATATCATCAAAATATCCATGACCATGAATATGAAAAAGAATGATAAAATTGGGGGCATTATTAAAGGGAAGAGGAAAAGAAAAGTTATGACATAAGTGTAGCAATGTGAGCACCAGTGTTGACAAGATTGGAAGAAAGAGATAAGGAAACAAGAAAGTAATAAAAACAGATTTACAGAAGTAAAGAAAGGAAAGAATTCGCAGGAAGTAATGGTCAAAACTGTTACAAAGACATTGAAGGAAATATGCTATTTGGATTTGAAAACTAAAAGGACATAGACAAATTCAATAAGAACAATGTTTTGGTGAACTGGTAGAGATGTAAGTCGTATTGATGAAATTTTGAGATATGAATGTGAAGCCATAAAATTCTAGATCCATGAATTCAACAGATCTTTTTTTATTTTAAATGTTGGGAACAAATGCTTTTATCCTGACCTTAGGAGTATTATACAGATGTAACTGTCTGTGAATATTTTTCAAGACTATTTAACCAGGAGATTATGGATTGAACTATAGCACAGACAAGCCTAATTTGCTCTACAGTTCAAATGAGTGACCCATGTATCTACATCACTTTGCGATTTTACTGAAATATCGTTAGATAGGTTTGGTCATCTTATCAGGCTATTCATTATAAATGTAGGACAAGTAATACCAAGTATAGGTTGAACATACAGTTTTACTGATGTTACTGAAGACTCCGCAAATTGATTCTTCTTTAGAATAGAAAATGCCTCAATAGCCATTGATACGTCATAACTGCCATACACTCTATTTAAATATAATTCTTTTTAGAGATATCTCCATGCTTAAATAACCTTCTCAATGAAACTGCCACACATTCTTATATGTAGGAAATGCTCTTATAAACTTCAAGCTTTTATTGGATGGAAGAGTTCAAACATTACCATCACCACAAGGATTAAATGTCTAAAAAGAAAAGACATTATTAATGCCTTTCTTTCATTTTCTGATACACATATGCATGTAGGGAAGGATTCTGATATAACAATAATACAATGGTGACTTGTAATAACACAACATCTAGGATCTAGTGTTAATTCAGTTACTTACTAATTAGCTCCAAAGTGTGTGGATATTTATATTTCTCCTGGGTAAACTACTGAGCTCCAAGAAAATGTCCCTAAGTGCCTTTCAATTCAAATATCACTGTTTGTCTCAAAATGCCTTAAATTCTACATCTTCAAATGTTGGCATACAGTTATATTGTGGAACTTTTCTCCTCAGAGAGTAAGTACTACCCTATTGCTTAACATGGACAAAGTACCTTCATAAATAGACTGTGTGTTTGCAAACAAGAAGTGGTAGCTGAACAATATTTTTAGCAGTTTGTACAGATGAAATGGAAATAGAGCAATCAAAAGGAACATTCAAAAAAGACAAAGGCACAAAATAGAATATGCCAAGGAAATGCTGATGTACAATTTCAAATAATGTGCTCAGGTGTGAGGGTGTGTTCAAAGTACAGCGTCAGACAATATACTTGGATATCTTGAGAAAAAACTACATTAAACTATTATGGAATTATCATACAAGTAGAAACCTGTTACGCTGACTCTCTAATCAGTTACAGCATCAGCAATTTAGGGAGTATTTTCCAAGAGCATACTGAGAAAAAGAGGGCTCATCACAACTAGTGTTCAGGTTGAACTAACAACAATCACATAACGTTTCTTATAAGTCTTCATTTATTTTAGAGCATTAAAGTGGGAAAAAGCCAAGTAAATATTTTGCATGAATTTAAATTAAGTGGGACATATTATATTGGTCTCTCTTTAACTTGGAAGTTATAGGTTATGTCTTTCTATACTCTAAGTTGGGACAATGATCTGCTTTCAGTTATTTTCTTCTCTTCCCCTTCTTTTGCCCTTCCACTTAAAGAGACATACTTGAGCTTGCATTTCTAATTTCAAAATTATCTGAATTTCTCCATACTTCTCGCAGCCTCCTATATCTTTCTCAAGGGAATATCTTCTTACTGCCATTTTTTATCCCATATGATAATGGATATGTTCTTGTCTAATTCAGTGCAAGATACACATTAGACTCATCCAGATATCTCAACACTTGTAGTACCATAAAATCTTATCTTACTTAGAAATCAAGATTTTAGTATGTCTGGGGAGGTGACATCTGTCATTTTTGAATGACTATAATTAATACTTACATGCAAGCATGTTTTATACCAATATGCCTCTCAGTAGATCAATGAATCGGCATGTCCATTGAGGCGCTGTGGGCTGTGGCAGGGACAAGGAAGAAAAATGGTTGGCTACCCTCGGTTATTAATCCTTGGCGCCGGGGCTGGCAGGATAGAGAGTTCCCCTGCATAGGATAAGCATTTTTATAGGAATTCCTTTATTGTCTATTTTTAATCTACACACTCTTGCACAGTGCTTTCCTTTTTACATTTATGGCAAATTCCTGGTCCTCTCTTGTTAACATCAGTAGCCTTTTTACAATTCTTCTTTACATGTCCCATTTGACCACATCCAAAACATTTTAGATTAGATGGTTTGTAATGCATGCCAGGTAGTGAGCATAGATTCAGCAAACCACTGCATACACCGGGATTCGGATGTAATTTCTTTACATGCCCTTATATATAGTTACATCCCCAGATTCTTTAATAGGCAATAGGGCTCGTCTACAGTCCTCATTAGAATTCTCATAAGCCAACATGCCCAGTAGTTGTTGCAGTACAGCCTCGCCCACAACAGTATGTTACAGGGTCAGTGTCAATCATGATAAAAATTCAACATAGGGTTTATTAGGTTTTTGCATTACTTTAGTCCAGGAGCCATAATGCTCTCCTACCAGCCGAATCCTCCCCCATGCCTCAATACCAATGTCTCTAAACTGCTCATGGATCTCTTCAGGAGAGTTCACTTGCATATGAGCATCTGCATATTGTTCTGTCCCACTCAACATGGGACAGGTTATGACCTGCAGGTGTGGATTATTGCTCTGTGCAATTTGTCTAGTCCTTTCTGTATATAACTCAGTAAACCAGATTTGCCATTGTAGGTATTCAGGTTCCGTAAGCAAGGCTCTACAAAGCATCTTCCAATCCTCGGGAACAAAATTATTATAATGTCGCTGATGCGCATTAAGCAATTCCTTAACATAATGATACTGAGGACCATACATCACTGCCTTCTTAAGTTTACCAATATCATCGACAGCAACACCGTCATATCTGGCTGGTTGAGCAAAACCATTCATAGGAGGTGGTCAAATTACAGGATAAGAAAAAATAGGCATTTCATCATCAAACACACTGTCTGAGCCTTCTGTTTTGTGAGGGAGTGACGCGGTAAAAATTGCTTCAGCAAGCTCCTTTCACTCTGCTAATTTCTAACTCCATATGTTGTAATCTTGATAAAATCAACTCCATTTGCTCAGACATTCTATTTATGCTTTCAGTTTGTTCCTTTTCAGCTTTCTTTACCTCTGGTTTTTTCTCTGTTAATTGTGATGCAGCCTTATCTATTGCGTCCTTGACTTCAGAGTCCAATAGAAAATCTACAATAGAAGGCGTGTCCTCTTTCTTTAAGTCCACTATTAATCTTTTCTCATTTAAAGCTTTAAAAATGCTATTTAAAATAGCCCAAATGGACCGAAATCTAGCAGGAATCCTTTCCCCTTCTCGAACAGCTCTTTCTACATTATACTTTACTCATTTCCAATTATCAACATCTAACGTCCCTTTGTCGGGGAACCAAGGATTCCATTCCCTAACTACATTAATACACATTTCTACGTCAAAAGAAGAAATAGTTACACCATAAGCAGCAAGTAAATATTTTAGCATATGTAAGTATGGAGTAGACTTAACTTGTCCCATCACCCTGTAATTAAAAGTACTTACCTGAATATCCCTTCCTGTATTCATCAATGCAGGGTTCCTGTTTGGGTGCCAATTGTCAACATCTCAGGCATTGGGGTCCCTGGGTAAGTGTCGCAAAATCACCAGGACACAAGGGTTGCAGAGTGCAAATAGCAATTGCCACTGCATGCTGTGTTTTATGGCTAGTGCTTATTTAAGGACAAGCAAGTATTATCTTTGCCAAGATTTAGTCAGGAGACATTCACACAAAGAATTTCAACAGATACAATTTTGCTTAAACTATGTGATAAGTCTTTGTACATTTTTATCTAAAC
The DNA here is from genome assembly GCF_024711535.1 of Dipodomys merriami. Taxonomy (NCBI): domain Eukaryota; kingdom Metazoa; phylum Chordata; class Mammalia; order Rodentia; family Heteromyidae; genus Dipodomys; species Dipodomys merriami. The sequence goes on along the minus strand of NW_027202416.1, from coordinate 3,993,729 downwards.
TATTTTAGAGCAAGCTCAAACCACTTCCCCGTACTCAGGAAAATGCTTGACTAGCTGTTCGTCTATGCTTAAGTAAGCAGAAGAGCTACTTCCTCAGCTCCCAAGAGTCTGACAAGAGCTTTGAGATAGAGAGAACATGTTCCCTCTATAGCCTGGCATGCCAAGAGCTTTCCACATACACAAACACAGTCCTCAGATAATCCTGAGGCCGGAGCCTACATCATTCTGCCCCTCCAACACAGACCATGAGGCTTCACACAGATTGTCTCACCAACTCTTCTATTACTTTAAGCCAAAACAAAGCAAAGCAAAGCAAACAAAATAGACTTTATGGTTAATTATGCTGCTATTAAAGATTCCAGGCAGAATTATACTGTTAAATGATGTTAGTAAATATGTTTTGTAGATACTCATCTCACATGTGTCACAAAAATATCCATGCATTCATAACTAGAAACTTTGAAGTTAAAGTTTATTAATGAGGTGAGTTTCTTTAGGTAGCCAATAAAGAGAACACCACACAGTATTCAGTCAGGTAAAGAAGTTTATTTACTGAACTGCTGCCCATGCCATACATGGTGGAAATGCATGTTAAAAAAATGGGGCGACCCAAACTCGGGCAAGGATGTATCTATGTGAAAGACCAGATGAGGTGTGGCAGTTTGGGGGAAACTCTGGCCACACTGGATCTGGATGTGACTTCAAGTTCCAGGACTCAACTCTGGTCAGATGGAAAGTGCGACCAGAGGCTGACCAGGTTGTGACTTAACAGGATGGGGAGGTGGCTGCCTCCAGGTGTGCCAGACACTAGGCAACACATAAAGGTTTGAAACTTAGCCAAGAATTGGGAAGGTGTTTGTATAGGGTCTGCATGACCTGGGGCAGACCTAACAACAAACAAAGGTAGTACCTCTGACATATGACTCCTGACTCCAAACAATTCGTTCTCAGTCATTTTCTTTCTTTCTTTTTCTTTTTCTTTCTTTCTTTCTTTCTTTCTTTCTTTCTTTCTTTCTTTCTTTCTTTCTTTCTTTCTTTCTTTCTTTCTTTCTTTCTTTCTTTCTTCCTTCCTTCCTTCCTTCCTTCCTTCCTTCCCTTCTTTTATCCCTACCCCTCTCTCTCTTTTGTTTTTTTAGTTGGTCGTGGGGCTTGAACTCTGGGCTTGGGCACTTTCCCTCAGCTGTTCTACCGCTTGAGCCACAGTGCCACTTCTGGTTTTTGAGTGGTTTATTGGAGATAAGGTTTTCACGGACTTTCCTGCCCAGGCTGGCTTTGAACTGCAATCCTCAGATCTCAGCCTCCTGAATAGCTAGGATTACAGGTGTGGTCCACCGGTGCCCAGCTCTCTCTCTCTCTCTCCTCCCTTTCACTCAACCCCCCACCCTCCCCTAACTAGGTATTCTCAACTCTCAAATAATGAACACTTGCTGAGTTGAACACACAAGCTGGGAGAGCAGCTCAATTGGCACATGTGAAATTTATTTAATGCTTTCTTATACCTCTACCACAGGTCACTGGAATGAAATAATGAACACTAAGCAGCATGGCATCTCAAGCCATGTGTAGGAGGAAAGCAAGCACGCTCACTGCATTCTGTGAGGTCCACCCTGGGAAGGTGGGGAAGACTTCTCCCTCCTCTTGCTAAATCTCAGCCCAGTTTCTGCATTAGTAGAGGTGACTGCCTCCAAGAGTCCTAGTTACTCAAGTGACACAGGTACTAGACAGAGACTTAGCCTCTTGTGGTGCTGAGATTAATGGCATGATTAACATGATCCACTAGTTTGTTGAGATTGGGACTTCTTAAATTTTTGGTTAGGCTATGTTCAAATTGTGATCTATTTATTTCTGATTGCTAACCATGATTATAGATGTGAACCAGCACATCAGACCATTCAAAGTTCTTTATCCCACATGGAAGACATGAAGTTTATTTTTACCAAATGATATACAAGTTGACAGACAGCGAAAGTAAGTCCTTAATTCTGGTCAAGATGTGTTATTAATGAGAAACAAAATTACTTAGCAAAATATCTCACTACTGTGATTATACTTTCAAACTTAACCTACACTTTAATATCAAATCACCTATATTAGCCAATGATTCACTCAAATTACCTGTAATCATTTATGTCTGTCCTATCTTCTAGAAGTAGGGAGAACTGGAGCTCACACAATTAACTAAAGAGGTAGAATTTGAGGGGATCACAGTTCTGAATCAGTCTAGGAAGTAAAGTATCACCCACATCAACCTACTAGGGAGGGATATTGGAATGCAATCTTGATCCCTGATTTTTGGACTGGGTGCAAAAATTGCTACTCTATGATTAAAGTAACTTAAACAAGAAAGGATTGGTGGAGTTACTCCAGTGGTGGAATACTTGTCTGGCAAACACAACATCAAAACTCAAATCAACTTCCTAAAGTTAAAATAAGAAAAGGAAAGAAAGAACAACTCATACTGAGCATGTGATCAATGTAACGATTTACACTAAATTATTGTAGTTATAAATGCCATCATTCATTTCTAGGAGCACACACATTTTGTATTAAGACTAGATGAAAAAATAACAACATGTATATAAATCTTTGGTTAAACACAGGTCTAGTTTACACTTAAATTCGCATTGCAGTGGTGCTGCAGTATTGTAAATGTTTATGGAAGTCCATCTTTTTTATTAACTTGACATGGTGAAATTACCTAACCATACATAACCTAATAGTTAACTGGACAGATACTGCTGATACATGCATACATATATATACATATATATACATATATATATATGTATATATATGTATATATATATCACATGTATGCATTTATATATTAAATGACATGTAAATAAAAATTAAAAAATTGTAATGAATAAATTAATTGAACAGATAAATTTCCTAAACTATTACTTTACCTGAACCAGTTTATGTCTTAAATTCCCTAATGCTATATCACATTTACATGGTTGCTGATCCCCTTCAGCTTTTTTATGATCTTGTTTTTTCTTTGTTTTTCAGGTGAGAAGCCTGCCAATATATATACTTTTATGACATTCCTTTCTTTAGAAAATGAATAGTACATTGTGTGATCTGGCTCTTTATGTATCATCAAAATATTTTTTTTATAATTTCAAGTACATATTGTCTTAGATCTCACTCATTCTCTTCCAATAGTACCTATGGGAAGGAGAAAATGAAGGATAATTCTGTTACTTTGGGAGTTTCTGTTATTAATAACTGCAATGCATATGAAAATTAAACTCTGAAATTATTTAGAGAGGTAACTTGAATTTTACCTTTCTACACACTCATGTTACTCCCTCAACTAAATCACAGAACCTAAAATAAGTAACATTTTCAGCTGGAGGCCAGTGGCTCATGCCTGTAATCCTAGCTACTCAGGAGCTGAGATCTGAGGATAGTAGTTAAAAGTTAGTCCTGGAAGGAAATCCATGACACTCTTCCTTCCAATTAACCACCAGAAAACCAGAAGCGGCAATGTGTCTCAAGTGGTAATGTGCTAGCCATGATCTGAAGAGCCTAGAGACAGCGCCCAGACCCAAAATTGAAGCCCCTTGACCAAGAAAATCAAAAAGGAAAAAAAGGGGGGAAAAAGTAATATTTTAAAGCTAATGTGCATATATACACAAAATTTGTCTTGAAATAAAGCTATAACAGCCCCTGGACTGGCAAAGAAAGAGATTAACGGGAAATTGCATTCAGTAATCATTTAGACGATCTATACTGAGGACAGACTACTAGAACTCACATTACTAATTGAAGAGGTAGAATTTGAGAGGATCAAAGATCAGAACCAGTTTTCAAGGAAAGTAATAAGAGTCTCATATCATCCTAAAGGTTCGCATGTTGGAATGCATTTGTGATCCCCTCTGCTTGGCAGACACAGCTGAGGAACTTAGCCTGTGTTCAGCCCTCAGCAAAATGGATAACCTATGAACAAAGTAAATAAATCGAAAAAGGATTATTCTAATTGTAGAATACTTGTTCAGCAAACAAGATATGTAAATTTATACTTATTTCCTAAAAGAGGAAAAAAAGGAACGAAAAAAGAAAGAAAGAAAGAAACAAAGAAAGAAAGAAAGAAAAGAAAGAGAAAGAAAGAAAGAAAGGAAAAGAAAAGAAAGAAAGGGCGGATGAAAGAAAGGGAAATGTAGAGGTATAAATAAAAACCTCAGCATGCCTTAGATGTTAACAATGACACTAAATCATTTGAGCTATAAATGCCATCATTTAATTCTGGGCAGGGATATTTTGTATCAAGCCCCCAAAAACCATAGCATACCACATACAAACCTTGGGTTAAATACAGGTCTGCCTTACACAATTGGACCAATAGGAATGTATGTCTAGTGCTGTTGCAGGTATGTTAAGGTGTGTGGGAGTTTATCCTCCTGATGATCTTGCAATGATGAAATTGACTAACTACAGAACTACTTTGGCAGATCCCTGCTAAAACCTTTATTAAGTCACAGGTTAACAAAGAACAATATATACAATGAAATATATTGAACAACCAGGCATTGTGACCAAAATTATTTTTACCTGATTCAGTGTATTTTTACATTCTATATCACATGTACAAGTTCATCATTCCCTTCTGTCTCATTATGTTGTCTTTCCTTGGTTTTGTTTTGTTTTCAGAACCATGGTATAAGAGAGTATTTCTTATATTTTTGTCTTCTAGTCTTCAGAAAGTCTGCAGTTAAATATGCTTAAGTTCCTTTCATTAGCAAAATTTAAACCACAGTTGGTAAGGTCTTCATCATGATTTTGTTATGATCTCAAATACGTTCATATTTCTGGCATTCTACCTGTATAATCTCACTTTAATCTGTTCCAATGGGCACTTTAGTGGAAGGAGGAAATTCAAAGTGGATTGTGGTAGAGAATTTCTGTTACTAAAAACTCTGGTACATAGTAAAGTAAGCAAATCCAAAATTATTCATTAGAAAGATGTTTTGAAAGTCATTTTATTACATCTTAATACTCTTTCCTCAACCAAACCAGAGGATTTAAAATAACTAAAATTTTTAAGTTAATGGACACAAATGTGCACGAAAATTCTAGAAATAATAAAAATGATCACTCATGAAACCTTACGGATACTTCACAGAATGCTTTCCAGTTAGAGGAATCATCTTCACACATTTTCACACAATTTGTATCTGCCTGGTAACAGAACCCCAAACTAGACTAAGGCATCTAATAGCTATCTAATTTTTGTTTTCTATTGGCAATACTGCTTCTTATCATATTGATTAGTATGAATCCTGTGACCATTATAAAATCACATTTGTAATAAAAGTTCCTAGGTGGAACTTCAAGGATGAGGTGGTGTGGGGTTTCCTGTGGTGCCCTGTCTATTTCAAGGGAGGAGTTGCTATTGGCACAGCCTCTGTGGTAGAGCTGGGTGGGGCTTTGAGGGTGAAAGCCAGTCTGTGTAGGGCTTTGAGACAGCAGGGAGGGGAGAGGAAAGACTAGGCTTGTTAGGAGCAGGGTCTCTTGTGGAGTAGGTGGGACTTTAGGATGGAGACTGGGAGGTGGATGGGGTTTCAGTGGAAGAAGGCAGGGTCACTGGGGAGGAGCCTGTTTGGGGCAGAGCTTTGAAAAGGAAGTACAAGGCTACAAAGGAGGAGGTTACTTAAAGGAGGGTTGTGATGTAGCACTGTGAACTCTGGTGGAATATGTAGGGTGAGGTTTCCCATAAGGCAGGGAAGAGAATGAAGGCAAGAGGCTGACAAAGGTGGGGATTCTGGTGCAGGAATGCAGAGCTATGAGGGAGAGGCTTTTCAGGGTCTGTGAGAGGGCATAGCGGTGCTGGGAAGAAGTGGGCGAGGAACGGGCGCGGTTTCTGGTGGAGAATGGCAGGCCTTTGGGAAGTGTGTTAGGCTGGAAGTGGGGTTTCTGGCAGAGCAGGATGTAATAACAATGTATGGAGGAATTTTTCAGGACCAGAGCTTTGTGAGAAAAGGGATAGGATCCAGTGGACTAGACTAGTTAGGACAGGGTTTCTGGTGTAGCCAGTCACCACTTCAAAAAGAGTAGTAATGTTGGGTGGAGATTTCAGTGTTGCAAGGTAGGACATTAGACTTTGGACAGGGTTTCCAGTGGGGCAAGGCAACCTTCAAAAAGGGACTATGAAGGAACAGGGATTTACAGTTGAGCCTGGTGAGGCTTCCAGAGGGAAGCCAACAGATGCAGTGGTTTGAAGTGGAACAATGTGGGTGTCGAGAGATGGAATAGTGTGGTTGGGGTTGTCTAGTGGGAGTTTTCTAGAGCAGGTCAGGGCTTGGAGCCATGGGGTTAATTGGAAGAGAGACTTTGAAAAGGAGTGGAAGATTTACAAAGGTGTAGGGTAATTATGGACAGGGTAATTGGTTGAGTAGGATGTGGATCTGCAGGAGGATCCAATAAGGGGAGGATTCATCTCGGGAACAATGCAGCCACCATTGAGTGAGTCGATATGGGAGGTAGAGAAGCCTGTGGTGGAGCAGGGCTGGCTTTCCAGGCAGGAGATGGGCTGTGTGAGAAACTTCTGGTCAAATAAGACGGGCTACAAGGGCAGTTATAGAGAGGTGGAGTGTTTTTGGTTTAGCATGAAGGGCTTTGTGGAAAGAGGTGTGTTCAGGGCTGGGTTTGAGACATTAGGACACTAAGAAGTAGACTAATTATGGATGGAGTTTCTGATGAGACAAGGAGGGGTCGAGGGAGAAGTCTGGTTGGGAGTGGGGTATGAAAGGGACAAGAGGAGCTTGGAAGTAATAGAATATGTGAGCAATGGGACTATGAGTGAATAGAATAGTTAGGGACGGGGTATCTGGTGGATGAAGTTATGATTAGAGGGAGGAGCCCCATGTAAGCGGGGATCTTGGTGCAGCAAGGCAGATCATAGGAGGAGATATGGATGTGGCCTGGTTTCTGGTGGTGCAGAGCAGGGATTCCAGGAAGGTGTGGAGTGGAAGAAGGCTTTCCCTATAGCAGGAGGAGGATTTCCAGGAAGGATTCTGGTTGCAGTCAGTCCTTTGAAAGTTTATAGCAGGACTAACAGGGGGTAGGTTAGTTAAGGTTGGGTTCTTTATGAACGAGGCTGACTGGAAGTGCATTTCCAGTGGATCCAGTCAAGTTTTATGGGAAGGGGAGATAAGAAAGGGACAAGACTTAGTGAAGAGTGGGGCTACAAAAAATAAACAATTACTCTAATAGGAACACCATTTTCAGTCAGTGTAGAATTATATTACTTTCATGTTTGTGAGAGATATTGGAGAAAGTAAGCAATTAATAATTCCTTTCTAGTGAAATATTTCTTTATTCCAGTTGAGTGAAAATAAAACCACAGGTCACATCAGGCTCATAGGCTGCCAGTAGACTAAGACACATGAAACACAGCACTTGATTCCCCAGCACAACCTTTAAGGACTACACATAAAATTTTTAAAATATCTCACTTGGTCATAATGGACCCTCTATTATCTTAAAATTGTGAATGAATAGAACTTTTACTCTGACTGTTTTAGAAATCCTAAAACTAAGTAAGTGATAATGTTTTAACTTTATATGATATTGGGAAATATACTAAAATAATTAGGAAAATATAAAATTGTACACAGAATGTTTGTTGTCCAGCATCAATTTTAATCTAAAAGAATTCAAAACCAGAAAATTGCCATATAGTGAGATTGCAGCATGGTTTCTTTTCAGTCATCAAAATGGTGACTTAAGGAATGTGTCTTCATCATTGATGCATCGATGTTAAAAAATACCTAAAAATGTGAAGCACTACACAGACACTGAAGAAGATCAGAAGGATCTGTGAAATGAAGTTAGAATAAAATTAATGACTAATTGCAGTAGGAATAGATCTTCACTAGGCCCATAAATATTTTCCAGAAGAAAAGACTACATTGAAAAATAAACAAAACAGTGAAAAGGAAGCAGGCAGGCAGACCTTGAAGTAAACATTATCCAATGAACAACATCTATTGAAGCATGATTGCAATAATGTTTTACCTAAGTTACAGTACTGATCTATGTTCTTCCCTTCTGCCACATAACAAAGCCATGAAGATGCAGTAATAATTTTCAAAACACTAGACTTTACACAAGGAATTTCATGAATGTATTTCTAGAAAGTAAAGATAGATGTTTGAGATAAAGAGTAAAGCAAATATCCCCAATTTTTAGCCCTTCAAGGTGAGAGGGGTACAAGCTGAAGCACAAGGAGAATGAACAGAAGTACAGAAATGCATACCAGGAGTTCCCAAGATGCAATGATGAATATAACAGGGGAGGAAATCAGCATGAGCGTCACAGGACTTAGCACTGGAGAGTAGAGAGAAGAACAGTGAAAATCCATGGAAAATTACAAAAGATGCCCTTGCATATTTGGCAGAAGTGTGCATTGCATGGCATTGAGGTCTAAAATATGAGGAGGTATTATAGGAAAATATTTGTGCCCATATGGTGCCTCAAGAAATGGTAAACTTATGATTTACAGGACATTGAATAATTATAAAGGTCCTGCTTCAGTATTGCAGAGTTAAACCTTGATAAATTCTGTTTTTGAACACGTAACACTCTATAACATCAAGACAAGAAGATTCAAATTATATATAAGTGACTTGACTGCAACAATAGAGTTCAAAACATCAAATCGCATAATGTGCATGCAAAAGGATTACATTATTAAGGTAATCTTTAAACAACACATATTTTATGTGAATAGTCCTGATTATAAATGATTTGTTTTCCATACAGATTTTGGATGCAAAAAAGCAACAAAAACAAAACAAAACAAAGCAAATGACACTTGGCAATAGAGCTAGATGCCAGTGTCTCATCTCATGAGGCTGAGATTGGAAGATCATGGTTCACAGATGGCTGGGGTAGCAATCCACGAGACATTTATGCTCAATTGTTCAATCAAACACAGAGTGAAACCTTGGTTAAAATAGTACAGATTCAGCCAGTCATGAGTGAAAAAAAAAACAAGCAAGATTTTTAGGCTCTGAGTCAAGTTTCATTACTGCACACACACACACACACACACACACACACACACACACACACACACACACACACACACACACACACACACACACACACACACACACTCACACAGAAGGAAGGGAATGGGAGAGGAGGTTGGAGAGAAAAAAGCGAATATGAAGAGTGTAAAAAATGAACTTATCTGCCAGGACTATACTAAGCATATATTAATTAATAAAAATGAGGGAAACCATAAAGCCTATGTTTCTTTGAGTCTGGCTTCCTTCACATAATGATTTTTTTCCAAGTATTTCCATTTTCTTAAAAAAGGGGCTGTGTCATTCTTTTTGATAGAACCATGAACTTCCACTGTGTATATATAGGACATTTTCCTGATCCATTCATCTATTGAGGGGCATGTGGATTGGTTCCATATCTAAGATATGGTAATAATGCTGCAAAAAACATACTTGTGCTGGTAGTTTTAGTGTTTTATTTTTGGAGTCCGGTCGTGGGGCATGAACTCTGGGCATGGGCGCTGTCCCTCAGCTTGTCAGCTCAATTAGTGCTCTACCATTTGAGCCACAGTGCCACTTCTGGCTTTTTTCTTTTTGCTTAAGAATTATTTTTACTTAACAATTGAACCCAGTGCCTCTTGCATGCAAAGCAAACACTACCACTTAGCCACCTTCCCAGCCCGAGAGAGGATTTTTTAACTTATTTTCTACAAGTAAATTAATATTAGGCAAAGCTAATGAAATAATTACTTATTTACTCTTAAGAGAATGAGAATAATACTCTTGGATATCTTGGAGGAAAAGACTTCAGACTCATTACAACTGATGCCTTGCATTGAAATTACAGGCTAAACTTTCTTCTTCATGAAACAAAAGCTTCAGTTCTTTCATATTAGAATTATAAAATCATAATATCTGCATGTTGATTTGTTTTCCTCTGCTATTTTCAATTCCATTCTTCATCCATTAGCAAACTAGAGACAATTTCGACAAATGCCCTTATCTCTTTCTTCCAATCTTGTCCACACTGGTGCTCACATTGCTACACTTATATCATAACTTTTCTTTTCCTCTTCCCTTTAATATTGCCCCTAATTTTATCATTCTTTTTCATATTCATGGTCATGGATATTTTGATGATACCTAAACAGATCAATCTTTGCATCTGTTTAATACAAACTTTAGAACTATCAGAGAGTTTTTTTTTCCCTAAATCCATCATTTTCACCTGTAATCCTTATCACCACCAAGAATATCACTAACACATTTGCCGGGCCATAGATGTAGAATCCTTTAGATTTCTTCTTACCCTTCTACTCCCACCCATTATATAAGATGAATGATCAAGAAGTTTTCAGTTTCTGTTACTAATTTGATTTCTTTTTTGTTTGTTTGTTTGTTTTTGTTGGTCGTGGGACTGGAACTCTGGGCCTTTGTGCTGTCCCTGTGCACTACAGGTCCAGGCGAGCACTCTACCTCTTGAGCTACAGCACCAATTTCGGGTTTTCTAGTGGTTTTCATTGGAGATCAGAGTCTCATGTACTTTTCTGCCCGGGCTGGCTTTGAACTGTAATCCTCAGATCTCAGCCTCCTTTGTAGACAGGATTACAGGCATGAGTCACTGGTGCCCAGCACTAATATGATTTCTATGTACTCCTTTATATGCCCCTGACACAAGTCTGTTTCAGGTACTCATCACTGGTCACCTAGTCTTAAACAACTTTTTATAAAATATGTTGTTCCCCATAGTCTTTTCATATTGGTACTCTCAATCAACAAATTACTGCTCCTTGTAAGTATGCAGAGGGAAGAGCTCAGACACAAATTCTAGTATCATTATTTACTCACTACATTAACTGTTGGCCTTACATTTCTCAGCTGTAAATGGATGTAATCTACCAGAAATATTGAAGAATACATTTGCTTACTCCTAGAGCAAGAAAAAAGAAAAGTGAAGAGTCCTTACATTTTCCACCTTAGCTTACAAATAAGGAAAGAGTCAAATTCAGTTTGTTGGTATAAAGTCACAAATTGTTTCATGCAGAAATAAAATAAAGTTTACCTCCTGGCTCTAAGGGTTGTGTCCTATTAAGGCAACTACAGATATGTAAATGGTATTATGTAAATTGGGTCATGTGTCTACATTTGTATTGAAGAACATACTCAACATATCATTGGAAAACATTGGTTATTGAATAGTATCTATATGAGAATGTTACTTGAACTAATCCCACAAAGTTGAAAATTAATCTTAATCCATCGAAATTTTCTTATTGCTTTATGTGTTGCCAAGTGTTCTTCATAAATTTATACATAGATTTTCTTCAGTGAACTGGATAGAAACTAAAACTGACCAAAGATTTCTGCCTAATGAGTGAACCATGCGTGAGGCATGTGTTGTTACCTTCTAGGGATATAAAACTAAGCCACTGGCTATGTGGGTGGTGAAAGGCTTTCTCATAAGTTCCCAAGGCTTGAACAAACGAGATCATTTGATAACAAAGCACTCAGCTTATTACATTTTATCTATGTGGGATAATAACCATGTGAAAATAAACCATTTTATTTATAAACAAACAATACCACCAAGAAAAGTGAGTATACATTAGAGAGACTGTAAGAATAACATTAGGACCTTGAGAGCGGAAAAGGTCAGATAATGTTATGTTAGGAAAATGAAGCCTTAAATATGTATTTTAATGTTTTCGTTTCTTTCATGCATGTGTTTCTAACGCATTTATAAGATTATTTCTTTGTTGCTTTGTATGTCCCTCCCCCACAGTGTAACCCCCGCCTTCACTATATTTGATGTCAGTATAACATGTGGAGGAGATGGGGACAAACAAGTCGTTTAAGGATTCAGGTGGACCTGTTGCAACAATGAGAAGTACAAAATGTCATGTCAAAACCAACTTTATAATGTCGGTGTGTGGGGGGGGAGGGGGGTATAATTGGGTGGGGGGAGGGGGGAGGCTGGGAAGGGAGGTGAAGGGTAAACAAAGGAGGAGGCTGCAATGCTTGGTAAGAAATGTATGCATTATCCTGCCCATGTAATTGTAGCCCCTCTGTACAGTATATTCTCAAATAAAATAAAATTAAATTTAAAAAAAAAGAATAACATTAGGGATTTACTGTGTCATCTGATTATCTGATTGTATTTCTTGATATTGAAACTCTCCTCTTGTTATTGTATATAATACAACACTGTTTATTATTATGTATTCAATGTGGGAAATCTAGCTTCAAAGATGACTAAAAATTTTTCCTTTTTAATCATAACATTGTCATTATCAGCGTCACTCTGGTCATCATCATCTTCAACAAAATTATTGTTAGCATCATAAGTGCTAATTATTGAAAGTCGGGTATGTGTCTATGATTTTGTATTATTTTTATTTCGATTAATACTTTAAATATTACCACTTTGCATGCATCCATGTTAAATTTTTGAATAAATAAATAAATAAACTAAACCATAACAGGTAGCTTGATTAGGTGATTAAAACAAATTATTGAACAGATTTTGAAGCATTGCACATTTCTAACCAGTATGAACTAACTTCTTCTCTCCCGGTCATTACACACAAATATTTAAGGGTTTGAACAGAAGTTTTTCAAGTAATATACTATAAATATTACTACAACATCATGTGTATATCTAAAATTAACTTGAAAATAATATATTCTACTTTCTATTGAAATATTAGTCATTTTAGTCTAGGAAACTTTTGGAAAAACAGACTATATATCATTGAAATGAAAAGGGTAAAAAATAGTAGCATAAAAGTTTTAGAGAGAGTGTATGTATTCAGAAATATGTGTGTGTGTGTGTGTGTGTGTGTGTGTGTGTGTGTGTGTGTGTGTTTGAATAAATGTTATGTGTAGGAAGTCATACATTTTTAGAGGGAATTGGTCATCATATATATGTATGTATTTATTTATTTATGTATAGAATTATGTGCATTAAAGTGAAACAAACATCCTAAATATTATTAAAATTTAAAATTTCATCAAACCAAGTGCCGGTAACTCACGCCTATAATTCTAGCTCCTCTGGCAGCTGAGATCTAACAATTATTTTCACATGTAGCCCCGACAGAATAGTACATGTCAGATTCTTATCTCCAATTAACCATTCAAAACCAGAAATTAGCCCTGTGCTTCAAATTGTGCAGTGCTGGCTTTGTGCGCAAAAAAGCTTAGGGACAATGCCCAGGACTTGCAAACAACAACAACAACAACAACATGTCTCACAATTTCACAAAAGCATTTTTAACTGCTGTGAACATTTCTTACAAACATGAATATATGCCCTTGAAATTTTTTTTTTTTTTGGGTCCGGTAGTGGGGCTTGAACTCTGGGGCCTGGGCGCTGTCCCTCAGCTCTTCAGCTCAAGGCTAGCACTCTACCACTTGAGCCACAGCGCCACTTCCGGCTTTTTTCTTTTTGCTTATGTGGTGCTGAGGAATCGAACCCAGGGCCTCAGGCATGCAAGGCAAGCGCTCTACCACTGAGCCACCTTCCCAGCCCTGCCCTTGAAAATTTTACGTAAAAAGGATAGAATATTTATGTCTATGTTAAAGACATGACTTTAGATTATTTAATGTATTATGTAATGATTAGGAATTAAGAATTATGCTAGGTAGGTAATAATTGGGACTGGTCGTTTATTCTGTTGTATGATAGTTATAAAATGATACCTGTAATGATTATATAAAATTACTCTTACTTGGTATTTGAATTATAATAAGTGATAAACATTTTTGAAGTTTTTTTGTGAAAATACTGTACCAAGGGGTTACGATTACATGGGCAAGGTAATGAGTATATTTCTTTATAAACATTGTTGCTTCCTTCTTTGTTTCCTATTCCCATCCCTTTCACCTCCCCCCACACTGATCCCTACTGCCTCCCTCCCACATTCCCCGGCCAAAGTTGTAAAGTTCATTTTTCGACATAACAAAAAATAACTTCAGATTTCACTGTATTTGTTGTTGGTATAATTTGTAGAGGGGAATGGAAAAAACAAATTGTTTAAATACGAATACAGGTGGAACCATTGCAGCTGTGAAATGTACAAGTCGTTACGTTGAAAAATGAACTTTACAACTTTGGTGGGGGGAAGAGAATTGGGTAAGGGGAGTCTAGGAAGTGATGGGATGGGTAAACAAAGGAGGAGGCAACAATGTTTGATAAGAAATGTACTCATTATCTTGGCCATGTAATTGTAAATAATCTGTATGGCATTTTCACAATAAAATAATACCTCTAAGACCTATTTGTCAACATTACCGGATTTAACTCTCCAATTAAAGACATAGACTGTCTAGTTGTATTAAAAAGCAAAATCCTTCTATCTGCTGCCTTCAGGAGTCACACCCTGCCCATAAAAACAAACACATTTTGAAAGTGAAAGACTGGAACAAAATCTACCAAGCAAATGACACCCATAAACAGGTGGGATTTGTAATCCTAATTTCAGATAAAATAGACTTCAAATTAAAATTAGTGAGAAGAGAAAAAGAGGGTCGCTACATACTAATTAAAGGATTGCTCATTCAGGAGGATATTACAATTCTAAATATCTATTTACCAAACAATGGAGCATGTAAATTTATCCAAGAAACACTACTTTCCCTCAAAGCTCACATAGATCAAAAGACATTAATTGTTGGGAATTTTAACACATCACTATGCCTACTAGATAGATCAACTCCGCAAAAACTCAATAAACTACAGATCTAAACAACTGCAAGGATCAACTAGATTTAACAGATATCTAAGGAATATTTCACCCAGCAGTATCAAAATACACGTTTGTCTCAGCAGCACATATAACATTTTCAAAAACTGACCACATTTTAGGTCACAAAACAAAAGTCCAAATTCAGAAACATTGAAGTTATACCTTGCATTCTCTCAGACCACAGGAAATAAAATTAGATTCCAATGCCAAAACCCAAAGTCCTGTAACACATGAAGGCTGAACAACATACTGTTGAATCACGAGTAAGTCATGTAAGAGATTAGAAAGGAAATTCAATTGTTCATGATATTCAACAAAAACGAACACACAAATTACCAGCTCCTCTGGGACACAGAAAAGGAAGTACTCAGAGGCAAGTTGGAGATACATGAAACCAACAATTTAATGACACATCTGAACCTCCTTGAAAAAGAGCAGCAAGATAAACCCCAAGCCAGTAGATGGAAAGAAATAATTAAAATTAAATAAGAATTAAATGAATTAGATCCCCCCCCAAAAAAAACGTAGAAAGAATCAACAAAGCAAAGAGTTGGTTCTTCGAAAACATTAAAAAAATTGACAGACCCTTAACAAATCTTATCAGAAAAAGAAGAAAACTCACCCAAATAAATAAACTCAGAGTTGAGAATGAACATCACCAAAGAATCAACCAAGATTCAGAACATTATAAGGGAATACTTCTCAAAACTATGCTAATAAGTTTGAGAACTCGGCAGAAATGGACCTTTTTATAGCAAATATCAACATGCAGAAATTATACCAAGATGAGTTAAACTATTATAACAGGCCCTTATCAAGCATTAAGATAGAAACAGCAATAAGAGAAGTCCTATCTAAAAAAAAAATCCCAAGACCAGACAGATTTACATCAGAATTCTACAAGGCCTTCAAAGCAGAGCTCACACCAATACTACTCCAACTCTTCAATGAAATTGAAAGAGAAAGTTCACTACAGAACTTATTCAATGAGGCCATCAAAACCCTCATCCCCAAACCAGGCAGGAACTCATCAAAAAAGAGAAGTTTAAACACATTTCTTTGATGAACATTGATGCAAAACTTCTAAACAAAATTTTGGTCAATTGACTTCAACAATTCATCCAAAAAATAATACACCACGATCAAACAGGATTCATTTCAGGGATGCAAAGTTGGGTCAATATATGCAAATCAATTAATATAATACATCGCAACAACAAGAGCAAGGATAAGAACCATATGGTTATCTCAATTTTTTGAGAAATAGCATTTGACAACATCCAACAAACCCTTTATGATGAAGGCTCTGGAAAAATGAGGAAAACGGGGAACATTCCTCAACAGAATAAAGGCTGTATATGACATAACTACAGCCAACAATATACTTAATGGTGAAAAACTAAAGCCATTTTCTCTTAAATCAAGAAGTGGACAACGGATTTCTGGGTCAGAGGGAAGCTCTATGTCGAGCCTTTGAGGAACCTCCATATTACTTTCCAAAGTGGTTGGACAAATTCACACTCCCACCAACAATGCAGTAATGTTCCCTTCTCTCCACATCCCCTCATGCATCTGTTGTTATTAGAGTTCTTGATTTTAGCCATTCTAACTAGAGTGAGGTGATATCTCAATGTTGTTTTGATTTGCATTTTTTTATTGCTACGGAGGCATTTTTCATTTGTGTATTGGCCATCCTTCTTTCCTCTTCAGAGAAGTTTCTCTTTAAAGCTTTAGCCCACTTATTTATTGGGCAGTTGTTTCTTTGAAGATTTGTGGTTGGGGGATTTAATTTTTTGAGTTCCAGGTATATTTTAGATTTGAGACCCTTGTCCGTTGTATGGCTAGGGAAGGTCTTCTCTCAATCCGTGGGCTTTCTATTGATCTTGCTAGCTATGACCTTTGCCATGCAGAAGCTCTCCATTTTCATGCAATCCCATTTTTCCAACCTTTCTTTGATTTGTTGTGTTTCTGTGTCTCTATTAAGAAAATTTCAGCCTATGCGCTATTTACCCAAATGTTTACAAACAAGACCACACTAAAGCTACCAGCATGTATATGTTTATTGTAGCATTATTTACTATAGGTAAGATATGGAACTGACCAGATGCCCCTCAGTAGATGAATGGGTCAAGAAAATGTGGTATATATAAACGAAGGAATTCTATGCCTCCATCACAATGAATGACATTGCCCAGTTTGTTAGGAAATGGAATGGCTGGGAAAAGATTATATTAAGTGAAGTAAGCCAGGCCCAAAGAAACATAGGTCCTATGGTTTCCCTTATTACCAATATCTAGTATATGTCAAGCAGAAAAGGTCAGATAATTTGATATTAGGGAAATGAACCCTAAGATATGTATACAAATATTATTTTTTCTTTCATGCGATTGTTTCTAACACATTTGCAAGATTATTTCTTTGTTGCTTTGTTCCCTCCCCCACAGTATATCCCCTCCTTTCACTGTATTTGATGTCGGTAAAATTGTGGAAGGGAAAAAACAGATCATTTAAATAGGGATACAGGTGGAGCCATTGCAACAATGAGATTAAAGTCGTGATGTCAAAAATGAACTTTACAACTTTGATGCGGGGCGGGAGGGGGGGCGAGAATTGGGTGGGGGTGGGGGAGAATGAGAAGGGATGGGAAGGCGAAATAAAGGAGGAGACTACAATGCTTGATAAGAAATGTATTCATTATCTTGCCCATGTAATTGTAACCCCTCTGTATAATAAAAGAAGGGGACAAGGATGTCCACTCTCTCCAGATTTTTTTCAATTTAGTATTAGAATGCCAAGCTACAACATTAAGACAAGGTGCAAACATACAATGGATCCAAATTGGGAAAGATGAAGTACAATTCTCCCTCTTTGTAGATGACATGATATTGTATTTAAAGAATCCCATGGAATCCACTCCCAAATTACTCATAGTGATTCGAAACTTAGGCAAAATAGCCGGTTATAAAATTAACCCTGAAAGACTATGGCTTTTCTCTAATCCAACAATGAGAAAAGTGTGGTGGAAACCAGGAAAACAATTCCATCTATAATAGCCCCGCGAAAATAAATTACCTAGGAATTAACCAAAAAGTGACGGACTTTATGATGGAAACTTTTTTGATTTTGTCAGCCATGGGTCTTGAACTCTGGGCCTGGGTGCTCTCCCACAGTTCTTCAGCTCAAGGGGAGAGCTCTATCACTTGAGCACAGAACCAGTTCTGGTTTTCTAGTGGTTTATTGGAGATAAGAATCTCACGGTCTTTCCTCCCTGGCTAGCTTTGAACCATGATCCTCAGATCTCAGCCTCCTGAGTAGCTAGGATTACAAGCGTGAGACATCAGTGCCCAGCTGATGAAAACTTTAAAAACCTGAAACAGAAAATAAAAACATTACTTAGAAAGTGGAAAAATCTCCCATGCTCCTGGATTGGAAGGATCCACATCGTGAAAATGGCAATAATTGCCAAGGCTATCTACAAATTCAATGTTATACCTATCAATATTCCAACCTCATTCTTCAAGGAAATAGAAGAGGCAATCCAAAAATTCATATGGAACAATAAAAGACACCGAATAGCAAAAATGATCAAAAACAGTGACAGAAGAATATCAATACCAAATTTCAAACTCTACTACACCACCATTGTAATCAAAACAGCTTGATACTGACACAAGAACAGACTTCAGGACCAATGGAATATAATTGAAAATCCAGAAATGAAACTACAGCCCTATAGCCATCTAATCTTCGATAAGGGAACTAAAAATTGGAATGGAAGAAAGACAGCCTCTTCAGTAAATGGTGCTAGCAAAATTGGTTAATCACTTGTAGAAATCTAAAACTAGATCCTTATATATCACCATGCAAAAGAATCAACTCCAAAAGATCAAAGATCTGGAGTCAAAGCAGACACTCTGAAAATATTACAGGATGGAATTGGAGAAACTATAAGGCTCCTTGTTACAGGCCGAAATTTTCTTAAAAGAGACCCAGAAACACAACAAATCAAAGAAAGGTTGGACAAATGGGATTGCATGAAAATGCAGTTTCTTCATGGCAAAGGATGAAGCTAGCAAGAACAATAGAAAGCCCACGGATTGGGAGAAGATCTTCACTAGCCATAGAACAGACAAGGTTCTCATATCTAAAATATACCTGGAACTCAAAAAATTAAATCCCCTACCAACAAATCTTCACAGAAACAACTGCCCAATAAATAAGTGGGCTAAAACCTTAAAGAGAAACTTCTCTAAAAAGGAAAGAAGGATGGCCAGTAGACACATGAAGTAATGCTCAACCTCCCTAGCTATAAAATAAATGCAAATCAAAACAACATTCAGATTCCACTTCACCCCAATTATGTCTATAATAAAGAACTCTAACAACAGATTCTGGATGGTATGTGGACAGAAGGGAACCCTACTGCATTGTTGTTGGGCATGTAAAGTTGTTCAACCACTTTGGAAAGTAGTATAGAGATTCCTCAAAAGACTCCACATAGAACTTCCCTATTTCCCAGCAATCACACTTCTGAACATTTATCCAAATGATACAAACATGATTATTTTAAAGGTACCAGCACGACTGTGTTTATTGCAACATTATTTACCATAGGTAAGATATGAAACCAACCCAGATGCCCCTCAGTAGATGAATGGATCAAGAAAATGTGGTATATATAAAAAATATAATTCTATGCCTCTATCAGAAAGAATGACATTGCTCCATTTCTTAGGAAATTGAACGACTTGGAAAAAAATTTAATTAAGTGAGGTAAGCCAGGCCCAATTAAACATAGGTCCCATGGTTTCCCTTATTTGCAATAACGTATATTTGTGAGACAAGCAGAAATGTCAGATAAGTTGATATTAGGTGAAATGAACCCCAATATAAGTATTCAAATGTTTTTTTTCTTTCTTGTGATTGTTTCTAACATTTATAAGATGATTTCTTTGTTAATTTTTATGTCCCTCCCCCACAGTATAACCCCTGTTTTCACTGTATTTAATGTTGGTATAATTTGTGGAGGGGAAGGGAAAAAAACAAATCGTTTAAATAGGGATACAGATGGACCCATTGCAACAATGAGCTATACAAGTCATTATGTTGAAAAATGAACTTTACAACTTTGGCCTGGGGGGGCGGGGTAGGGGAACACATGGTGGGGGGATGAGAATGGATGTGAAAGGGTAACTGGAGAGGAGGCAACAATGCTTGATAAGAAATGTACTCGTTATTTTGCTCATGTACTTGTAACCCCTCTGTACAGTATTTTCACAATTGAAAAAATGTGCTATTCAGAAAAAAATATATAGAATTAGGGGCTAGGAAGGTGGCTTAATTGCAGAGCACTTCCCTTGCATTCTTGAGGCCCTGTGTTCGATTCCTTGGCACCACATAAGCAAAAAGAAAAAATCAGCCAATGTCACTGTGGCTCAAGTGGTAGAGCACTAGCCTTGAGCTAAAGAGCTGAGAGACTGCTCCCAGGCCCAGAGTTCAAGCCCAATGTCTGGACTCTCCAAATAATATATAGACATAATTATAAGATATAAAAATACTTAAGACTCAGGATCATTGTAGCATTAACAAATGTGTGCCCTCTATCTGTTGGATATATTTTCACTTCTGTTATAGTGTCCTTTGAATTATGAAAGGTTATCTTTGATGTTATCCGATTCATTCCTGCTTTACTTTAGCCACTAATGAGCATCCTGAGCATCTAGGATAACAGGCATGACATATTGGTGCATGTTTGTCTTTCAATATTTTAAGGGGTTTCCTCTTTCCTTTGAATTCAAACATTGTCCTGTCAGTAATTCTGCACATTTTCAGACTGTTGTTCTCAAAGATGATAAGCATCTGTTTGATGGGTAATTGTCCTGTTCATTGTGTTTAACATAGTTTTCATTGTTTCTATTGATTTGCCCTTCCTAATTATTTCATATGATGATTAGAATATTTAATATATAGTCTTCAGGTTTGCCTCTATGGAGATTGTAGAAGTCATGTCAAAAGAATGTTTTAAAAGATTCTTATAGAGACAGCATTGAGAACTTTATACATAAAAACAAAAAATTTTTAGTTGGACAAACAACTCTTGAATCCATTTTGACATCAAAGTCAGGCAATTGACGTGGAAAATACCATGGAATCCATGAATTTTTAAATTAAGATATTGCTGTTATTTTGTATAATGAAAATATTTTGTAGGGACACAAAGGATGGACTGGCACTTTTGAAATGTAAGAAACTTAACCAAACCATTACTACGTAGGAGAACAAATAGTACAGCCTTCCATAACTTCAAAGAGGTAGTGATTCATACTTATCCTTTTGGCAATATCAAATACAGTTTCTTCCAACTTGTTCCTCAGACCCGGTTTGATACAATGGTTCAACAGTAGGAGATACAGCATATCTTGCCTATTTCTATTCCCAGCAGCAACATACAAGGGGGGGGTCAAGAGGCCTTTAGTTTGGGAATTGTTATCTGCATCATGATGAAGTAAGAAAGCATCCATTCTGGTATTATTCAACATATAAGCACTGTGCAGGAGTGCCAAGCCATTCAAAGTTATTGCATGAATATCTGCCTTGAGCTACCAACGCATGGACAATGTCTAAATGTCCACTATAGGCTTCCCAATGAAGAGGGGTATACTTACCTCATCCTAGTATACATATGCATGGCCTTTTTGCAAAGTAGTCCAAGCACTGTAGTAAACCGATTAATTTTGGCATCCCAAAGAAGAAATTTGCATGGAATCTTCTCCATTATTTTCTTGCAATTGATACCATTCCTCACATTTTCATCTTGTTCCTTGTCTTTATCAGAATTGCCTAACCAGAGATTTGAATACCAGTGGGAATGAGATGTCCATGTATTTCCCCAATAATTCACATTGGTTGAAATGGTCAGAAAAATCCGGTGAATTTTCTGCATATGTTTTTTCACCATGATTTATTTTCTCTTTTCCCATTTTTACTATTTTAAATTATTCTAACTGGAGAGTAGTGAATTGATAGAGAGCAGAGGAAAGATTTTCCTCCGTATTCAAATGCACAGACTGAAAATGAGGACCAGTGGTGTCTTCATGTGTAGCTTATTCTAGGAATGAGAAAATAGAAACAGTGCCTTCTACATAAATGATTTGGGAAATAACATGATATAGCATAAGAGAACTTACTATTCAATATATGAGCTTTAAGAGACTTCTAATAGATCCATTATTTATTGGTACCGAACATTAGAAAAAAAATGTATAATGCAGTAGTAAAATAGAAGTCCTTTGCGTGACTACTTTAATTCCTTGTTTTTTTAAAGACACTTGTTTTCATCTAAAAAAGTAGGCCTATCTATTGTCTTCAGGTGATTTTGATGATTGAAGATGCTTAATGAGAAGTCAACATGTATTAGTAGTCCTTTGATATCAATTAAATTTCATTTTTTTCTTCTTGGATAATATAATGATCAAAGCAATAGTTCAGAATCAGCAAACAATAGTTCAGCATCATACTTCCAATGCAAGTGGATCACCAGTAAGTAATCCTCGATACTATTTTCCACAAAGTTTTGTCACAGATAAAATCTGCCTGCCTTTTCTAGCTGCTTTCCTAGCCTGGACCTTTTCTTTCACTGTGCAGGAAAAGTGTGATTCAAATGATTTCAGTCAGATCTGTTCCTAGAATTATCAAGGATTTAGATTCATTTTTTTAAAAATTAGTTGTGGGGTCTGGACTCTGGGCTGAGGCACCGTCCTAGAGATCTTCAAATCAAGGCAAATGCTCTACCACTTGAGCCACAAAATCACTTCTATGGTTCTGTTTATGTGGTGCTGATTTGGGAAATGGCAGAGCAGAAAGTGAAATGATGCAACCAAAAATATAAAAGGAAAATAAATTAGGATAATTATGGAGCAACCATATAGTCTATGAGAATCATGAAAAAGAGAGAGGAAGAGAGAGATACAGATGTGCAATCACCTAGCTAGCCACAAAATCCATGCTTCTGATCAATTTACAAAGCAAACAATTTTATTTTTTATTTGTTAAAAAAGATGGAAGTAGAATTTATGTATTTACTGGAATTAAGTAAATATATTTTTAGTAGCCTACATAAAGAGACATAGCTTTGACCAAATTACAGACAAGAATCTTAATCCTTGGGTTGGGAAGGTGGCTCAGTGGTAGAGTGCTTTTCTTGCAGTTTACTACAGTGCGGAGACAACTTTCCAAACAGGCCCCTCATATGAAAAGTAGGGATGAGCTTGAGTATACCCCTCTTCATTGGGAAGCCTAAAGTGGACACTTAGACATTGTCCATGAGTTGGTAGCTCAAAGCAGATATTCACACAATTACTGTGAATGTCTGGACACCCCTGCACAGTGCTTACATGAGAAACATATTACAACAACACACACACACACACACACACACACACACACACACACACACACATATACAAACACACTTCATATTTCTAATTAAGTATTTTTTGTGTATGGTCTTAAGAAGAAATTTACATTAGTAACTTGAATTTCTGACAGAAAAATATAATCACTATATATCTTGTTTTTATACTTTCAATATTAAAATTGCTATCTAAGTATGTGCAATAGATAAGTATAGGAAAAAGTAGGAGCCACACTGGTGGCTCATGTCTTTATTCCTAGCTAATCAGAAAGACAAAATCTGATGATTGTGGTTTGAAACCAGAGCAAGAAAAAAAGTCCATTAGATTCTGGTTTGAAAGTAACCAGCAAAAGCTAGAAATGGAGCTGTGGTACAAGCAGTAACATGCTAGCCTTGAGAAAACTAAAACAAAAAAATAACAAATTCTGGGACAGAGCTAGGCCCTGAGTTCACGCTCTAGTATTAGTATTTAACTAATGAAGGAATGAATTAGTTAATCAATTACCTAAAATAAATTAAATGGTCACATGTGGATGGGCAGGTAAAATGTAACAACCATGGTGACTGGATTATGTATTATTTTGTAATGGGGCAAATTATCATTTGTCCTAATCACTAATATTTTATTTGAACTGTTTTGGACCATAAACCCTGAATTTGGCAAGTGTGTATATGTGTGTACATTTGCACACATTTGTGTTTGTGTGTGTGTGTGTGTGTGTGCTGTTGCAATGTTGCTTGCCATTATGAACAGGTTGAGGCTGAAAAGAGGTGTGTTGCAATGTTTTTTATTAATCAGTGTTGTGTTCTGTCATTTCAGTGGAAACACCCTTATGTACATTTTATTTGTTTATAACATCATCATAATCAAAGCATTTACAACATTATGTTATATAAAAGAGATCATTTTCAGCACTTAGTATATGTTAGGTAAAAAGATACACATATAATTAGGCAATAAGTTATTGCTGTAAGCTGACTGTCAGTACAAAATATTTATTTGACCTCTTAAATTGGTTATATATTTTTTAATTTTATTTTATTTTATTTGAGAACATACTGTACAGAGGGGTTACAATTACATGGGCAGGATAATGCATATATTTCTTACCAAGCATTGCAGCTTCCTCCTTTGTTTACCCTTCACCTCCCTTCCCAGCCTCCCCCTTCCCCCCCACCCAATCATTCCCCCCCTCCTCCCCCCCACACCGACATTTTAAAGCTGGTTTTGACATGACATTTTGTACTTCTCATTGTTGCAACAGGTCCACCTGAATCCTTAAACGACTTGTTTGTCCCAATTCCTCCACATGTTATACTGACATCAAATATAGTGAAAGCGGGGGTTACACTGTGGGGGAGGGACATACAAAGCAACAAAGAAATAATCTTATAAATGCATTCGAAACAAATGCATGAAAGAAATGAAAATATTAAAATACATATTTAAGGGTTCCTTTTACTAACATCACATTATCTGTCCTTTTCCGCTTGACTCAGACATATACTAGATATTGAAAATGAGGGAAACCATGGGACCTATGTTTCTTTGGGCCTGGCTTACTTCACTTAATATAATTTTTTCCAAGCCTTTCCATTTGCTAACAAATGGGGAAATGTCATTCTTTCTGATGGAGGCATAGAATTCCATTGTGTATATATACCACATTTTCTTGATCCATTCATCTACTGAGGGGCATATGGGTTGGTTCCAGATCTTAGCTATAGTAAATAATGCTGCAATAAACATAGTTGTGCTGGTAGCTTTAGTGTGGTCTTTTTTGTAAACCTTAGGGTAAATGCCCAAAAGTGGGATTGCTGGGTCATAGGGGAGTTCTATGTGAAGTCTTTTGAGGAACCTCCATACTGCTTTCCAAAGTGGTTGAACAAGTTTACATTCCCAAGAATAATAAAGTAAGGTTCCTTTCTGTCCACATCCCCTCCAGCATCTGTTGTTGTTAGAGTTCTTGATTTTTGCTGTTCTAACTGGAGTGAGGTAATATCACAATGTTGTTTTGATTTGCATTTCTTTAATGGCTAGGGATATTGAACATTTCTTTATGTGTTATTGGCCATCCTTCTTTCTCCTTCAGAGAAGCTTCTCTTTAAGTCTTTCGCCCACTTATTTATTGGGCAGTTCTTTCTTTGAGGATGTGTTGTTAGGTGGTTTAATTTTTCGACTTCCAAGTATATTTTGGATATGAGACCCTTGTCCGTTGTATGGCTAATAAAGATCTTCTTGCAATCCGTGGGCTTTCTGTTGATCTTGCTACCTATGTCATGTGGCCTGCAGAAGCTCTGCAACCTAAGGCAATCCAATTTGTGCAACCTTTCTTTGATTTGTTGTGTTTCCGGGTCTCTATTCAAAAAATTTCGGCCTGAGCCAAGGAGGCCTAGGGTTTATCCTATTCCATCCTGTAATATTTTCAGAGTGTCTGCTTTGAGTTCAAGGTCTTTGATCCATTTGGAGTTGATACTGGTGCAGGGTGATATATAAGGATCTAACTTAAGTTTTCTACATGTAGTTAACCAATTTTGCCAGCACCATAGACTGAAGAGGCTGTCTTTCTTCCATTCTATTGTTTTAGCTCCCTTATCGAAGATTAGATGGCTATAGGTCTGTAGGTTCATTTCTGGGTTTTCAATTCTATTCCATTGGTCCTGAGGTCTGTTCTTAGGCCAATACCAAGCTGTTTTGATTATTATGGCTTTATAGTAGAGTTTGAAATTTGGTATTGATATTCCTCCAGCAGTGTTCTTTCCGTTGAGGAGCGTTTTTGCGATTCGGGGTATTTTATTGTTCCATATGAATTTTTGGATTGCCGTTTCTATTTCCTTGAAGACTGAGGGTGGAATTTTGATAGGTATTGCATTGAATTTGTAGATAGCCTTGGGAAGTTTTGCCATTTTCACGATGTTAATCTTTCCAATCCAGGAGCATAGGAGGTTTTGCCATTTTTTAAGTTCTGTGTTGATTTCCTTTTTCAAGATTTTAAAGTTTTCATCATAGAGGTCCTTCACTTCTTTAGTTAAGTTAATTCCTAGGTATTTTATTTTTTGTGGGGCTATTAGAAATGGAGTTGCTTTCCTAATTTCAGCCACACTTTTCTCATTGTTGGCATACAGAAAAGCCATTGATTTTTGAGGTTTAATTTTATACCCTGCTACTTTGCCAAAGTTTTGAATCAGCTTCAGTAATTTGGGAGTGGAGTCTATGGGATTCTTTAAATACAAGATCATGTCATCTGCAAAGAGGGAGAGTTTTATTTCTTTTTTCCCTATTTGGATCCCCTTTATGTCTGCATCTTTTCTTATTGCTGTAGCTAGGTATTCTAATACTAGATTGAACAGAAGTGGAGAGAGTGGGCATCCTTGTCTTGTTCCTGAGTTAAGAGGAAATGGCTTTAGTTTTTCACCATTGAGTATAATGCTGGCTGTAGGTTTGTCATTTACAGCCTTTATTGTATTGAGGAATGTTCCATGGATTCCTAATTTTTCCAAAACCTTCATTATAAAGGGGTGTTGGATTTTGTCGAATGCTTTTTCTGTATCTATTGAGATAACCATGAGGTTCTTATTCTTGCTCCTGTTAATGTGATGAAAAATATTAATTGATTTGCGTATATTGAACCAGCTTTGCATCCCTTACATGAATCCTGTTTGATCATGGTGTATGATTTTTTGGATGATTTGTTGAAGACGGTTGGCCAAAATTTTGTTGAGAAGTTTTGCATCAAGGTTCATCAAAGAAATGGGTCTATAGTTCTCTTTCTTTGATGAGTCCCTGCTTGGTTTTGGAATGAGGGTTATGATGGCTTCATAGAATGAGTGCGGTATTGAGCTTCTCTTTCAATTTCATTGAAGTGTTGGAGGAGAATTGGTGTGAGCTCTGCTTTAAAGGCCTTGTAAAATTCCGATGTAAAACCATCTGGTCCTGGACTTTTCTTAGCTAGGAGGTCTCTTATTGCAGTTTCTATTTCAATGCTTGATATGGGCCTGTTAAGATAGTTTAACTCATCTTGGTTTAGTGTTGACATGTCAATATTTGCTAAGAAGAGGTCCATTTCTATCAAGTTGTCAAACTTATTACCATAAAGTTTTTAGAAATATTCCCTTATAATGTTCTGAATCTTGGTTGTTTCCGTGGTGATGTTTCCATTTTCATCTCTGAGTTAATTAATTTGCGTGTGTTCTCTTCTTTTTGTGATAAGTTTTGCTAAGGGTCTGTCAATTTTGTTAATTTTTTCAAAGAACCAACTCTTTGTTTTGTTGATTCTTTCTATAGTTTTTTTGGATTCTAATTCATTTAATTGTGATTTAACATAGATTATTTCTTTCCGTCTACTGGATTGGGGTTTATCTTGATGCGCTTTTTCAAGGATGTTTACATGTGTCATTAAATTGTTAGTTTCAGATCTCTCCAATTTGTTGATGTAGGAGCTCAGAGCTATAAACTTGCCTCTGAGTACGGCCTTTGCTGTGTCCCAGAGGAGCTGGTAATTTGTGTGTTCATTTTTGTTGAATAGCATGAACATTTGAATTTCCTTTCTAATCTCTTCCATGACCCACTCGTGATTCAGCAGTGTGTTGTTCAGCCTCCATGTGATACCAGACTTTCTTTGGTGGCTTTTGGTGTTGAGTTCTAATTTTATTCCCTTGTAGTCAGAGAGAATGCAAGGTATAACTTCAATGTTTCTGAATTTAGACAAGTTTGCTTTGTGGCCTAAAATGTGGTCTATTTTAGCAAACGTTCCATGTGCCCCTGAGGAGAACGTGAATTCTAATGCTGCTGGGTGAAATGTTCGGTAGATGTCTGTTAAGTCTAGTTGATCTATGCAGCTGTTTAGATCTGGGGTTTCTCTGTTGAGTTTTTGCCGAGTTGATCACTCTAGTGGGGCGAGTGGTGTGTTAAAATCCCCAACAATTAATGTCTTTGGATCTATATGGGATTTGAGGGAAAGTAGTGTTTCTTTTATAAATTTGTGTGCTCCTTTGTTTCGCGAGTAGATATTTAAAATTGTAATATCCTCCTGAAGGAGAGATACTTTAATTTGTATGTAGCGACCTTCTTTATCTCTTCTCATGAATTTTAATTTGAAGTCTATTTTATCTGATATTAGGATTGCAACTCCTGCCTGTTTATGAGGGCCGTTTGCTTGGTAGATTTTGTTCCAGCCTTTAACATTGAAAATGTGTTTGTTTTTATGGGCAAGATGTGACTCCTGCAGGCAGCAGATAGAATGGTCTTGTTTTTTAGTCCAACTAAACAGTCTATGTCGCTTAATTGGAGAGTTCAGTCCGTTAACTTTAAGAGATAGGACTGAGAGGTATTTGGGAGTTCCTGCCATGTTATCTACCTTCTTGGGGGCTGAGAAAACTGGGTTTTTCTTATGGTTCTTGGATTCTCAATTTGGGTGCTGTTTCTTGGTCTTTGTTGTGGTCTTGTTGGTTTTCTATGTGTAGGACAGCTTTTAGAATCTTTTGTAGGGCTGGTTTGGTGCAGATGTATTGTTTCAATTTTTCTTTGCTGTGGAAGGTTTTTATTTGGCCTTCCGTTATGAAGAAGAGTTTAGCTGGGTACAGTATTCTTGGTTGATATTTGTTTGTTTTTAGGGCATGGCATACATCATTTCAGGCTCTTCTTGCTTTAATTTTCTCTGCTTAGAAATCTGAGGTGATTCTAATTGGTTTCCCTTTGTAGGTGATTACCCGTTTCTCCTTGACAGCTTTAAGAATCTTTTCTTTGTTCTGAGTTGATCCTGTGTGGATTATAATGTGACAGTGGGATGTCCCATTCTGGTCTGGTCTTTTTGGGGTTCTAAAGGCTTCTTGTATCTGAATAGGCCTAACTTTTTGCATGTTTGGGAAGTTCTCTGCTAGGATCCTGTTAAACAAATTTCCTAGACCATTAACTTCTGTTTCTAGTTGCTTCTCTACACCCATTATCCTTAGATTAGGCCTTCTGATGTTGTCTTCCAGGTGTTGGATAGATCTATCATATTTCTTGGACTTGTTTTGGATGGTTGTATGTTCTTTCTCTATACTATCTAGGCTGTCTTCAGTCTCTGAGATTCGATCTTCTGCATGGTCTAACCTGCTGTCAAGACTCTCTACTTTGTTTTTTATCTCTTTTCCTTCTAATTGGTCAGCTTTGATGGCTTCAAGCTCTTTGTTGAAGCTCTGTTTTCGGTCTTGTATGAATCTCTTTACTTCCTTAATTTGGTGTTCAGTGTTTGTCCTCAAATCACTTAGTTGATTGGTTATGGTTTCTTTGGACTCCCATTCCTTCTGTTGGGTTCCATTCAGCTTTCCCTTTGTGGTCTCCCTGACTTCCTTCAGCTTTTGTTAATGGATTCCATGAATGCCTTTAGTGATCTTTGTGTGTTCTCTACCTGGTCTCTCAATTCCTGTATTACTCTTTGATTAGCTTCCTCACGTTCGGGGGATTCCTGCAGTTCTCTTTGAGTGTTCTCAGCCTGCTCATGCCATTCCTCCCTTTCTCTTTGAGTATTCTCAAGTTGTTCACGCAAATCCTGTATCAGTTTTTGAGTAGCTTCCTCACGCTTATGATATTCCTGTATAAACTTCTGGGATGCCTCCTCTCTCTCCCTATCACGCTCATACAGAGTCCTTTGTACGTTGTCAAAATTCTCATTTATCATGTTTGCCAGTAGTGTTTGTAGAGCTATTTGGGAACTCTCCTCTGGATTATTCATTATCTGTTCTAATTCCTGATTATCAAGATTGGGAATTGAGATACCTGAATTTGCCATTTTTTTTGTGTGTTTTTCTGGCTTACTCTGCCCATTTGAGATGAAGATAGCACCAGTTTTCTGCTGGAACACTATCTTAAGGCAACCATCAACCAAAGTTTGCATTTGTACAGTCAATATTCTACAGATACAATCTAGTTCAACAGATACATCTATTCAACATCAAACAACTATAGGTTAAAGGACTTCGAACCGCAGAGAAGAATTTGGAAAACCTGAAATTATTAGTGTTCGGGAGAGATGTGGGTAGAAAATAGGAATAGATTGGTGTGGGGAGGCACAGGGAGTTAAATTGGTTATATTTTTAAGAAATACTCATGGAGTAATTTTGACCGACTTGACCAAATAGTTATTACTCTTTGATTATTTCTGGGAAATTCAAGGTGGATAAACTCTTTCCGGATTTCTGTTGAAAACAACTTTCTTTGTAAGATCGTATCTATTCACACTAAGATAATAAACCCCATATTTTTAAGGTTTGAATATGGCATCTAATTGACTGAAAATCAGTATTGTGGTTATGCTTGTTAGATATATATATTTCAAATAAAACAAAAAACATGTGTCACCTCCAGATTGTGGATGCATTTGAAGTTGTTTTGTACATACATAGATTTCTTCATTAATAGTTCTTTTATGGGAGTAACTATCACAACTTTAACAAATAAGGCTTTTTGAATATCTTTTCCAATATAAATAACATCCCAGAGTGAGTCTTGCAATTTCTGAAAACCATTTAACTATTTTAGTATAATTTTATTTCATTGACTATACAACTAAATACATTTCTGAAATAAATATTGTTAAGATCTGAAAATGTAAGTGGATATATAGGCTTTTTATGCATCATTTTATGAAAAGCCAGTTTTTATGAAACTAAAAGAAATAGAATAAAAGAATGTAAGTGAATTGGGTAACCTAATTATTAGTATAATTTTGCTTTCTATTAGCACAGTCCTTTGAATGTAGATGATGCAGTTAAATTATTTTTTGTGTCACTGTGCTTTATTTATTGTAAGAATCTTTGTAGTTATAAAAGTGAATTTGTAGTATAAATAAAAGCCTTTTAAAATGATTAGGATTAATCTTGTGTTTTGTGTTCTATTCCCATGAAAATGAGTTATTTTCATGTGTTAATAGTTTATAATTCAATCTTCAGTATCATAAGAAATTTTGAAATAATTTGTAGCATTGATGTCTTTTTTTAGGGGGCAGGGTCCAGTAGTGGTGCCTGAACTCTGGGTGCTGTCCCTCAGCTCTTCAGCTCAATCTAGCGCTCTATCACTTGAGCCACAGCGTCACTTCCAGCTTTTTTCTTTTTTCTTGGGTGGTGCTGAGGAATTGAACCAAGGGCCTCATGCATGCAAGGCAAGCGCTCTACCACTAAACCACCTTCCCAGACCTTCATGTCTTTTTATACCAATAGTAGTTCACAAGTTGGAGAGTCTTTAATTCATACTTAGATCTTGCTGTCTATGATTTTTAACCTCTCATTCCTAACATTAATGATAGGTCAGAGTGCATTTTTGGGTATAGGAAAAGTAAAATATTTATCTAGGGTTAAAGGTGATTTTTATATCAGTCTTGCTTTAATAGCATTTCTCTCAAAATCTTGGTTATAAAAAGAAATCAAAATACTTCTTATGGTAAACAACTTAGTTGAGCTACAATGTGGAAATGATTGGTCCATAAGACGTGCAGAATGTTTCCATCAGGAATTGGGGAGGTCATTCTTTCAGTCAGACAGTGTTAAACAGAGATAGGTTCCCCAGGCCGTGCACTGTTGAGTGACCAGATAAAATATGATTTCTACTATTTTTAGCTAGATATCAAGATTGTTATACTATAGCAATTCCTTTCACCAAGGAGGTATGCATTGATTATGAATTTTGAGTTTTCATATTACAGTTCCCTATTTTCTAACAAAGATAAAGGGAAATATTATGAGTGTACACAATAATTATGGGAAATTTTCCTAGAATTAGTAGACTAAGTGCTGGTATTTTAGTCATAAAATAGTATGAGGTTAATTGATACAGTGGGAGATGAACCACAGGCTAACACTTACCATATGTGCAATGTTGTACTAGTAATTCTAGCTCTGAAGACTTCAATATTATCATCTGAGAATTAAAAATGTATAGAGCTCCACTTTATGCAATTATTGTGAGGATTAAATTATATACAATAGGTAAAGTACTTGGAAAAACAATCAATTAGCATTTGGCAAATTCTACCGCTTGTTTTATCATGTGACGAATTCTAACATTTTTACTGTGATTTTATATGTTCAATGTGATGTATTGATATTCATTGTATTGATCACTTTTCTGTCACTATGAGGAAAATACCTTCAAAGAAAATTTCTGAGGGGGAAACTATTATATTGACTCATGGTTTAAGAGAATACATTTTAAGATCAAATACCTCCATTATTTTCAATTATATTTTTATTATCTTAACTAGGTGTACATGGAAATTTCCATTGAAAAAGTGAGTTTTTTAAGTATAATGGATCTTTATATAACTTTTCCCTACCCTTGCAAACCTCACCGAATTTTAATTTTTTCTAGTTTCATATTATTTGCATTGAATATAATGTCTTCACTCTTACTCCATAACTCTCTTTATTCTTTCCCTTTGACTTCCCCTCACCAAGTGATAGTTTTCTTGTATTCATTTTGTTGGATTAAAAGTTCAATTTTGTAAGAAATTACACCTTTTAAATACTGCTGTGAAAAATGAAAGCTTTGGTTAATACTGTTGATTAACTTGCATAAAATTCTGGCTTCCAAGTACAAGACAGAACATGGTCCTTTCTGTGTCTGGCTCTGACTTCGTTTACTTAACATGTTTTTAGATCTATCCATTGCTTTGCAAATAATGTAACAGTCCTCATAATGGATAGGTGCAATCCAATTGTGTATATATGACACACTTTCTCCAACCATCCCTTCACCAAAGGGCATCTTGGCTGTTTCCATAACTTGGCTATGGTGAATAGTGCAGTAATGAACATGGTTGTGAAAGTTATTTTACTGTAACTTTTTGGAAGAATTCATCACTATCTTTCTGGGAGCAATCCTCTAGCCAGTTTTCCAGAATAAATACATCCTTCCCTTCATCTCCATCACAACGTATTGCAAGTCCTCAAAAACACACTAACCCATACAGGTCTCAATAAGCTAAGACCACACTGTGCCCATATTCTTTCAATACATTTTTAATAATTACATAAATTTAGTGAGAACCTTCTATGTACTTTCCTAATGTGGGAATGAGAGATATAACAACAGAGGAAAAAGTAAGAAATATGCATTTTAATAAGCTATTATCATATTTAAAATCTTTTTCAGCTCTAACTCATAGACTCACTTACTATTATTTTAATCTTTATTTGATTACTTCATCTATCCCCTAAAGTATAAGAGACGAGTTAAATACAGACAAAAAGTGTGGTTTGATTTTGACACTCATGTGTGAGGTTGCACAACATGGGCAAATAGATGGATTGGAATTAATAGCAATTACCCATTTTGTTAAAATAGAGATGGTTTTCCCAATCGGATTCATATTTCATTCAACAAAAAACCTGTAACAATTCCCTTTGTTTTTTTCCTCATTTACTTTTGTTTCCATTTTCTTTTATAATGAAAGATTATTTCATATATGTACTGTAGATACAAAATATGTTAAACTATTTCAATCCGTATGTATTGATATATTCATACATGCATATATTACACAGGTTACAATGATAATTTATAACTTCTGTAACTATACAATTTACTAAATTATTAAAAACATTGACGGCTCATGCCTGGAATTCTGGTTACTCGGGAGGCTGAGATCTGATGAACATGGTGTAAAGCCATCCTGGGCAGGAAAGTCCATGAGCCTCTTATCTCCAAACAACCAACAGAAAATGAGAATTGGAACTGTGGCTCAAAGTAATAGACAGGTAGCCTTGAGAAAAAAAGCTCAGGGACATCACCCAGCCTCTTAGTTAAAGACCTACAATCTACCCAAAAAAATCTATTTAATTTACACCTGTGTAAGTAGAGTATTTCCATCACCCAAGTGCACATCCATGCTCATTTGCAAGGTAACTCTGTTTTGTCTGAAGTACCCCTAAACAATATCCCTTAAGTACAAAGCATTGGAACGTGGGTTCATTCTATATCTTTCATGGATTTTTCTCAACTCAAATACTCAATTGTTATAATTATTCCAATTATTTAAAATCATAGCTTTTTTTCTTTAATACCCCTAATATTACAGTTTGAATTCAGTGTCTTGTGCCCCCTAAATGGGTGTTCTTACCACTTTTTCATGTGCCAGCCCTAAACTGTCCTGAGTATTTAAACTGGCTTCCTACTGTGTATGATTTTGGCCCCAGTCCATTTGATGTTATTCTTCCTTGAATTTAGAATAATAAGTACATGGTATTATGTAGAGATCTTTCTGTCTAGTCTGGGCTTTAGCCACTGTTCTCACATCAGTGCACTTCCATGTCGTCAGGATTTTCATAAGCTTGTCATAGCTGATTATTTTTAAATCTTTGCATTTCCTGCAGTTTTTGAGTACTGAATTAATTTGTGTTTTCTTGTCTTGTTTTGTTTCATTTGAATGTATGTGTTGAGTTGTTCCTCAATTTTCCTTTTGTTTCTTTCCCTCAAGTTCTTACCTAAAGTGCTGAGAAACCAATTCTTCTTTCTCAAGATAGTCAGGATGAACCTTATTTATTCCACACAATTTCAGTGACATTTAAACACCTTCATATCCATGAATGATATAAAAATGCTAAGCGCTGAGAAGGGTGTTTTTACTTTCATGGTATTCTTTGTCATACAAAGATCTTGAAATATATGAAGATAATATAAGTACAGATGCATGTCAAGAGGAGAAGAACCTATTATTAATTGTTTGACAGAGGCTTCCCTTCTAGTGAAAGAAATATATTGCTTGATGCAGGATTTCACAAAATCATATTGCTAGGAAGGACCTAAGCAATCACCTAATATTATGGACTTAAGAGTGATGAATTGACATCCTGAATAATTTACTTTGGGGTGAAATAAAAGCAGGCTTCCAAAAAGAGAGTAGATTTTAGAGAAACATGTTGAATTTTATGTAAATAGGTCCTTAGCTGATTTTGTTAATTTGTGAAATAATACAGGGAAATAAAGTACAGCAAGGTAAAAAATTAAAGAACTTCACATTGAAATACTCATTTGTGTGTGTGTGTGTGTGTGTGTGTATGTGTGTTCATGCACATGCGAGTATGCAAACGCACATGTGCATGTGCTTATGCATGTATTCATCATTCTTGAGGCTTGATAGTCCCTGGCAACTATTCCTCAGCTTCTGTGCCCAAGGATAGTGGGCTACCACTTCTGCCACTTCTGTTTTTTGTTTTTTTTTTGTTTTTTTAGATAATCACTTGTATATTAATGATTGGATTAGCTTTGAACCCTGGTCATCAGATCTCAGATTCCTGAGTAGCTAGATAAGCTTATTCAGCCTCTGAGTAGCTAATCAAAATTCTGCCTGTCCTCTATGCTTCACTGCTCTTTTATTCATTTCCTGAGGTAATCACAAGCCTAAGTCTTATATATGTCTAATTGCTTTAAAAATACTGTTACTGCTTCACACCAGGGATTGCCCTTTATACTCTTAACTACTTAGGAGGCTTGAGAATAGAAGCCAGGACAAAAGTTTAGTGGAATTCCTTCTCAATCTATAGGTGGGTGCATTTGATCATTTCCACCATCCTTCACTACCTAGTTACTATGATTGGAAGGACTGGGGATCCAGGCC
This sequence comes from Dipodomys merriami, assembly GCF_024711535.1. NCBI lineage: Eukaryota > Metazoa > Chordata > Mammalia > Rodentia > Heteromyidae > Dipodomys > Dipodomys merriami. The sequence continues at coordinate 3,957,959 of NW_027202416.1, read as the reverse complement.
AGTCAAGGTTGCAGGCTAGACAAGTTGGACTCACACATATACTAGATATTGCAAATAAGGGAAACCATGGGACCTATGTTTCTTTGGGCCTGGCTTACTTCACTTAATATAATTTTTTCCAAGTTTTTCCATTTCCTAACAAATGGTTTTTTTCTTTCATGCATGTGTTTCTAACACATTTATAAGATTACATATTTGTTGCTTTGTATGTCCCTCCCCCACAGTATATCCCCTGCTTTCACTATATTTGATGTCAGTATAACTTGTGGAGGAGATGGGGAAAAACAAGTCATTTAAGGATACAGGTGGACCTGTTGCAACAATGAGAAGTACAAGTTGTCATGTCCAAAACGAGCTTTACAACGTTGGTGCGGGAGGGGGGGGGAGGTGAAGGATTGGGATTGGGATTGGTAGGGGGGAGGCTGGGAAGGGATGTGAAGGGTAAACAAAGGAGGAGGCTGCAATGCTTGGTAAGAAATGTATGAATTATCCTGCCCATGTAATTGTAACCCCTCTATACAGTATGTTCACAAATAAAATTAAATTAAATTAAAAATACTTAGTACAATCTGTTCTTTGCTCTAATATCAGCTTTATGTGATTATCATATGATGTGAAAGAATAGTTTCTTCATTAAACTTATGATAATTTAAAAAGACCTAGAAAATTCTTTCTCACTTATTAAGTGCAAATGAATGGCAAATCGCCTCATTTCTTACATATTTGACTACCACTATAAATTCATCTTATGATTATTACTAATAATAATATATTCTGATTTATTACTTTACTTTTTAACAGTTTTTAAACTTTTTGCTTTTCTGCTGCAGTTGAAGTATTTAAATAGTATCATCAAAGTATATTCCTTGGGTATTTAGGGCACTATTTTATAAAGTTTTTAACCAATGGCTTCTAAGAATTCTTAACTGGTATATCATTTGGTTTATTTTTCATTTCAATTTAATTTTATTTTAATGGTAATGTACACAGGGGCTACAGGTACGTGAATAAGGTAAGGTAATGAGTACATTTCTTAGGGAAGGAACATTGTTATCTCTTCCATTGATTTTTTATTACACTCAAAACAAGAACTAGTGATGCTTTTGCTGTTGCTAATGATCCATGGGTACTTTTGCTTTCTTTCTTAATGCAATTTTATTATAAAATTGATATACAGAGGATTTACACTTAATTAAGTCAACTTAAGAGTACACTTCATTTTACTTTCTAAATTTCAAATTTTGGGCTTGAATGTTTTCTTTTGTCTCTTTAGGGTAATTCATTTTTTTCAGAGTTGTAGAATTAGTTTATTTATTTTTACATGATTTTTACACATGTAAATTATTCACACAAATATATTTTGCTTTTATAATATTTAACATGTGACTATTTAAAAATTGTTTTCTTAATTTTTATATGGTTAATGATTTGAAATAAATTTATATTCTTATAGTTATAAACATATTTGTCCAGGTAACAAATACTGTATTTTTAAGAAGCACATAATGTATTAAGAAAGGCTTCATTGGGCTGGGATGGTGGCTCAGTGGTAGTGCGCTTGCCTCGCATGCATGAGGCTCTGGCTTCGATTCCTCAGCACCACACAGGCAAACAGAAAAAAGCCGGAAGTGGCGCTGTGGCTCAAGTGGTAGAGCGCTAGCCTTGAGCTGAAGAGCTGAGAGACAGTGCCCAGGCCCAGAGTTCAGGCTCCACGACTGGACCCCCCCCCCAAAAAAAAAAAAAAAGGCTTCATTACTTGGTCACTTTTTGGAAGTATTTTTACTTGAATTAAAAAAAGTTTGAACTCAGCATGGTGATTTGTAACATCCATTTTCTAGCTATGGTGGGAAGTGTAAATAGGGTTTGTAATTCAGGAGATACTGAGAAACTATGTCACCTTATTATAAAACTATTCAGAGTGAATTGATTAGAGATATAGTCATCGCTAGTGTTATATAGGGCACCTCCCTATCATATTCTAAATCTTGGGTTAAAACACCAGTAACATCAATCTTTTGTCAAAATAAAAGGGCACATGTTTCAAAATATTAATTATTTAAACTTAATTGCAAATATTCTCTTTTCTTCTATTAATTTTCAATTTACCTAATCTATTAAAATCTAAGTATATTGTGATTATTTTATTTCTACTAAACTTTTAAATAGTATGAGCAATATTATGATTTCATATATTAACATACTTTTACTATTTATGATAATTTCCACCCTTTAATATGATAATATCAATATTCCAAATGTGTGTATGTGGTGTATATGTGCGTGTTTATGTGGTTTTTGTGTGTGTGTGCTTTGTGTGTACTTTGTAATGCTTGGGAGATCACACCATTGCTTCACATATGCAAAGCCAATGGCTTACCACTGAGCAATACTGCCTAGTTATAATGCAAATAGTGTTTTAAACCATGAGTTTCAAGCTTTCATTCCTAGTATGCTTTTTCAAAATTATATATGATAAAATGTGATCCATATTCTATCCACGCTAACAATTTTTATTGTTACATAGAATATTCCCACTGCCTTTCCACTTCCAAACTCTTGTGTTTGTTATTGATAAAGGTTTTACTTTGCTTCTTTTCTCTCTTCATTGTTTTTCCCTTTAGAGTTTAGCTAATCTTTCTCTTATTTCTTTGCGAATTAATTATCATATTCCTATTACAATTTCCTTACATTGTAACAGGTATATACAATGCTTTATTTTCTATTTTATTTTTTCCCATTTTCACTGACTTTTGGTCCAGACTATTTGATGGATTAAAAAGAAACTTGACTCAGGACACTTTACTTTTCTCCTTCTTTTCTCTGAATTCTTTCTGTTTTTTGAAACACAAGAGCAATGACATATAGCTCCTATGTGGTCCATCATTCTTTCCCCTCTCACTTTCCTCTGTTGTACAGCTCAAGTTGTTATCATTCAGATTTATTATGCTACAGCATTATCTAAATCTTAACTCATTCCTAAATTAATTTTAGTTGTTTCACGTATTCTCTAAAGACATTTCTCTATATATAATATCTGGGATCTTGTGTTTGTCCAAGGTACAAAATATGAGTGACTATCAAACATCTAGATATCTCTGTAGAATATTGGTCCACCTGCTCAATAAACTCGTATGTAAATTCAAGGAATACATGTCAGTCAGAACAATCTTGTAAAATTGTGTAGCTTCAGGCTTCATACTAGCTTTGAATCTTTTTACCATGTTTAGTAGTGAAGACAACATACTTCTACTACAAGACCAGACACATAGAAGAATGTAATATTTGTCAAAAATAAATTCTCAGTTTTATGGTAAAAAGATTTTGAAAACTATCCTATGATTTTATGAAATAAAAATAGAATCTTTCATGGGTATATTGGCACTATTGTCTCTCGAGATTTAAAGAATGATCTTAGACTACTACCTCAATCCATTTTTGTTTTGTTTTGTTTTTTGTCATTCATGGGGCTTGAACTCTGGTCTTAGGCGCTGTCCGTGTGCTCTTCCGCTCAACGCGAGTGCCCTACCACTTGAGTCACAGCACCAGATCTGGTTTTTCTAGTGGTTTATTGGATATAAGAGTCTCATGGACGTTCCTGCCCGGGCTGGCTTTAAACTGTGATCCTCAGATCTCAGGATTTACTGATAATGAGCCTCAGGCACCCATCTTACCTCCAGCGTTATACAAAAATTTAAAATAAAAAGTGATTATCAAACTAAATGTGAGATGTGAAAACCTATAAAACATAAATGTAAAATTTCATGACATTGCATCAGTAAAGCTTTCTAAAAATTTGACATGGAAAGCATTAGTGGCTAACGAAATGCAAGAATAAACTGGATTTTATTAAGCAATAGTCGTTCATAATTCAAAGGAGACTATAACTGAAGTGAAAACATATCCAACAGATACAGGGAACATATTTGTTAATGCTACAATGATTCTGAATAGTAAGTATTTTTATATCTTCTAATACTACATACATTTTCTTTGAATAGGATATTTCTTTGAAGAACATATGTAAATTAATAGTCAATAGGAGCAGCATTTGAAATAAGTTCCTCTTTATTATCTAAGAAAAAAGACAAAGAAAACTCACTAGTATTACCTTAATATAAAAAGATGCACAAAATATAGTAATGCATTTGTGGAGAAATTGATAAACTCTACATAGCAGAATGATTTGTATAATACTGCGATCCTTTTACCAAGCAAGATTTCAAGTCTTCAAAAGGTCAAAGAGAATTGTATATGATAGAGCCATTAAATTTCTATATATGTATTAAAGAGAAGTAAAAAACTTGTTTGGACAGGGAATGTAGTTCATTGACAGTGCACTTGAATAACATGTGTGAGATCCTAGAAATAATCCCCAAAAACAAAATTGAAAAGACACACTATAGAGTATGTATGCTGGATAAATTCCTGTAAGTGAATTTTATATCTATTTTAATGTCTGTTCTAAAATTTACAGCACTTCTATTTGAGGAAATGCACGTTTGTGAAAATTAGGCTTGGAAAACTTATTATTGTACAATTTACTTCCAAAGCACTAAAATGTATACAATAAAAGGAGATTATATATTGCATGTGAATTTTATTGCAGGAAAAAAAGAAAACTATTGTTAAAAATACTTCACACAAATTGCAGAATACCTAAAAAGATGTTTTCAGTGTTGGCTAAAAATTCTTTGTAAACTACAGTGTTTAAAACAAAGATGTGATTTCTTTTTATTTTGAGATTTTTGTTCCGTTTTTTTTTTTGAGTTTATACAGAGATACCTCAATCAAAAAGTGTATGTGATAACTGTAATATCTAGGAATTATGCATCATTTATAATTAATTGATAACCTTTTCTGGAAGAAACTTTTAGCAAATGACAGAAGACCCAAATCCATGCATCTGCATTCTATGAAAGTCATATATTACTTCCTCAATCCAATTGCTTTTCTCTACTTTGCTAAGAAAAAAAAATATTCTCAAGGTAAGATCCAATAGCAGTGAAAAGAAACAAAATACATAATCATCTTGATTTATTTGTGAAAATAATAAATTAAACAATTCCACTTAAGCGATTCCAATATTAGTATCTATGAAGATGTTCCTGTGGCTACGTGGTTTATTGAGACCTTTTCACAGAATAAGCTGACAAAAGGACCCAGGGCTGAGTTGAAGACCTGTGGGTGTACACACTCACCCACCCACCCACCACACACACACACACACACACACACACACACACACACACACACACACACACACACATACACACATTTCCCAGTTAGAGCAAGTAGAATGTCTGTTTTCCCAGTAACATGTCTGAGTTACTCTCCTATGTGTTTGGATGTATCATCAACTTACCTAATTTTAATAAATGACACCCTGTTCATTATTATTTAATCCTGGTTACAAGACATATTTTCATGCAAAAAATTGAGTTTGTTCTCAAAATCATGACTGTCTTGATTTGTAAGAATGAAATAATTGTGCCTTTAATTCATTAGTTCATTAATTATAAAAGTAACCCTAACCCTAGAACTGGTTGCCTTTGGATTCAAAAAGCCACACAAATACATTAGATTTTACTCCTCCTATCTTTGTTTCAACTCATCTTTCTTAATATAGTTTGTAGTTTTACTCAATATCTTGCCATTTTCCTAACCTGAACCCTAACTGGAACATTTAGGCTAACCATCACATTAATCATACCCTAATCCTAATATTATTAGCAGTTTCCTATTTCATATTCATCCTAATACTAACTTGACTTGTTATTCGAAGAGTTACTTCCAGTTTGACCCTAAATTTTCCATTTGCCTAATGTTAAAACTAAGCCTAGCTGGAACTGTATCCTAACTTTCCACCTAATGAGAGTCCAATATTAATGTTTAAGAAAAATACTCTAGTTTTTATTCATTCTATCGAAAACTCCAATTTGCACTATGGAAATGAGTTTCAATTTGCCCTAATTCCGAAAAATTTCCTAACTCTACTTCTAAAGTTTTCTTGTTCCCTAACCTGAACCATTATGTTACTTGTCATCAAATTCTATTATCGTTAAAAATACTGTATTATCCATTGATCAACCTTTCCTAAACCACTGTATCCTAAAACAGTTTCAGATTTACTTACCACCTAGTCCATTACTTAAACCTAACTCTCAACTTAAACCTGGCTGGAAAACTCTCGTTAATCATTACAAGAATGATCACAGAGAAATAAATATAATGGTCATGCTCTAGTTACTATTCAGCCTGACATTTTTGCTTCTTTCTGTTAGTGAAAACTAAATTTTATTTAAAAATTCCTATTCATAACACTAATCATAATCAGAACAAAATACTGACCCTGATCTTAATCCCAATTATAATCAATACTAACACTCACACAAGTACACTAGTTTTTCACTCTCCTAATTTGATTCAAATAAGCCTTACAATTTTTTCCAATATCTTAGTCATTTTCTAACCCTAACTTAATCTTAACTGGAAAACTGAGAATAAACATAAGCCTAATTGCAAGTAAATTCTAATATTAGTAGCAATATTCTAGCTGACATTCACCCTAATTCTTACCAGGCTTATTCTAAAATTTACCTTCAATTTGAGCCCCATTTTTGTTCCTCCTTCACTCCAACCGTAACCATGGATGGAATCCTATCCATAACCTTGACACTAATGCTAACCCAATTCTAAAATTTATGAAAAATGATCATTTTGTATTCTCCTAACTGAAATTCCACTTGTAATTCTCGAAATTAATTGCAAGTTTTCCTAAACCCTACAGATTTTCTCATTCTTATCTCTGAACCTATCTTATTCCATAAGAGGAATCATTGTACCCATTGATATCAAATCCTAATATAATGAAATACATTGTACTTCCATTATCCCAGCATTTCCTGAATTCCTAGAACCTAAAATAAATTCAAATTTACAATACATTTTTTCCCATTTCTTTTTTTTATCTTTTTGTTGGTCGTGGAGCTTCATCTCTGGTCTTAGATCCTATCCCTGAGTTCTAGGCATGGGGACGATCTCTGGGTTCTACGGCTCAAGGTGTGTACTTTGCCACTTGAGCCACATCACCACTTTCTAGTTTCTGGTGCTTAATTGGAGATAAAATATCACAGACTTTCCTGCTAAGCTGGCTTTGAACTCTGATCCTCAGAAATCAGCTTCCTGAGTAGCTAGGTAAATAGGCATGAGCCACCAGTTTAATCCTTTTCTTTACTCTATCCTCAACCTCTTTAAGCAGAAACTTAATGCTAATCACAATCTGAATTAAAACTGAATGATTAATGTAAGGAAAATTGTCTATATTTAATCAATCACACATTTTTTTGCTTCTACTTCTTAGTCGAAAACTAAATTTTACCCTAAAGCTTGTCCTTCCCTAACCCTAACCAGAACTAAAACAGTAACTTACACTTTAAACAAAATTATATCTGAATGTTTAAAGTAACACCGACACTGGTTTTCATTCATTGTAACTTTGATGTTATTCATTCTTCTTAAAATATGCTGCAGTTTTACACAATATCTTACATCTTAACCCGAACTCTAACTGCAACACCTTACCTAATCCTAAGCCTACATATAACCAAATTATAATGTTAATAGCAAGCTTCTATTTCACATTTATCCTATCTCTTGCTCCGCGTGTAGGTCTAAAATTTAATTGCATTTTGAACCTAAACAACAACAATAACAATAATAATATATAAAATAAAAATAAATAAATAAAATAAATAATAATAATTGTTATTATTATTATTTTAATTGTGAAAATACCGTACAGAAGGGTTACAATTACATGGGCAAGGTAATGAGTACACAAGTATTTTTGCCTCCTCCTTTGTTTCCCCTTCCCATCCCTTCCCATCTCCACCCCTCAGCCAAAGTTGTAAAGTTCACTTTTCGACATAACATCTTGTACATCTCATTGTTGCAATGGGTCCAACGTATCTCTAAAATTATGCAGCAAAATATCTCTAAGACATATATTTTTCAATAAGATGTTTCAATCCTTAGATAAAGTTCATTTTAATTTCATATAAAGTTATCTCCAAAAATAAATTCTGCAACTAACCTAATGTATGTTTTCTTGCACAAAATGCTGTGACGTCTTGTTATGTGATTTTAATTATATTTTACATTTGTGACATAATCCCTACTTACATTTGTTACAAAGTTCTGTAATTATACAAATCATGCCTGTACAAACTAATTTGAATACTTTAATATTCAAAGAAAATTGTATTTTTTCCTGTCTCCCACAGGGAAGGATGAGGTGCTGAAATACATGGAATGGAAATTTGCAACTTGAAGATGGGATCATGAGCACTTTTTACTTGGCTGAATAAGAATTCTTGTTTCTACAGTACATTCTTACCAATAATCACACAGGGAAAGCCACAAACTTTGAAGTTCATATGAAGGAATTACATTCCCAAAAGATGTGGCAACCCTGCTCAAAAGTTCAATCTTATTACTTGTTCTTTTTGCTTGCTGGCTGATTTATTTCTCTATCATATGTTTCATATTGTTAAGTATATTAGTAATTCAGCTGTCAGTACATGGCAGGAGACTCCTGAAATCACAGCTATTGCTGTATAATATTGAGAAGAGAGGAAAAAAATTATATTGATCTCCAGTTCCTACCTTTGGCCTTCAATATACTAATTAATAGTCAAAACAATCACCTAAGATGTTAGTTTATTTTCCCTTTTTAATTAGATATTAAGCAAGTGTTTGTCACAATAAAAAGTGATAGTGCTATCAGAGCTCTGATATTAGCACCTTCTCCCTAACAAGAAATGCTATATGGACTGTAAATATGGAAGCCACAATAAAATTTTCTCTCTCTCTCTTCTCTCTCTCTCTCTCTCTCTCTCTCTCTCTCTCTCTCTCTCTCTCTCTCTCTCTCTCTCTCTCTCTCTCTCTCCACACACACACACACACACACACACACACACACACACACACACACACACACACAGAGCTGCCACCCAGACAAATGAGATATCAGTTCCATTTTTTTGTAATTATAGTTGATTTATGTTTCCTCCATAGGTTTTTCTTTGCTTTAGCATCTTGCCTGGACCTGTATCTTTCCCTGAAATCAAGTACATTCAAGTCAAACTCCATGAATTCATAATACTACTCCAAAATACTCAGATGTATTGGATCTCGATATCAATAAAAACACCCACCTTTTTATTTTAGTAGAAATTGACATCATGAAATTAGAGGAATATTGATCAAGTAAGGAGGTAAGAGAACAGGAGTATGTGGGAAAATGTATGTTAGAGATACAAAATCAACTTCTGTAGGCTCATGTATTGAAAACTTGTCATCCTATATTGAAACCTCAATTTACATATACAGTTTTCCAGTTACTTTGCTTACCTATCACTTCTGATCACAAATCCTCTTATGAATGTTCATAGTCTCTTTGAATAAATCACACAATTTGCATATACTTATAATCTTAAGCAGACAGTCTGCTACTACATGTTTCATTCTATGTGACGAACCCTTATTTTTTGTTTCTCTATTTGCTGAATAAATGTATTCCTGGACACAGGATATTGACAGTAAATCTGGGAGTAATTTTCATTTTGCAAATTTCAAAAATAATATAAACTTTGTATTGACTAGTCATTTTCTTAAAATGAGTGATATTTATGAACACAATATTTTGGTGCCTTTAAGTAAATTGAGAATTGATGTGGTAGTTCTTGTGTCTAATTTACGTAACCAATAGATTGTTTGTTTATGAACATGTGCATTGGACCTTTTTATTTTTACATATAAAGTAGTGCTCAAGAGTTTACTTTAAATTGTTAATGGGGTGGAGTCTTCCTATTCCAAACTTTATATTTACTTCAGTAAAAGTATTAGAAACACATGATGTTTACCGGAGCAATATAAAATATGAGAACATATTTCTAAAGAGATTGGATTTATTGATTAAAACATAGAAAAGAGTAAAATAGGTTCCTTGCTTGAGACTGCATAAATTTCATATGAATGTAGCTCAAGATGAAAATCAGATAAATTCATATTAATATTACTGAGATTTACATCACAATATAAGCAATATAGATATTTTTAAGGAATTGGTCATTCAAAGCCCTAGGTAACTCATGGATGAAGAATTGAATTGAAAATAGCAGAGGAAAACAATTCAACATGCAGCTAGTATGATTTTATAATGCTAATATGAAAGAAATGGAGCTTTTGCTTTTCTGAAGAAGAAAGTTTAGACAGTAATTTCAATGTAAGGCATCAGTCATAATGTGTCTAATGTCTTTTCCTCCAAGATATCCAAGAGTACTATACTCATCCTCTGAAATGTAAATAAGTAATAATTTTAATTAGCTTTTGTTAATATTAATTTAATTGTGTAGCAAAAAGTTAAAATATTTGCTCTCTTTCCTTCAATATAATAACATACATTTCATAGAAAGGCTTGGAAAAAATTATATTAAGTGAAGTAAGCCAGGCCCAAAGAAGCATAGGTCCCATGGTTTCCCTTATTTGCAATATCTAGTATAGGTATGAGTCAAGCAGAAAAGGTCAGATAATGTGATGTTAGGAAAATGAACCCTTAAATATGTATTTTAATGTTTTCGTTTCTTTCATGCATATGTTTCTAACGCATTTATAAGATTATTTCTTTGTTGCTTTGTATGTCTCTCCCCCACAGTGTAACCCCCGCTTTCACTATATTTGATGTCAGTATAACATGTGGAGGAGATGGGGGCAAACAAGTCGTTTAAGGATTCAGGTGGACCTGTTGCAACAATGAGAAGTACAAAATGTCATGTCAAAACCAGCTTTACAATGTCGGTGGGGGTGGGAGGGGGTATAATTGGGTGGGGGGAGGGGGGAGGCTGGGAAGGGAGGTGAAGGGTAAACAAAGGAGGAGGCTGCAATGCTTGGTAAGAAATGTATGCATTATCCTGCCCATGTAATTGTAGCCCCTCTGTACAGTATGTTCTCAAATAAAATAATATAATATTAAAAAAATAATATACATTTCATACTTTACTGTCTCTTCATACAAGCCTGAAATCACTACTTCAAAGTAACATACACAGAAAAACAAAAATAACCTAAACAACAATCACAAATCCTAAATTATGTGAAAAAGTTCCACAATAAAAATAGATAAATCTGGGCTGGGAAGGTGGCTCAGTAGTAAAGCGCTTGTCTTGCATGCCTGAAGCCCTGGGTTCAATTCCTCAGGACCACATAAGCAAAAAGAAAAAAAAAACGGAAGTGTCACTGTGGCTCAAGTTGTAGAGTGCTAGCCTTGAGCTGAAAAGCTGAGGGACAGCATACTGGCCCAGCGTTCAAGCCCCATGTCTGGATCCCCCCCCCAAAAAATGATATAAATAAATAAATAAATAAATAAATAAAGTAAATAAATAAATAAATAAATAAATCAGGATGAAGAAAAACAACGACAGAAGATTACCCTAGCTCTCTCTAATGAAACAGAGATTTAGAGTCCTAGCAGGTACTCCAGTTCTAGAGGGTCACACTAAGTCAGCTATAATTACATATAGATATACATTTCGAAAGAAGAGTTTGTACTGTCTTCAGAAGAAAACAGAAATCTATGAAAAGTTACCCAGCCAGGTAGGTGACTGTTGTGACTGTGTTGGCCAACATATTCAAAAGCACATCTGCAGTGTGGAAATAGAGCAACATTGAAAAAAGCAGGAACAGAAATGTGCATTACAGAAGGCCACATCCATATACAGAGACAATTCACCATACCACTGGACAGTGTGAACTGTGGCTGGAACCACAAGTATTAACATCACAACATCTCACCACAACTAGTTTCTACTCCTACACTTAATGGTCTAGACAAAAACCTAATTCCAGAAAAGCAAATCACAACAGAAAACCAACACCTGGCAAAGCAACCAAGAAAACAGAGAGTCATATATTAAGATCATAGATCCCCCAAAAGAAAATCTCCAAATGAACAGAATAAATCAGAAAAATACAAGAAAAATGATGTCAAGGTAGTGTAAATCACATTGTAAATAACCAGACATTGGAACAGACAATCAAGGACCTTGAAGATAGTTATCAAAATACATTACAAATACTTCTGAAAAATGTGATTAAAGGAAAGATAGAAAACCTCTACAAGGAAATTTGTGAACAAGATGAGACCAACCAAAGTTTAGCAAAATAATACATGGAGACTACAACAGAAAGATAAAAAATACTGAGAAGGCAAGGGAGTCCAAGAAAAAATAGATGCCTAGTTAAAAGATATGAGAGATGACACAGCTAAGAAAACAACCCTTGCTACTCCCCACCCAAAGAAAATACGTACAAAAAGTCCATACAGTACCTAAAACAAAGCTTTAATAAAGCGATAGAACCAATAAAAATGACCAAAATTAGAAGACGGGGAAATCCAAAACAAAGTAGAAAGTCTCCACAGCAAATAGATGACATAGAAGATAATCTCATGGTCAAAGACAGAATAGGTCTAACAGGAAAGAGGAGGTAATCATTTAGAACAAATCCAAGAAATAAGAAAAGATCTTGCCTGAACTTCAAGACTCAGAAGATCAAATTTCAGGGAGATAGGTATCAAGAAAAAGAAGAGCAGGAAACTAAATTGATGGGAAACATATTACATAATTCTAGCAGAGAACAAGACAAACATCCAAAGAGATAGACTCATTTAGAGAAGAGAAGCCTTTAGAACACCAAACATAATTCTAGAACTGAAAAATGCACCACCACATCATAATCCATTAGAGGATCATTAAAGATCAAGGAAAGGATTCTTAAAGTTGCCAGCGCGAAAAGACGGAGTATTTATAAAGTATATACAGTCAGAATAAATAGATTTCTTAGCTGATATGGTAAAAAGGAGAGCCTGGCATGATATAAGACAAACATTAAGCTTAAACAACTACCAATCACGAATATGGTACCAAGCCAACCTCTCCTTTACATTTAAAGGATATATAAAAATATTTCATGACAAAGAAAACTTGAAACAATGTATCTCAACCAAATCAGCAGGATAATAGTTAATCAAATATATCCAACATAGAGAAGATCAAGAAGAATAGGAACTGGTTTTATAAAATTCTCCCTACCAAAGAACAAGGTAAATATATTAGCAGTAGATGAGGCACAGCTTCTAACAGCAGAGGTATAACATAGTAGGACTTATCAGATATTTCTCAGTCTTAACTCTCAATATCAATGGATTTAAATATCCAAATAGAAGACAGATTAGATAGTAGTATCAAAAAAGACACATCCATCTTGTATATTCAAGAGACACAGTTTATTGAGAGAAACAAACACGTACTCAAACTAAAAGGATAGAAGTAAAAATTTCAAGCAAATGGACACCATAAACAGGCCACAGTAGAATTACTAACATAAGATAAAATAGAATTCAAATTAAAATTAGTAGGAAGAGACATTACATATTGATAAAGGCAACTCTCCATTAGGAGATATAACCAGTCTAAATATAAATGATCTGAATCCTTGAGCATCCCACTTCATCAACCAAATTCTACTTAACCAAAAAAGACATCTCAACACATCATTCCCATCTATGGATTGGTTATCCAGGAAAAACTCAACCAAGAAACTGCAGACCTAAATAACTTCATTGACCACCAAGCCCTAACAGACATCTACAGAATATATATTCAGCGTCAGTATATACATTCTTCACAGCAGCTCATGGAAGATTCTCCAGAACAGAACATATCTATGTCACACAGAAATTCTGTCCAAATTGAAAGAAAAATTATTTGAATACCCAAATCTTGTCAGACCATAACAGAATAAACTTAGAATTAAACAGCTAAAGCAAAAAAAAATTGTCATACTCCTGAAGAGTGAACAAAAAGTTGCTGAATGACCAGTGTGACACTGAAGGGATTAGAATGGAAATCTGAACTTGTCTAGAATTCAACAAAAATGAACACACAAAATACCAGCTCCTCTGGTATTTGCAGTAATTACAGGAAGATTTATAGCTCAGAGTGCCTACATCAATAATTGGGGAAATCTCAAATGAATATTTTAATTATGTATCTCCAGCTCCTTGAAAACGGGAAGAAGCCCCAAACCCAAAGCAGTAGACAGAAACAAAAAAATTTAAATGAGAAATAACTAAATATAGTCTAAATAAAACGTAGAAAGAATCAACAAATCAGAATTGGTTTTTTAAATAAATGAACATACTTGGCAGACCCATACCAAATCTGACTAAGAAGAGAATTTATATAGATAGATAGATAAAAAGCACGAAGATTGGGTGAAGAACTTTAGTTACTCTGCAATGCACAATTGCCTCATATCTCAAATATATTTAGAGCCCCAAAAATTAACTCATCAAAAAAAATTCTCAAAGAAACAACAACTCTCTTAATAAATGGGCTAAAGATTTAAAGAGAGACCTCTCTGAAGAAGAAATATGCATGGCCAATAGACACATGATGAAATATGCAAAATTTCCAGCCATAAAAGAAATGCAAATCAAAGCAACATTGACATTCCACCTCACCACAGTTAGAATGACCATTATGAAGAAAATTAATAATAACAGATGCTGGACTGGTGGAGATGTGGCCAAAAAGGAAAATTACTACACTATTGGTCAAAATGTTAAGTTGTTCAAATACTCTAATGAAATATAGAAGTTCCTCAAGAGAGCTCCCCTATCACCCAGCAATGATGGATCAAGAAAACGTCATATATATTCACAACAAAACTCTATGCTTCTGTCAGAATGAATGATATTGACCATTAGTAAGAAAATCGAGTCACTTGGAAAACATAGTAAGTCAAACAAGGCAGATCCAAAGAATCATAGGCTAGAGATTTGCACTCATTTGGAAAAACTAGAATATGTCTAGGATATTCAAAATAGCTCAAAAACAATGTGCATATAAAATGATGCTTATCGAAATGAGCTCCAAGAAATGGATACAAGATGATTGTATAGTGAACAGTTTTTAGTTATTTCTATTTAGTTTTTACCCTTTGGTTTATTCCCTGTAGTCATTTTTTTTATTTCTGTAACCATTGTTTTATACCTAAATTAATGTGATTTGGGGAAGGAAGGGAAATCACAGAAATGGTTGGACAAAGATTAACCAAAGCAACAGTAACATACACTACACACTATGTTAGAAATAAACTTTATAACTTTGGGGTGTAGGATGTCAGGGTTGGGGGAAGGAGGAAAAAATGAGGAAGGGGTAATTTTGTTAAAAATGTAGTTATTACTTATGTAACAGTAACCCACCCCTAACTATATCACATTCATGATATAAAATCCAAAAAAAATAAGAGAACTCCCCCAAATAGAGAAAATTAGAGACCAAAATGAGACAACACAACAGATACAAGCAAACTTAAAAATGTTATAAGAGAGTAATTTGAAAACCTTATGCCAATCACGTGGAGAATCCTGGAGAGATTGATGCTTTCCTATACTCGATCTGAACCAAGAAGTAACACATAAGAAGTAATGAAAATTTAATGTCAATAAACCATATCCCATTCCAGAAAAATCTAGGACTCAATGAATTTATCATGAAATTAAGGCCTGCAAAGAACTTACAATACTCAGATCTAACTCTGCAATGGAATAGAAAGGGAAATGGAATTTTCAAAACACATTCTTTGAGGCTAGAAATTAGACTCTTCCCCAAATCACATAAGAACTCACCAAAGTAAGAGAAATATAAACACAAATCTTTTATAAGCATTGATGCAGAACTTATTAATAAAATTCTCACCAAGCAAATTAAGGAACTAACAAAAAATCATATGGTGTGATCAAATAGGATTCATTTTTCATACAATTGGATTCAATATACTTGTCAATAAATATAATAAAAACCATCAGAAGCAGGAACAAGAAACACATGAACCTCTATAGGGGTATAGAAATAGCTTTTAACAAGCTCGAATACCACTTTATGGTTCAAAGGTCTGAGAAGCTAGGAATGCAAGGAAGATTACTCAATATAATACATAGTATGTATATAACAGAGATAATTAGCCTTTACCTAACAGTGGAAGCATGAAAACATTAACATCAGGAATGAGACAAGAATGGCCTCTCTCTCTACTACTCTTCAATATGGTAGTGGACTTTCTAGCAAGAGCAATATACAAGAGAAAAACATAAATAGATACAAACAGGGAAGAAGTAAAACTATCCCTTGTTACAGATGAAATGACATTGTATTTAAAGGACCCTATAGCTTCCTCCCTCAAGTTAATAAATTTGATGCTAACCTTCAGCAAAACCCATAAGAATCAGTAGTTTTTCTGACCAAAATGGGAAACTCCAGGCTGAAATCCAAAAAACAACCTCATATGTATTAACCTCAAAATCAAATTAAACCTAAACAAAACCAAACAACAACAACTAAACTAGGAATTAATTAATTTAACAAAATGTGAAGGACCTCTACTCTAAAAACATTAAAAATCTAAAAAGGGAAATTGAAGGAGATTCAAGGAAATGGAAAGTCTTTCAATGCTCAATGTTGGAAGAATTAACATTTTGAAAACTGAAATAGTGCCCCTAAACAATTGGCAATGCAATACTCATCAAAATCCCAACAATATTCTTCAATGAATTTGAGAAAGCAATTCAAATTTAATATGGAATTACAAAATTACAGATGAAACAGAAGGCTTAGAAATGAGCCTATAGTCATGGGCCTATAGTCATCTTACACACACACACACACACACACACACACACACACACACACACACACACACACACACACACACACACACACACACAATGTAATTCTATTCACCCATCGGAAAGGATGACTTTTCATCAGTCTTAAGGAAAATGAAAGGCTTGGGAAAATTATAATAAGAGAAAAGAGAAAGGAATGCAGACGCAGAGCAACATAGGTTTCATGGATTCATTCATTTATGGTAGCTAGAAAGTGGCCACAAATCTACAAGTAAACAATACATATTCTACCTTATCCCAGTTAGAATGGTCATTATCAAGAAAACTAACAATAGCAATTGCTGGCATGGATGTAGCCAATTGGAAACTCTATTATACTGTTGGTGGGAAATTAAACTTGTTCAACCACTGTTTAAAGCAATACCGAGTTCCCTAAAAAGATTAAATATAGATCTCCCTTAAGACCCAGTAATTCCCCTCTTGGGTAGTAATCCAATAAATAACAATCTCACATGAAAGGCTACCAGTTTAACCATGTTCATTGCCCAGGCCCAGAGTTCAAGGACTGGAAAAAAAGTTACCGCTGCTGGTATTTGTTCCCACAAATAAGAACTGTTTGACATAAGATACCAAATCATTCTATTTGCAGTACCTAGCATAGGACTTAAAGGTAGTGGGTGATAAAATGGCTTCTTTGTTGAATATTAGGAAAAGATGCAGGCAGTCCAAGAAAAGAGAGATTTGTTGTTGCTGTTGTTGGTCCAGGGGCTTGAATTCCTGGCTTGGGCACTGGCCCTGAGCTATTCAACTCAAGGTGAGTGCTGTATTTCTTGAGCCACAGTTCCACTTCTGGTTTTCTGGTGGTTAAATGGAGAAAAGATTCTCAAGGACTTTCCTGCCAAGGCTGTCTTTGAACCACAGTCCTCAGATGTCCGCTTCCTGAGTAGCTAGGATTACAGCTCTGAGCCACTGGCACTAGGATAATAATCGGGGATTTTTAGAAAAGAAAATGCACCACTTCACTTGTGTCTAGACCTCAGATATCACAATTAGAACACTTCACCTTTAACTCATTTCATCAGACATTTATAATTTTTTTCTTTTTGTTCATGTAGGAATACTGCAGTCAATATCAACTCAGCTTTGGGACTGGATCAATTGTAGGGCAATTGCTAACACCTAAATCAAGAACTGTTACATCAAAACAAGTGAGACCCTCTTTTGGAATATTTGTTTTCTCTTTTTATTACAAATCTTTGCTTGATTACTTCCTAATGTGATATTGGACATCCTAACAGAGTGATGACATTTTCGTTCTCTTCAGCTTTCTCCCACATGTGGTCAAATATTTAAGAATTCACAGATGTCCATTGAAAATTCATTAAGCTGACCTCTAAGGAAATGTGCATTTCTGGATTTTGGTCTGTTGTCTTGATCTTACATGCACAGGCTTTCTTTGGTGTATTAGTTCTACAAGGAATTCTACTTTCTAAACTTTGTGTGATCGATTTTAGTCTCTCTGATCCGTCTTTCTGACCTTCTCTCTGGAGCCTCATTTCAGTCTGCCTCATAAAACTATATTATTTATCAACAAAATGACTGTCAGCTTCTGTATTTTTTTTGCCTGCCTTCATGTAGGCTGTGATAGCAGCCCTGTCTGAGTTTTTGTTTGTTTGTTTTGTGTGGGTTTTTTTTTTGTTTTAGAGTTCTAGGATTACTATTCAAGATAGTAGATTCTCAGGGTCCCAGTGATCCCCTGACCTAGATTCAATGGTTTTTTCTCCTAAAGATAGAAAGAACAGCTGACTAAATTCCTGCTTTAATTTTCTCAAAATGAGGCAATCTGACATCCTTGCAAAGGCATCAATAATCCTCTGTAACAACTACAGAAATATTCTATCAAGATGGCTTTTCAAGGTTGACTGAAAAAATTTCATTTCCAAGTCACCAACATAAAGCAGATCATATTCCTCGGAGCAGACTTTTTGAAGGAAGGTTCCCCTTCCTTCCTTCTCTTATGATACATCAAACCATAATATTCTACAGTTGTGACCAGCCTGCAGCACATTTTCCCAAGAATATTTTGTAGTGTAAAGAAGACCAACTATCAAAATAAAGGTAAAAATACTTGTCTACTACAGACTAATTTATCTTGCTTATATCTGTTGTTATTTTCATTACTTCAAACACAGGGATAATTATATTGGAATTAGACAAGTGGGAAAGGATTAATGGAATAGACATTCAGTTTACTTTCATATATCCAATATAATACACTTAACCCCTTAAGGAAAATTAAATCCAACTGTAGAAACAATGTCAGAATTATAAAATAAGCCTCAATCTGAATAATCTCGCAAACATACACCATCATCTACTCAGAAATTCAGTCTCTCTATAAATATTTATTTGGTACAAGATAGTAAAAATTTAATTAATGAATATGACTTCTAAGTATCATCTGAAATACCCCTCGTGTATATAATTGTATATACTTTTTAGATGTCACCTAGAGAGGAATTTAACATGCATGTAGAAATCAAATTTCCACAACTTAAGTGAGATTAGAGGAGTCATACACTCCTGTATTGTGTAGTGTGAATTTTACTACAGTGCTGAACCTTTCCATGTAATACCAAGAGCCATGTGCAATAATTTATTATTTGATGTTAAGATGAGTGCTGAGTGTAGGATACACTTTGAATTAATACATTAATTCACACAAATGAAACAATGATGATATATTGTTTGTCTAAAATCTAATGCTTCTCAATTTTACAATTCATGAAATATATTATTAAAATTAGTTTCCCTTTTTCTTTTCTAGAGATGCAGAAATTAAAATCATCTATTAAAAATTCACTATTAAGAAATAAGTAATAAATATATTAATATCAAAATGATATACTATTAAACTGTGATTTGAATTATAGTTCTAACAAATTGTAATGTAAACAGCATTTAATAGAATTATGGGTAATACTTTTTAAACTTACCAGCTTATTATTGTTTCCTAATTGTGTCATTTGTTATTCTTGGTCCAAGTCATCTATTCACCTTAATTGTTTAGTTTTCTATTTTATCTCTATTGGTTTGCTGATTATACATTTTGTTTTTCCTTTATAGTGACTTACATGAAGATGAAAATCTGTATCCTAGTTTATTACTTCCTATGTTAAAGTCAAATTGCTGCTCTCCACAGCTGTTCTACACTTCTTTGTATAGTACAGAATTTCCCCTATTCCCATCGACTGTATTTATGCTCTCATATATTTTATTTTATTTTATTTTATTTAAATTTTATTGTCAAGGTAATGTACAGAGGGATTATAGTTACATAAGTAAAGTAATGAATTCATTTCTTTTCTAACGTTACCCCTTCACCCATTTTTCTCCCTCTTCCCTCCCAACGCAACTCCCAAGATTATATCCAACATATTGTTTTGTATCACTGTTGCATAGGTTCCCCCTTCGTCCTTTGTCTCACCATTTTGTTTTTTTTCATTTCTCTTCCCAGGTTCAGATCAACATATTTACAATACCCAGGGTATCAATATCAAATACAGTGACTACAGGGGATAAACCATAGGTGGGGAAAACACAAAATTATAAAAATAAATCACCTAGTACATTAAGAACAACAACAACAAAGAACATGTCTTGGAGTTCATTTCACTTAGAATCACCTTATACAGTCATATTTACATAGCTATTCTGCTTATCTACTAAGATTATCCTTGATGTACACAATAATGCTCCACTATTACTCAGTAATCCCACTTCTGGGCATTTAACCAGGTGACCACAAACAAGGCCACACTAAAGCTACCAGAACAATTATGTTTATCACAGTAATATTTACCATAGCTAAAATATGGCATCTAATTTGAATTACCCTTTCTTTATCAGAGGGTAATCAACTTGAATGATATCCAACTATACAATATTTTCACAATATACTTGTCATTATTTTGAAGAACACATATTTTATTATTGTCTCATAGTAAAACAGAAAACAGTTTAATTCAATTGAAAGTTCTAACTTTCAAAACTGAATAATTGTTAACAGGACAGAATATATGTATTCTTCAAAATTCCTGTAACTACTAACTATTCATTTTCAAATTCTGAACATTTCTTTCCAGAGACCTTAAAAACAGTACCTGTTGGCATGTGATTTATTTCTGCAATAGATGCAGTTTCCAATAAGGTGTTACGTATTGATAAGTCAACAGAAAATATAGCCAAATTTTAGTAGAGGATAAAACTATGAAGTATTTGTAAAAATTAATTCCTCAAAAGTAAACATTTGTTCATCAGATTAAGCTATTATTTCTATGACCTTCAATCCCAAGCTTTTATGCCATAAAGTCATCCCACCCCAACAGTTTCCATCTTCTAAGGTGCACCTTAAAATTCCCTTAATTTACATCATGAATAGCTTATGATTATTGTGAAAAAATTCTACACTTCTACTAATATGATGCCTTCCTATTGTGGAAAGAACACTACACTAAACTTTGCTGCAACATTCCACCCCTGCCCCGCCCCCCCACCAGTGGTATTCTTGAAATCAAAACACTTGCAAATATTATTTATATTTATATTTTTTAAACTATCATAGATATTCAGGAGGCTAAGATCTGAAGATTATGGTTCAAAGCACACTGAGGCAGGAAGGTTCCTTAGATTCTTATCTCCAATAAACTTTTCAGGAAAAGACAGACACGTGGCTCTGAGGTTGAAGTGGTATATAGCACGATCCTTGAGCACAAACAGGCTCAGAGAGAGTGGCCAGACACAGAGTTCAAACTCTAGGACAACATAAATAAAATAAAATAAAACAAGCGCCAACTCTAGCATTTTTCTCATTGTATACAGAGGCAAATAATTAAAGAAATTGCTTAATGTGTTAGGAGTAGATAGAAGAACCAACATGTCACACATTTACTCTCTTCATAACATGATACACCAAACCCTCAAAAAATTGCTTTTTCTACATTCATAAATTAATATCATCCATTTGTTGGCAACTCTGTCCAGAATATTCACATTATTTTATACATGAATTCTTGGAATTATCTATTAACTAAATTCTAACTATACCTTGCTTGAAAGAATATTTTAGGCAAATAGAATGTCTGAATCATTTGTGAATTTGTCAATTAAACCCTCTACATAAAAAGAATTTTGTAGTATCCTATAGAATATGAAATTACAAACAAAACCAAAATATTAATTTTAAATAAAAATTCTAACTTAGCAAGCTCTAGAAAATCATACATTAGATGAACTTTGCAATTACTCCAGGCTTAAACTGTTGCAATCTGTCATCATTTCTTTGGAATCAAACAGAATGATGCTTATTTTTTCAAATTTTTGGTTGGAACCATGAGCCATTATCCATCTAGGAATGTTATGTAATGAAGAGAGATTAAAAACACAACTGAGTATTATTTTTAAGAATTTTTATTTTTTTGTTTTTCATGTCTCCTTTCTATCTGTCCCCTTCTCTCATCCTATTCTTTTCTTCTCTCAATATCATCTTTAAACTTACATAATTTTCACGGGTTTCACTTTTTAAATTTTACTTTTTGTTTTTCCAATTTCCTTGTTTTTTTAAAATCTCTCTCCTATCATTCTGTCCATTCCATTTCCCTTTCTGAGATTAAGACTCGGTTAAATTCTCTCCTCTTTTACCTTCCCAAATCCCTCTACTCCTATTTTTCCCCTCATTTTCCCCTAAACCTAATAATTTCTGGTTTGCCAAATTCTTTGCTCTTCTCATCCAATTAATCCATAGTTGTTTGATGTTGAACAGATTGTATGTATTGAATTAGATTGTATCTGCAGCAACTATAGGACTTTGGTTGATCCTTGCCTCAAAATAGAGTTCTAGCACAAGACTGGTGACTTGCATTTCAATAGGAAACTTGACTTCTAAAAAGATAATGACAAAATTAGCCCAAACATCCAACCTTGTATACCTTTCTTGTTGTTTAGTATGTTTCCTTGAGACAAAATTATACTACCTGGTCCAGGGAAGGTATCACTATGTAATTCCACTCTCTAACTTCCTGTCTTAGTCTGAATGCTAGAATTCCAGGCTTTTGTCATATTGCCCTGCCACAATTTGTTGGTTTATTTAATCCAGAAAGAGACTAGCAATTCTGAATTTCTCCAATGATCTTATCCAATTGACTGACTGCTCAGACTGTTTATGTACAATTTGCAAAGATGTTCTAACATTTGACACAGGATATGAACATTTTCAGATGCACCTGCATGGGTCTCTGGTTCATTCCTCCATGGATCTGATCCATTTAATCATCATTACATAACTCTCTTACTATCTCTGTTCCCTACCTATGTAAAAGTCTCAAACTTTTTTAAGGAATGTTCACTTGAGGACTTTTTAATATTAGAAAATGTCATTTAATCTAGTCTTACTCAGGACATATTTTCTATTGTTTTCTAACTTTTCTACATATTCTGAGAGTTGATTCATTTGTGTATTTGTGTGTGCACATATAAGTGCCTCTGTTTGTATGTATATGTTTGAATGTATGTATGCAAAAGCCTCAAGCTCTTATTGAGCAATCTCAATCATGACTGATATTCCATCTCTTGAACCATTCTTCCAATGCAGCTTTGGCTGGCTAATTATAGATAGTGTCTCAAACATTGTTCTTCCCAGGCTGGATGCAAACTGAACTTCCCAGACTCTTTTAACTCCTTAGGTTTTATTTTTCCAGCAGTATCAACTTTAAAACTAGAAATATTCTTGTGAGTGTGAACTCAAAACTCTAGCCCAGATTTTTAACTTAAGAATTCATATAAACATAGGTGAACAAACACATTACATTTCCTGAGTATATACTGTTAGAAATGTGAGCTTAAGCCATGTGCCATTGTCTCATGCCAGTAATCCTAGCTACTCAGGAGGCTGTGATCTGAGGATTCCAGTTCAAATTCGGCACAAGTAGGAAAGATTCTGAGGCATTTATCTCCAATTAACCACCAGAAAACTGGAAGTGGTGCTGTGGCTCAAGTGGTAGATCATTAGCCTTGAGCTGAAGAGCGGAAAGACATCGCCCAGGCCCAGAATTCAAGCCCCCCTATTTGCATTAACATAGAACAGTAAGAAAAAAACCAAGAAAAAGAAATGGCCTATTTTTCCAGTTAATTCCATGATCTCTAACTTGCTTTGGAACCAGAATCATTCTTCCATTCTATGTTTAAAAATTTGATTGATTAGCTACCATGATTTAGAGCTAAAAGATGAAAGAGAATGGACTCATCCTTCATGTTGTATGTAGTAGTAGTGCTTTCTCTGTATCCCTCCCATAGTTCTACATACTGGCCTTGGCTTTATTGTTTCAAAGTTGTCTTCTATAGTATATTGAACCATTATATTTAAACACAGAACAATTCTTTCTCCTATTATTCCTATTGTTTCTTCTACTGTTAACTTATGTACACTTGGGAAATAATGCACAACACACACTAGCAACAAAACAAACAAAAAAACGAACAAACAACAACAAAAATAAACGTTTCTGAGAAATATATTCCCACTAAAAATTGGCCTTCATTTATGGAGTACTGATGAAATTTGAACTTAATATACTCCTGTATAATCTTTTTTTCATATTTTTATTATAAAAATAGTGTAAGAAGGCTTAGAGTTACATAAGTAAAGTAATGAGAACATTTCCTATCGAGCATTCTTAGCTCCTCTTTTGTTTTTCCTCTGCTATCCCTTCCTTCCCCATCTCCCCAACTCTCCCCTCCACTCCCGAACCTGTAAAGTTCGTTTTCTACATAGTGTCTTTTTCATCTCACTGTTACAATGGGTCATACTGTACCCTTGTTTCAGCATTTTGTTTTTTCCCTTCCCCTCCCTATATTAGAAAAAAGTATATACAAGATGCAGGGCACTGACATCAAATCTAATGAAAACAGGGATTATATCATTGGGGAAGAGCATAGAAGAGAAAGAAAAAAATCACATAGTACATTTTAGATACATTAAAAACAATAGCAAGCAAGAAAAAATGTATGTTGTGTAACTATCTTGGGGTTCATTTCACTTAACATCATCTTATATACCATATGTGAATGGATAAAGATTTTGTATACCATTTAAATTCCATATTTTGTCTTTACTAAATTGTCTCTGAAACACGTGTTACATGTCCGAAGATGTCTTTGTGCTATTTCAATGAAGCCAGAAAACATTCATTTTACCTCGAGCAGCACCACAGATTGTTACTGGAAGTTAAGTGGAAGGAACTGTTATTTCAAGTGGAAACTGATCCCAAGAGAGGAATTGAACATAGAGAAATGACAAAGTTTCAGTTAATTTGTGCTGTACTTTTTACTGTACAAGAAAATATTCTAAGGATTGAAGGAAACTCTGTCCCTGAATTGTTCGAGTGGTTTATTTACCCATATAAAACTGTATCATGAAGCCACATTCCTAAAGCTCTAAGTAACTTTCTTAAGATGGCATTACTTTTTCATTCTGTTACTACGTATTATAATTCAGGCCATGTGATAGAAAGAAGTGGAACACAATACTAAGTCCAGGAAGGCTGACATTCCTATCGCATCACTAAGGAAATATAGTGTTAAGACCTGCAGGACTCATAAGGCTGTTACATGTGAAATTATTACATAAAACATCATTAACAGTCATCTCTGACACCCATAATATTCTGCATCCATTTACAATCTGAAGAGCCAAATATCTAAGCCTTTGTATTGATTGGGTATATTTCCTAGGAAGGAAGAAGGAGGATGTGGAAGGTGATGGTGGAATAATATGTATATTGGCTCCCTGTCCACATTTTCTGCATTTTTTAAAAGTGCTACTGATAAACTCTCATTTAGATCTAATTGACTATGCAATCTGCACAAGATGCAGGCATATGAAGGCATTTATTCTGGTGGATAGTCACAATGTTTAACAAATTCCATTTCTGGAAAAATAAACATACTAGGTAAGAAAGTATAAAGTATTGTCGATAAAATGCTTTC
This sequence comes from Dipodomys merriami, assembly GCF_024711535.1. Classification (NCBI taxonomy): domain Eukaryota; kingdom Metazoa; phylum Chordata; class Mammalia; order Rodentia; family Heteromyidae; genus Dipodomys; species Dipodomys merriami. The sequence goes on along the minus strand of NW_027202416.1, from coordinate 3,932,170 downwards.
TTCTCCTAGCAGAACAAAATGTAATATTGAAATAATTACTCCAGGATTCTTTGAGATTTTATGTTGTCTCAGTATCAAATGTTCTCTAATTCCTTGTCCTTGGCTAATTTTTTAAAACAGTTTTTTTAATAAATAGAAATTTTTAAATTTTTTAAAAATAATTTTTAATAAATAGTGATTTGTTGTTTGCTTTTGGCAGGCATGAAATAAGACTGTATTAACATTGTGTGAATTGAGAGGCTAAATTTTTATCAGAATCTAAACATAATGAAAAATAGATGATTTTAAGGCAAATAGCTTATATGTTGTTCCAATTTAATGACAGGATAGCAGGTTATAGTGGAAAGAATGCTAAACAGCAAAATACCTTCCCAATATATCTATCATCCCCAAATATCTAATTCATCAAACGTAGATTTATATATATATATATATATATATATATATATATATATATATATATATATATATAATCACCTTTCTTCACCCAAGGAATGCCAATTTGAATAATTATCAGATGGGAGAAACATACTCAAATAGCTACTTAAAAGTCCCACCTGTATTTCGAAAGGGACATGATAAGGTAAGAACCAGCACAAAGATATAAAGAAGCTACATCAGAAGATAAAGGTAAAGACAACATTCCAGATTCTGAAGTTTCTGGAAAGCGGAAGGGGAAGTAAATGCCTTTGCACTAAAATCATCTGAAAGTATTTCAGCCCTGTCAGTGGTTTTAATCTAGTGAGACTACTTTTAGAGTTCTGTCCTTTAGAACTGTAAAATTATAAATACAGATGGTACAATCCACTTAACTAGTAGAAATTTGTTACAGCACGTTTAGTTTAGTAAACTAACTCTACTGCCTTTTCCTGATGCAAATACTGGGACAGCATATGTCCTTGTTTCTGAGAATAAGAAAAAGTTGCCACTGGTGATGAAGTCTGGAAATACTAAACAATATCTAAATAAGAAGCTCCCTATCTTTATTTTCACATTTGTGGATCACTAAGTACCAAAGTTACGTAGAAGGCTAGGGTAAGACGATGGAAATGAAATCTGTCTCCTAATATTATAAAAAAAAATTTATGTCATTTTGAGCTACACATTCTTTTTTGGGGGGGTCCAGTTGTGGGGCCTGATCTCTGGGCCTGGGCACTGTCCCTCAGCTCTTCAGCTCAAGGCTAGAGCTACTTGAGCCACAGCGCCACTTCTGGCTTTTTTCATTTTGCTTATGTGATGCTGAGGAATCAAACTCAGGGCCTCAGGCTTGCAAGGCAAGCACTCTACCACTGAGCCATCTTCCCAGCCCCTTGAGCTACACTTTCTAAAGTAATAAAAAAAATAAAGTAAAACAGAAACAGGAACTCAATTTTCCATTTTTCCTAACATTCCAACAGAAATTAGAGAATCCAGTAAAGATATAGCAATCCCAGGATGTTATAGAATCACTAGATGGTGAAAAAGAAGATAACAAAAATGAATTTCCTGATACAATGGGAAACAAAATCTGAAACTTCAGATTGTGATATAGCTAGAAAGTAGTTTCCACTAGGCCGTCTTTGATATTTTAGGTTTGTTTACACAGCAACATTCCTCTCAGGAAATGATTTTATTAATACTCAAGGGTTTGCAGCTTATAACCCAGCAACAAATAATGCTTCTAAATGTAAATAAGTATGATACTAGGAGTAACCAAGGCTAATTCCATTGCTATAGCTGATTAATAAGAATGATCTGGGGAATAGTCAGTCTTGAACTTTTTCAAACCTTTCTTCTTCTCCAACATGAGAAGTCCAAGGCAAGATATGTAAAACATTATCAGATGATTTTTAAGTGCTTTATTGATCAAACTAAAGGAAGTACATTTTCACACTTTGGGGGCCTGACTTTCAAAGAGACAGATCCTCACAATTATTTTATAGACAAAAGTTTACTGCTTTGGATTAGATGTTTTCTAGCCTTTCGGTTTTGCTCTCTATTATTTTGACAATTACATTGAAAAACATGATAAATCTATCATGTGTATGTTGGATTGTTCAGTGAAGCCGTCTCCAAACAAAGTGAAAATACTATACAAAGGGGTTACAATTACATGGGCAAGGTAATGAGTACATTTATAATCAAGCATTGTAGCCTACGCATTTGTTTTCCCGTCCCACCCCTTCCAATCTTCCCTCCCCACAAAATCCTCCCCCCTAACCCCACACCAAAATTGTAAAGTTCGTTTTCGACATAAAGACTTGTACATCTCATTATTTTTTTTTCCTTCTAATTGGTCAGCTTTGATGGCTTAAAATTCTTTGTTGAAGCTCTGTTTTAGATCTTGTATGAACTTCTTTACTTCATTAATTTGGTGTTCAGTGTTTATTCTCAAATCACTTAGTTGATTGGTTATGATTTCCTTGAACACCCATTCCTTCTGTTGAGTTCCATTCAGCATTCCCTTTGTGGTCTCCCTGACTTTCTTCAGCTCTTTGGTAATGGATTCCATGAATGACTTTAGTGATTTTGTGTATTCTCATCCTGCTCTCTCAATTCCTGTATTACTCTTTGATTAGCTTCCTCACCTTCACACAATCCTTGTAGTTCTCTTTGAGTGTTCTCAGCCTGCTCACGCCATTCCTGCCTTTCTCTTTGAATGTTCTAAAGCTGTTCATGCAATTCCTGTATCAGTTTTTGAGTAGCTTCCTCATGCTCATGATATTCCTGTATTCACCTTTGGTTTGCCTCCTCTCTCTCCCTATCACGCTCATACAGAGTCCTTTTTGAGTTTTCAGTCTTTTAATTTACCATGTTTACCAACAATGTTTGTAGAGCTATTTGGGAAGTCTCCTCTGGATTATTCATTATCTGTTCTGTCCCTTGATTATCATGAGTGGGAGTTGAGATACCCGGACTTGCCATTTTTCTGGCTTACTCTGCCCATTTGGGATGAAATTAACACCAGTTTTGTGCTAGAACACTATATTAAGGCAAGCATCAACCAAAATCTGTAGTTGCACAGTCAAAAGTCCGCAGACACAATCTAGTTTAACATGAAACAACTATATATTAATGGGCTACGAACCGCAAAGAAGAATTAGGCAAACCAGAAATTATTAGTTTTAGGGAGAGATGTGGATAAAATTAGGAATAGAGGGATGTGGGAAGGCCCAGGGAGAATTAACTTAACTAAGTCCTAATCTCAAAGCCAGAAATAGGTTGGATAGAATGAAAGTAGAGAGATAGAGAAAAAGAATAAAGAGAAAGAGAAAAAAGAGACAAGAAAAAATAGAAAAGAAAAAAATTAAAAATTAAAATTGCCATGCTTAAAAATTATGCAAATTGAAAACAAAATGCTGTGAGAGGAACGTGGATAAAATGAGAGAAGGGGAAGAATATAAAGGAGTTGTGAAAAACTTACAAAAAATGCTTAAAATATTATATAGGTATAAAGAAATAGTACTGCTATTAAGGAATTTAAGTCTAAGAGGTTTGAATTGAGTCATAAATTTCTGGATTAAGTGTGTACACAATGGGGGATAAGGTCTAATAATCGACTATGGGTACATCTGAGGATGTGCAGAACATCAATTAAGTCACACAAAGAATAACGAAAGAGAAGAAAGGTTGAAAAGAATGAGAAAGAAAAAAAAAGATCAAAAGTTCAGTAGAGCTAAACAAAAAACAAAAAAAAAATTTTTAAAGAAAAATGCACACACACATATACCCCTAAAATAAAAATTGTAAGAGGAAGCAAAAAAAGTTACTACAAAATAATTTTTTAAACTTAAAAATTAAAGATTAAAAAAAGTTTTAGAAAAAGAAAATTTATACAATGTACCAAAAAAAAGTTCTTGATTTTTTTTTTGGGGGGGGCATGGGAAGATCCTGTATCTTCCATTTGTCCATAACCACTCTCTTGTTGGAGTGTCTGGTCTGCTTGTGGTGTTTGATTTTCTTGTGACTTGGTTGGCTTCTTAAGTCAGACTGTTTGAGCAGACTTAAAAATGCTTTGCTTTACCCAGGATTTTGTGTTCTTCCACCCAGCCTAGTTCAATGGGAGGGAGATCTGCTTTGAGTATCACAAAAGAGGGAGATGGCTGTTTCCTCTAGTTTGGAGATGCTGTGATGAGGCTAAGTTCTGGGTAGAGTTGATGCCTTTCAGCAAACAGTAGCATTCCCTGAGGGGCTAGCTTGTGAGACATTCACATAGTCCAGCCTAGAGCCATACTCAGGGTTTATGTTTACTTACTTTCCATTGATTGACAAGGCTGCTGTAGGGAGGTGAAGCCCCTGGCTCTGTTTACTCAGTGAAGAAAGCCACTCCTTGGACTGGTGACCCTGGCTGGGTGACTTTTCCCTGGGTGGAGCTGAGTGTAGCAGGTCAGGTTATGTTCTTGTAACCTGCTAAATAACTCTACTTTTCTTCCAAGTTCTGAGTTGGAGCTAGCAGCTCAGCTGGGCCTTTGTCAGTATCAAAGATGGAAATCTCCAGTAGTGTGGGGGAAGGGGTGGCTTTCCCTCCTCTGCCCCCTGAGAAGGAGTGAGGATGTGAGACTTCTACTCACACCAAGTCTTGGTTCCTGTGTACTCTCTGGTCTGCAAACTGCAGGATGAAGATGTCTGCTCCTTTTTGGTTCTTGCTGGTATTGAGTAGAATCCATTCGCCCGCCGTGTCTGGCTCCTTCATTTGGGACTCTCTGTCCTGCAGGTATGGCAGTTATGACCGCCCTCACTGCAGCTCCAGCCGCAGCCGCGGCTGCTGGCAAGTGCTCAGATCTATCTCCTTGCCTGGAATTTCTCTCTCTGGCCTAACTCTCTGTACTGTGATGGCACACTTGGTATGATTCTCTGGCTTAGGATTGTTCACTGGAACACTAAAACTGCTTTCTATGCGAGAGCTTGTTTAGCCTCCAGCTTATCCTCTGCCATCTTCCTGGAACTCCTCCAAACAAAGATTTCTGTTCCCTTCTTCACTGCTAATTAAAGTTTAATTATTGCTCTTTAAATGATGACAAAACGTGTTACTTTAATGAATATTATCATTGCATCAGGTGAAGACAGGAGTGTCTGTGATTGCTTTTTAAATTGTTTCCAAGTATTTTCCTCCACTATTTTAATTATTGCCTTTGTTCTGGTCTTCTAATCAGGAACACAGGGTTACACAAAAAGATCTTCTAAAGATATAGGATGTTAGGCAGAAAAAAAGATATGTATAATTAAAATTTTCATCTCTTAAGGTACTGAAAAGCTCAGAAGACATCTTGCTGTTAGTGGCATGGTTATGATGACTTGAATGTTTTGGTTCTTAAATTAAGTGAAATGCATGTAAAATGTTACAGTTGTTCCAAACAATGATTATGGCTTATACTTTTCTGCTCCAATGAGATGAAAAAAACTCTGTCAAGGTTGGAGGGCATATCGATTTTCTGGTAGAAGTGTTAATGTTAGAAAGCCAAGGGAGATTCCTAAAACAGCACTGCCTATCATGAATCAGTTCATTATACTTATGGCACATAAGTATATAAACATACAAATATGAATTGAGTGAGAAATGTCTGATTTACACAATTGATTCAGTGTCAACTAAAAGCAGAAAACACTTTTTGACATTTATATAAACTAGTATATCTAGTGAGGATTTTAAAAATTTTAGAATATATATTTTAATGTTTATGTCAAATTATTTGTTTATTTTTCACTGTTTATTTTTAATTGTTGTCAGTCGTGGGACTTGAAATCGGTGCCTGGACATTGTCCCTCAGCTCTTCATCTCAAGACTAGTGCTCTACCACTTGAACCAGTGCTAGTTTTCTGGTGGCTCATTGGTGATAAGAGTCTCACAGACTTTCCTGCCTAGGTTGGCTTTGAACCAAGATTCTCAGTTCTCAGTCTCCTTAGCAGATAGGGTTGCAAACATGAAACACTGGCTCCTTGCTACACTATTATTATTTACACATTTATGAAGAATGGAGATGTAATCACATTCATTTATATGTTGTGTCATGACCAAGCTATATCATATTCATTAATTTCTGTATGTAACATTCCTTTTTAGTGAGACTGCTAAAAATCTTATCTTTTGGCAGTGATGAAATATCTCTTCTTAAGTATAATCACTTTGCTTCTTGTGCTATACAATTAATATATTTACTTTTAGTCTTGGAAGCCTGTTAATTAAACTTATATAAAACAAGAAATTAATATGAAAGAAATTCATGGTTCTATTACTTGCTTTAGGAAAACAATTATGCCTGTTGTTTTCAATTATATTTCTGTGGGAATGTGTAAAATTCATTGATTTAACTATTAAAATCGATAACAGTTACATTATATCAAGTTGATTCAAACTTGAATGTGAAAAATTGCACACTTAACCCAAATGTACCTCCACTTTTTTCTACCACATATTAAAATACCAGTAAAGCAAAGCTTGGTGTTAGCAGCTCATGTGTAGAATACTAGAAACTCAGGATCCTAAGACCTGAAGATTTTTGTTCCATGTCAGTCTAAGCAGACAAAACTGTGAAAACTTATCTCCAATTGTCCAGCAAGAAGGAGAAGTTGAGTATATGGCTCAAGGAATAGAATGTCATCAGCCATGAGCAAAAAATGCAAGGGAGACTATTAAAAATTGAGTTCAAATCTTAAAAATGGCTTATACACACAAAACAACAAAAAAAGTAGTATGAACATGAATAATGATGTCAAAATAGTAGAAAAGATCATGAGAAATATTGTGTAAGCATCTGGAAGACAGAAATCATTTGACAGGGTTTTAATTCACGAGAGGGAAAAGTCGCAGTCTCATTTGTACAATCTCATTGTACTGATTGTTTTGAAACCTGGCTAATGGGTAACCCGTGAAAGAGTAGATTGGATGACCTGACATAGCAGACATTGCCAATAATTATGCACCATGTCACTCTGGTGAAATCTAAAATTGTGCTTGTTAATTTAAATAAAACCTCATGAAAGAGAGTGTTTGGTTCACATATATAAGGATCTTTATTTTGAGGCTTCAGATCAGTGCTTTTGTTTATCACCACTCCTGCTTTACCTTCACTCCCTTGTACATCTAAACCATACTAAACTGCACCAAGCCAAGGCTTTGAACTAGAGCCCCCTGCCTTAATTCCTCCTTTCACCTGCTACAACACATTTCACATGCGATCTCTGTCTTAGCATTAGTTGCTGTCATTCTAATCCCCACCAGAAAACTCTTTCATTCATGCAAACCTACAATAAATAACCTAATTAGAAAAAGGAGTAAGGATTTAGCATTGGCTGAGGCTCTCATCTGTAGGTTTGTTCCCTAATAAATCTGTGCTACACTATCACTTTTCTCTACATGGCTTTTGAGTCAGACAAGTGATTGATTCGGTTTGATGTAATCCAATTTTTCCAGACTTACTTTGGAAGATTTGATCTGTGCCAAGGAGCCCTCGTGTTTCCCCTAACTCTTCCTGTAACATTCTAAAATATCTGGACATTGAGGTCTTCGATCCATTTGGAATCGATTCTGGTGCAGGAGGATATATAAGGAACTAAATTCATTTTTCTGTGTACAGCCAATTCTACCGGCACACATTTTTGAAGAGACTGTTTTTCTACCCTCCTGTGATTCTGGCTTCCTTATCAAAGATTATGTTCCTATAGGAGTGGATTCATTTCTGGGCCTTCAATTCTGTTGCATTGATGGAATTCTGTGCTTTCATTGAAAGAATGGCATTACACCATTCCGGAGGAAACGGAAAGACTGGAAATTAGCTAGATTTAAATAAATATATGTTGCATTGTTTTCCTCATTTGTAATAACTAGATATGTCCATAAATCTACAAATTATCCAATAGATAGTAAAGGACAAATAATTACAATTGGACATAATTAACTAACAGCACTGTAAGCATTCACATGGCAACAACAAGGGAAAATATTCTTAGGAGAGAATCAAAATGGCTCAATAGCTATGTGCATATGACCATATAAAGTGATGATTATTGCAATGAACTCTAAGAATCAATAATACATGTGAAATACATATATCTGTATATAATTTTAATAGATGTCATAAAATTAACTGACTTCTCAGTAATCTCAAAAGCAAAATTTTAAGTTCAGAAGATAAAATTGAGGAAAGTTTTCAACACATATACTAAAATACATAGGGGAAACTGTAAGAGAGAAAAGATAAGATGAAAATGAGAGTAGCTATCTATTGAAGAATTCATAAACATTTTCCAAAACTATACAAGAGAGTTGGGGTACAGCTCAGTCATAGGACTAGACTAATATATACAAAGACATGGATTCAATATCCAAGAAAGCCAAATAATAAGTTAATAAATAGCAACAATAAAATAATTCTTTGAAATAAATACTTTCATATTAGAGAGGCCTGAATCCTACCAGTAAGAAAAAAATACTTTCAATTCTTGTATACAATGACATGAAACTACAAGAATGAAGAGGAAATGGTTTTCCTTTTCTATCCTTTCCTTTCCTTTTCTGCTTTCTTCTTTTCTTTTTCGTTTGGCACTACTGGTGCATGAAGCTAAATCTCTGACACTTTAGATTATTTTTCAGAGGAGGTCTTGCATTTGGCCAAGCCTCCCTTGATCAATAATCTCTTAAGTATGGCTTCCACAAACGTGAGATAACAGGGAAATTACACTATATCTAGCTTTCTTTATTTTTGTTGTCTCTCACGAATTTATTATTAGATCTGGCCCTGGATATCAATCTTCTAAAATTCGTCCTTCTAATTAGCAAGGTATATTTCATCTCAGGTTGGACCCGGCAATTTTTCAATGTAAACATTCAATATTGACTTATGTTTTCTAGATATCATTAAATTCAATCGAGGTTAGGATACATCTTTATGATGTTATAAGAAGTACAGAGAAAAATACAATCCTCAACAGAAAGAACATTGCTGGAAGAATACCAATACCAAATTTCAAACATTACCATAAAGCCATAGTAAACAAAACAGCTTGGTACTGGCACAAGAACAGACCTCAGGACCAATGGAATAGAATTGAAAACCCAGAAATAAACCTACAGTCCTATAGCCATATAATCTTCCATAAGGGAGCTAAAAAATAGAATGGAAGAAAGACAGCCTCTTCAGTGCATGGTGCTGGCAAAATTGGTTAACTATTGTAGAAAACTAAAGCTAGATCCTTATATATCACCCTGCACCAGAATCAACTCCAAATGGATCAAAGTCCTCGGAGTCAAAGCAGACACTCTGAAAACATTTGAGGATGGAATAGGAGAAAACCTAGGTCTCCTTAGCACAGGCTGAAATTTTCTTAATAGAGACCCAGAAACACAAGAAATCAAAGAAAGAAAGGTTGGACAAATGGGATTGCACGAAATTGCAGAGCTTCTGCATGGCAAAGGACATAGCTAGCAAGATCAATAGAAAGCCCACGGATTGGGAGAAGATCTTCACTAGCCATACAATGGACAAGGGTCTCATATCTAAAATATACCTGGAACGCAAAAAATTAAATCCCCCAACAACAAATCTTCAAAGAAACAACTGCCCAATAAATAAGTGGGCTAAAGACGTGAAGAAAAACTTCTCTGAAGAGGAAAGAAGGATGGCCAATAGACACATGAAGAAATGCTCAACCTCTCTAGCCATAAAAGAAATGCAAATCATTCTTTCTGATGGAGGCATAGAATTCCATTGTGTATATATACCACATTTTCTTGATCCATTCATCTACTGAGGGGCATTTGTTAAGAAATGGAAAAACTTGGAAAAAATTATATTAAGTGAAGAAAGCCAGGCCCAAAGAAACATAGGTCCCATGGTTTCCCTTATTTGTAATATCTAGTATGTGTATGAGTCAAGTGGAAAAGGTCAGATAATGTGATGTCAGGAAAATGAACCCTTAGATGTGTATTTTAATGTTTTTTTTTTCTTTCATGCATGTGTTTCTAATGCATTTATAAGATTATCTCTTTGTTGCTTTGTATGTCCCTCCCCCACAGTATAATCCCTGCTTTCACTATATTTGATGTCAGTATAACTTGTGGAGGAGATGTGGAAAAACCAGTTGTTTAAGGATACAGGTGGACCTGTTGCAAAAATGAGAAGTACAAGTTGTCATGTCCAAAACGAGCTTTACAACGTCGGTGCGGGGGGGGGGAGGAAGGGGGTGAAAGGAGAAGGATTGGGATTGGGGGGGAGGGGGGAGGCTGGGAAGGGATGTGAAGGGTAAACAAAGGAGGAGGCTGCAATGCTTGGTAAGAAATGTACGCATTATCCTGCCCATGTAATTGTAACTCCTCTGTACAGTATGTTCAAATATAAAATTAAATTAAATTAAAAGAAAAGAAATGCAAATCAATACAACATTGAGATAACACCTCATCTCAATTAGAATGGCTGTAATTCAGAACTCTAATAACAACAGATGCTGGAGGGGATGTGGACAGAAGGGAACCTTACTGCATTGTTGGTGGGAGTATAAATTTGTTCAACCACTTTCGAAAGTAGTATGGAGGTTCCATATATGATACCACATAGAGCTCCCCTATGACCCACCAATCCCACTTTTGGGCATTTATCCAAATGTTCACAAAAAAGACCACACTAAAGCTACCAGTACAACTGTGTTTATTGAAGCCTTATTTACCATATCTAAGATATGGAACCAACCCAGATGCCTCTCAGTAGATGAATGGATCAAGAAAATGTGGTATATATACACAATGGAATTCTATGCCTCCATCAGAAAGAATGACATTTCCCCATTTGTTAGGAAATGGAAAGACTTGGAATAAATTAAGTTAAGTAAGCCAGTTCCAAAGAAACATAGGTCCCATGGTTTCCCTTATTTTCCATAACTAATATGTGTCTGTCAAGCAGAAAAAGTCAGATAAGTTGATGTTAGGGAAATGAACCCTAAGATAAGGATTCAAATGCTATTTTTCTTTCACGCAATTGTTTCTTACACATTTATAAGATTATTGCTTTGCTGCTTTGTATGTCCCTCCCCCATGGTATAACCCATGCTTTCATTGTATTTGATATTGTTATAATTTGTACAGGAGAAGGGAAAAAACAAATCGATTAAAGAGGGATACACGTGGTCCCATTGATAGAATGAGACGTACAAGTCGTTATGTCGAAAACGAACTTTACAAATGTGGTGGTATGGAGCAGGGTTGGTTCGGGGGGGAGAGGGAGGATAGATGGGAAGGGGAAACAAAGGAGGAAGCTACAATGCTTGATAAGAAATGTACTCAACCTCTTGTGCATGTAATTGTAACCCTTCTGTACAGTATTTTCACAATAAAAAACACAAATAAAAGAACACAGAGAAATCCCTTGAATATTTTCCAGTTTATTTATATATTTCTAGTATGACATCACAAGTAGTACACTAATACTTCACAAGTACTTTATACAGACTTCAGTTATTTAAACTATTTTGTGCAAATATTAAGTCTATTATAGTTTTATCAACTCTATATGAATATACCATATTTACAGATACGTTTCTTACCAAAAATAAGTCTGTCTCGTTCTTCACTTTTATAATTAAACACACTACTTCTCTTTGTTCCAACCCAAACCTGTTTTATCCTGGCAACCAACGCATTTTTTTCCTCTGATTTCTCGATCATGCAATAAATAAGCTTTTAGGATTGCGTTCTTATCTTTGGTAGATTATTCCCAGGTATTGGATGCCTTAATATTGTATTGTGTTCACTCGAGTTGCTTTTTGGTTCTGTCATTATAAAATTTAGCATAATTTGTTTCCCATTCACCTGAAGAAAGCCTGAATTGATTTCAATTTTTTTGACTAAAGGAAATAATGCTGCTATAAACCTCTGTGTTTTGGCCTTTGGGTGAACATTACATTTTATTTCTATAAGACAATGCGTGAAGAGATCTTCCTGTGCTATACTGTGAGTGGTTGTATATTTCATATTCTAGGAACCTGACAAAATTTGTTCAGAAGTGGCTTTCCTATTCGACATCCTGCCAGTTTCCAGTTTCTCTGTTTCTTGATAGCATTTAGTATGGTCATTATTGTATTATGGGAAGTTATTCTCATACATGTTTTATGATGTAATTTTAGTTTCAATGTACATTTGATGACTAATGATGTTTTTCTTGTGCTTATTTCCCACAAGATGTATTGTTTTGTTTTGTAATTGATGTTCTATTTTAACATTAGGTTTTGAGAGTTCTAGGCAGAGTTTAGACTTCAGTCATTCTTCAGGTATAGGATTTGCAAATATTTTATCCTTGACTATGGGTACCCTTCATCATCATTATATTCATCATCATCATCTACATCATCATCACTGTTAGTACAACTATTATTATTTTTGTACATGTACATATCCTCTTGGGGTTTGAACTCAGGGTCCTTGAGATTTCTTGCAATTTGTTAACAATTTACCATTTGACTCATGCCAAACTTCTGCCTTTTTGCCATTAATCAGAGGTACAATTCTCAGGGACTTCATTTTGTGGGCTGCCTTCAAATAGCAACACTCAAATCACAGCCTCCCAAGTAGCTAGGATGAGATACATGAGCCCCTTACTCCCAACTTCTATTCACTACTTGCATATGAGCTTTCACAGACTAAACTATTTTACACTTTTATTGTTTTCTACTACATCAAGCTTTCTTTTCCTATAATTTTAATGCTAAATTTAAGAATTCTTCATTTCAAAAATTGTCAAGACATCTTTCTGTGCTTTACATTTACATCACTATTTTTGTTTTATATGCCACGTTTTAATCCTGATTGAAGTTAATATTTGAATAAATTATGTTTAAATCAATGTTCACTTTTTAATTCTCCCCAATACTCTCTACCCTATCACCACTTATTAAGGAGAATGTCATTCCCCAAATGTTTGTTTTACACTCATTAAATTTACCTTGATAATATGTGTGTGGCTCTAATATGGTGCCCTACAGAGCCATTGAGTTGTATAATCTTTCCTCTACAATTTGTATAACAATTTTACACTGAGTGTTAATATTGTACAGAGATATATATTCCAGTTGGTTTTTCTTTGTCAATGAGTCAAAAAGTGCTGATCAAGTGTTTTCAAAAATTGTCATAAAATTATAAATAAAACTGTGAAACTGGGTACTGGTGGTTCATGCTTATAATCCTAGCTGCATAGGAGGCTGAGATCTGAAAATTACTGTTCAAAGCCAGCTGAAACGGGAATGTGTGTGTGAATCTGATCTCCAATTAACCACCAGAAAACCAGAAATGACACAGTTGCTCAATGGATAGAGGCCTCACTTTGAGCTGAAGAGCTGAGGGACAGTGCCCAGGCCAGATTTCAAGCCCCATGAATGACCAAAAATAGCGGTATGGGGGACAATTAATATCTTTGTTCAATTATATCCTCCAATCCACAAAAACTATATGTCTCCATTTATTTAGATTTTTGCTTTTACATTCAGCATTGTATAATTTTCAATGACAGTGGGTGAATAGCACTGAAATACATTTTGATGATGTGTGAAGCTAGCACACAGATATTCTAAGAAAACAGTTGAAAATTAAGGGGCAATGGTAATGGAGAAAGACACAAAAGTTTAATAAGGCCCTTGATCAATATGTGAGTGTAAAATATTTCAGTAAGATTACTTCTTACAAATAATATACACCAACTAATAAATATCTTCCAAAGGTATTGGTAGTCAAGTATGACATAAAGGATATAAACAGATGTTGTGTTGAAATGAAAGAAAGATAGATGAGAAAACGTAGCAATTGTGTAAATTAAGAAATTTCTTCAATATTTTGAGGGCTCATGGCTCACTGGATTAAAAGTCTGTTGGTATCTAAGATAATACTTAAATGTTAGACATGAGCCTATTTTTAGACTGCTTAAATCTATTGTTTTTGAGTCAGTATTCTTTTTGCCGTTGTTGTTTACATGGATTTACTTTGGAAACACTAATATTACATGGGATAAATGTGTAAAATAAAGTACATTATCTAATTATATGAGGTTTTAAAATTGCCCCATCTGTAGAGGTAGAATATGAAATAATTGCTGCTCAAGTGGAAGGTAAGTTGAAATTATGACAGGAAATGACTACTAATAAATATTGGAGTATTTTGAGAGGGTAGTGATGATAAAATGTTCTAGAACTGAGGGTGATATTCATAGTCCAAATCTTTAACTTTCTAAGAATTGTACTTTATTGAAGAAATACAGATTACATTTGCTTTAACCTTAGGAAAAATTTTAGATTAGTAGTGGGTGAATCTGAGTGATAATTTAGAATTTAATATCACACAATTCTCAAAGGTATAGTTTTAGTATGTTGATGAATAAGACTCTCAATAAAATATTATGTGATATATCCTCTGAGTGACTACATATGACATTGTGAATCAGTGAATATTCTACAAAATTATGTAAATTGTGGGATGAAATAGAATTGAGAGGGATGAGAGATAATGATCATCAAGATGCAGTATATTGGGCTGGGAATGTGGCTTAATGTAGACTTAGTGTTATTGTTTTATATGCATGTGTATACTTGTGTAATACCCTCAATGGGCATGTCAATATGTTATTACATGTTATTGTAAAAGGTTTTGCTATGTATATTCCTGTACATGTGTCTCATGGGACATATGTTGAAATATATTTTGTATATAAAGTTATGATTCAAAATGTTGTATCATAGCAGCAACTTTATGTGTAATATCTAAAAGATTGCCTCTATGTTTAACAAACTGACAATATCACTTTAAGTGCCAAGAACCAATGTATAAGGATTCCAATTTCTACATAGTGGTTGTGCAGTGCTCTCTTATTGTTTCTTTTTCCACTAATCACTATATGTATGCAATGTCTAGGTATGTTATGACCTTTCAATATGTTCTTTGGTTGTTTGTATATTAGTATAGAGATACTTATTTGGATTTTTTGCTATATGTTACTTCCCCAGCCCTCGGCCCCTCTATAGAAGATTGGTAAGGGTCTGGGTCTTGCAGATTCCTCTTGCAGGTCCCATAGGGCACCTTACCTCCCCCCAATAAGGGGAGTAGGGTGTGGGCCTAGGACTCTCAAGGGCACCCAAGTCATAGGGGGTAACATTCACCCTCGTTTTGACTTCTACTGTACATGTCTTGCTGCGTTCTTGGTGGAATTTGATCCATTCCTTTTCTTACATACTTCCCAAGTCCTCCTTTACTCCTTCTAGGCCTAATGCTGCCTTCTCCTCCTTCTTCTGTGAAATAAAATTACCCATACTAAGGGTTTCACTTACCTTGAGAGAGCGTTTAGCTTCAGCCAGTAACTTTTCCTTTCAAGCCCCACGTTGGGAGCCAGATGTCGGGTCTTTGTCTGTCCCACGAAAGACAGATGGGGTCCAAGGAAAGGTTAGTGCGGCCGCTTGCCTGTTCCCCAGCCTCCCTTAGCCCAAGAGACAATCAGACACAGCAGGAATTCAAGTCAAGCAAGGACTCGTTTATTAACACAGATCAAGCCCTTTCTAAAGCAAAAGACTGCGTGGGAGGGGAGGAAATGGAAACAACCAATCACTGTAAAGGTCACACCTTATCATGCGCTTAAGCTTCCACAAGCTGTTTACACACTGAACTTAAACAAATCAGGCTCTCCCACTCAACTTCCCCTCAGGGCAATGTTTGATGCCTGTGTGCCCACACTGTCCTCATAAGTCTTGTGTCGTGCCCTTTATGAACGCATAATCTGTTTTAAACCTTATAATATTTCAGTTATGATATGTGATATCAGAAATCCACTGTGACATCATGACCATTGTGACATCATACTGACAGACATCATGAACACTGTGATATCATAATCCTCCTAGGACTTCAACAAATTTGCAAGGACACCTGCCTTTGTAGATAACACAATACATTCGTGAACTCATATTCTCTGTGATTTCATGACAAATGAGACCCTTTATGCCATTTGGATATCACCAACCAATTGTGACATCATAGACCTACTGTGACCCATTACCTGTATGGCATCACCAACTAATTATGACATCAAAACTTTTGTGATATCACAATGTGACATGATGTTCATGACATCGGTCAGTGTGATGTCACAGTTGTCATGATGTCAGTGGATTTCTGGTATTTCATGTTACATGAAATATGAGGTTGAAAAATGAGGGCAGAAAGGTCTAAGATATCACAATGTTAACATAACACAAAAGTTATGAGGACAGATTTTAGTGATATCACATTGTGTTAGTGATATCACAATGGCACTGTGATATCGCAATGTAATTATGACTTCAAAATGGTTATGTAGGTTATGTAGGCACAAAAATGTGTTTCTGATATCAACTCTCATGTCACATTTGAAATACAATGAAATCACAGAATAAGCATTCACAATGTGTCTATGATATCACAATGAGAATTATTGTCATAATGGGATTATGTCATTGAGTTTGGTGATATCACAACGAGTTGATGCTCTCATAATGAAAATGTGATGTGACACTGTGGAGGGTGTCACAAACACTTTTTGATGTTATAAAGGCATGCCTGATCTCAACTGTCAGTTAACAAGGGTATGGGTACACAAGGGGACTGTACTGTTGAAAAGGGCATGGGTTTTTCAAAGGAGCTAAGAGGTCATAATAGATTTGAGATGTCACAATGGAATCATGATGTCACAATGACAATGTTGTCACAATGGGTTTGTGATGTTGTGCTGATGATGATGTCAAAATGGGTTTGTGATGTCACAACGCGTTTGTAATATCAAAATCAAATGTCCAATTTCAATAGCTACTAGTTCACAAGGAGGATACTGTAATAATCAGCAGGGCCCCAATAATCTATAGGGTCCCATAATCAGCCAGGCACCATCTCCTGGGCAGCTGGAAAGGACAAAGTATGCCACCAAAGAAGGTGGGGCATTCTGTGGGAGGGGCTGGTGCATTAATCAACAGGTGTTTAGCTGTTAAGTGATTGGGCTGTAGGCAGTTTGGTATGTGACAGTTGAAAGC
Source organism: Dipodomys merriami (assembly GCF_024711535.1). Lineage (NCBI taxonomy): Eukaryota > Metazoa > Chordata > Mammalia > Rodentia > Heteromyidae > Dipodomys > Dipodomys merriami. The sequence continues at coordinate 3,915,169 of NW_027202416.1, read as the reverse complement.
TGTTAGGCAGTTGGAGTAGAGAAGTGTTACAGACTTTATATAAGCTACATGATCAGAGAAATAGAAGGAAAGAGAAAAAAGGAAAAGTCCTGGAAGGAAGGAAGTGGTGTGATAGCAGAAGGGGAAAAAACCTTGGAGGAGAGGAAGTTGAGGGGGGGCAGTAGGTGAAGGATGGCAACTGACGAGGCAGGCAAAGCCGTTCAGACATGGGGAGAGTGGAGAGGCCTGAAGAGAAGAAGGAACTGGTAGAAGGGAAAAATGGAAAGACATTGAAGGATGTATAGTTCTGTAGCCAAGGAGAGACAAAGGGAAAGGGGAAAAAGGCTTGCCCTCCCCTTTGTTTGGAGCTTTGGCTATCATAATTTTGGGGGTTGGTGGTTTGGAGAACATTTATTATGTTAAATGTGTCTCGATGGATTCTCTTGAACTACAGAGTTCCTAATTTTCAGAAACCCCATCGAGATAATCCATTTGGATAGCATCAGGCCTTGTCCCAAGGGAAAAATCTTCATAGGTGAAAGTGTCAACCCTCAGCGTTAAGAGTCTTCCTTGAGTCTTTGTCTCCAGAGGACCAACATTGACAAAAGTCATTTAGGTTCCTTTAGCGGTGTGTCTAAGAAAACTTCCCAGCCTGTTTTGGAGACCCCCTCTGGAGGTCATTTGCCGCTTCTGGGAACTCCTTGAGAGGTCATGTAGGGCTTCCTTGGGAAGCAATCTGGAACCTCATCAAGAGTACATCTGAGACTTCCTTGAGAAGCCATCTGAAACCTACCATGGAAGTCGTCTGGGGCCTTCTCCAGGGGCCATCTTGGACTTTCTCCAGAGGTCATCTGGGGCTTCCTCGGGAGGCAACCCGAGAACTCTTCAAAAATAGGCTTTAGGACTTCCTTAAGAGGCAATCTAGGACCACCTCCTGAGGTCATCTGGAACTTCTTTGAGAGGTCAGCTTGGGTTACCTTGATGACAAATGTATAACCGTCTTCAGACATCATCTGGGACTTCCTTGAGAAGCCATATAAGAACTTCTCTGGAGGTCATGTGTGTCTTTCTCAAGAGGGTTATCTGGACCTTCCTCTGGGGTTCACATATAGCTCTTTGAGTGGCCATCTGGGAGCTATTGGAGAGGTAATCTCGGCCTCATTGAGAGGACATCTTGGACCTCCTTTGGAGGTCATCTGACACTTCCTTGGGGAGCTATTTGGAACCTCCATGAGAGATTATCTAGGGCCTCCTAGGGACGACATATGTAACATTTTCCAGGGGTCATCTGTGGCCTCCTCAAGAGGCAATCTGGGACATTCTCTCTGTCATCTGGGACCTCTTGTCGTCGTCAACATTGAGACGGATAGGACATGTAAGTTAAGCGTCTGTGCCTATTGGTCTGTTTGCTGATAGTTTTACCTGTGTCCTGTATGCATCTCTGTTTACTCCTTTCCTCAGGATTGGAGAACAAGGCCATATCCAAGTTGCCATATCCAAAAAATATTCTCCCCCAGGGTTATAGAGGCCCTCAGAGGAAGATGCATTGATGTACTCTCTCCTATTCTTTGCCATCAGCACCTGTCATGTTAAGTCCTCCTATACCAAAAGTGGTTACTTTTATCAGCCTGAGGTGGTACAATGTGGTATGTTACCATTATTACCCTTGAAAGAGGAACATGGAGGAGATGGGGGGGCAGGACCCCATTTGAATATATGGTCCCTTTACAACTAGTGACCTGTATAACTTGAAACAGCAAACTCCATCCTTTTCAGAAAAAAACAAACAGGGACTCATTATTTCATTAGAGACAGTAATTTTCACACACAAGCACATCCGGAATGAGTGTCAGCAAATTTAACAGGTGCTTTTCACCTGGTAGAAAAGGGAATGAATCCTGTTGGTGATTTGAAAGTAGTACTTGGACCAGACAGTAGCCCAAATATTGAACCAAACCATTTGGAGCAAGTCTTTCCACAGACTTAGCCAAGCTGAGAGTAACAGTGATCGAGGTAGGGAAGTGCTTACCTATTATTGCTAGGTTTGATTAGCAGGGATACCGCAGTGGCTAGAAAGCCAAGTCATCAAACTAAGGTGAGTGAGATGGGACAGTTCCCCAGTGAGTACCCTAATGCTTTTCTGGAACTTCTCCCAGAAGACTATAGGAGATATAGGCCTATAGATCTTGAAGCCCTGGAGAATCAAAGAGCCCTAAATATGGCCTTTATTAGCCAGTCAGCCCCAGATATTAGAAGAAAGCTTCAAAAGTTAGAAAGTTTTGAGAGAAAGGTGTATTCTAAGTTGGAAGTGGTTACCCAGTAGGTGTTTGAAAACAGAGATACCCTGGATAAAAAAGACTCTAAGATTTGGGCATTTACCCAAATGTTTACAAACAAGACCACACTAAAGCTACCAGCACAACCATGTTTACTGCAGCATTATTTACCATAGCTAAGATATGGAACCAACCCAGATGCCCTTCAGTAGATGAATGGATCAAGAAAATGTGGTATATATACACAATGGAATTCTATGCCCCCATCAAAAAGAATGACATTGCCCCATTTGTTAGGAAATTGAAAAACTTGCAAAAAATTATATTAAGTGAAGTAAGCCAGGCCCAAAGAAACATAGGTCCCATGTTTTCCCTTATTAGCAATATCTAGTATATGTATGAGTCAAGCGGAAAAGGTCAGATATTGTGATGTTAGGAAAATGAACTCTTAGATATATATTTTAATGTTTTTTCTTTCATGCATGTTTTTCTAACGCATTTATAAGATTATTTCTTTGTTACTTTGTATGGCCCTCCCCCACATTATAACCCCTGCTTTCACTATATTTGATGTCAGTATAACTTGTGGAGGAGATGGGGAAAAACAAGTCGTTTAAGGATACAGGTGGACCTGTTGCAGCAATGAGATGTACAAGTTGTCATGTTGAAAACGAGCTTTACAACGTCGGTGCGGGCTGGGGGGGGGATGATTAGGTGGGGGGAGGGGGGAGGCTGGGAAGGGATGTGAAGGGTAAACAAAGGAGGAGACTGCAATGCTTGGTAAGAAGTGTATGCATTATCCTGCCCATGTAATTGTAACCCCTCTGTACAGTATGTTCACAAATAAAGTAAAATAAAATAAATTTTAAAAAAAGACTCTAAGAAAGGGGGTTGAGTTTTGATAGGAGCACCAGAATAGGGATCAAGAAACCTTGGGCAAAGACAGTACAATTCATTTGCAAATGGCACTAGGGAACCTCTAGGACTAGATCAGTGAGCTTATTGCAAGCGAAATGGACATTGGGAAAAGGAATTTCTAAGGAGGAGAAAGATAGAAAACGACAGGTTATGTAATCACATTAAACACCTGGAAAATGTGTTCATAGCTCTGGAGTAACATGCAAAGGCGCTTGGGGCTCGGAATTCCAACTGTGTTCAATTTAAAAAGAAGCCCTCTGAACTTAAGAAGAAATGTGGCAAAGAAAAATTCACAGACTTCTATCTCAAAACACAGGCTTATAAAAGACTGAATCTCCAATATGTGCCAGTCAAAAGCAACCGAGAGGTTAAAAGCACATAGAAGAGCACATTGGAAAAAACAAAGAATTATTTGACGTGAAGAAAATATTTGAAGATATAAACTTGTGAGAGTCAAAAATGAGAAGAAAATCTTCAAAAGGAACCTAGAAAACACTCAGAATCAAATGAAATTCATTAGTCTGGATGAGTATGAGGAAAATTAGGGGATCACAGGCCAACAGAAGCACAAGACAGCAATACTGCCATCCTTGCTAAACACAAGAGAGACAAAGAAGAGATCCTGATGCTGCATTAAGAAATCGTGGACATGAAAAAGGAGCTGGGCCTGATATAAGAATGTATTAGGCTGAAGTACATGTCAGTTATAAGCTTTGAAGAGTGTCACCAGAAATTCAAACATTAGAGAAAGAAGGAAAGAATAGTTAGCAGAGAAGACGGGGAAGTGCTGTGTCATAGAAGATGAGGCCAAGAAAAGTAAACAGGAAAATATCAGGCTCAAGAAATAGATTGTTACTCTTCAGAAAGAGTTAAAGGACCACATGCTCTGATAGGGAATGCTGGGAAAAGGGGAAGAGCATTAGGAAGAAAAACAGAACAGCTAAACAAACAGCTGAAAGATCTGTCACAAAAATACACTGAAGTGGAAAACTAGAAAGAGAAACTATTAGAGTAAAATCTCCAAAACACTGCTGAGATCTTCATTATAAATGTAATGCAGAAGCATTGTGTCCCAATGGAACAGGTGGAGGTGGGAAAAAATACCTCACAATAGCAACTTTGCGAACTTAAGAGAGGAGCTGAAGAGCAAGCAAAGGTGTTGTGAGAAGATGCAGCAACCAAGAGGTTAAAAGCACAGTCAAAGGAACTCTCCTGTGACCCTGCCAAAACAGTTAGAGGTTAAGGAGCACATTGAGAAGGAGAGTGGGATCTTGAAATCAAGTTTGAGAGAAAAGGAGGAGGAAAAAATGGAAGAAGTCTCCAAGGTTCAGAGTACTGTACAGGAGGTAAAGAAACTAGAGACCCTAAGATACAGGGAACCATCTGAGGTGATCAGGTAACTTGGGCGATCACTCTAAAACCAGTGGGGTTTTTAGAGCTATTAGTCGTTAAAATTAAAGGAACAAGGAAAAACAGTTTTATAAGTGTGCAAGTGTTGACACTGAACTTGTAAAAAATTCATACAGGCTCAAGCTTTCTGTCAGTTTACGTGTAGATATTTGCACCCTGGTAAATTTTCTGAGGCTACTACCTAAAACTCTTCTGAAAACCAGTGGGGCATTAACCTGACAATACTTTTTAAGGTTTGTAGGTAATTTCCAACAGGTAAATGCTGAAAAGCTGGTACCTATGGAAAGAAATCATACGTGAGAAACCTCAGATGATGAATTTGGGAAAATGGACTTCACAGAGGTAAAGCCTGGAAGTATGGGTATTGGTATCTATGAGTAATAGTGGCCACACTTTTCCCCACCTGGCCACACTTCTTCTTTTCCCTTGCCTAGATAAGTCCTTTCCCAGAGGTGGGTTGCCCCCCTTCCTTTTAAGCCATGCTTCTCCACTATACATGGTGTAGGAAGCAGTTCAGTAAATAAACTTTTTTTCTGCCTGAAAAATAAGAAAAACAAATTGCCCAAACAGAACCAAGAAGAAAGAAATCAATTAAACATGTCAATTACCTACAATGATATAGTAGACATAATCAGAAATCTTCGAACAAGAAAACCCCAAGACCTCATGGATTCACTACAGAATTCTATAAGACCTCAAGCTCTTCAGAGAAATAGAAACAGAGGGAGTAATCCCAAACTCATTCTCTGAAGCCAATATAACATTCATCCCCAAACCAGGCAAAGACCAACAAAAAAGAACTACACACCAATCTGTTTGATTAAGACAGATACAAAGCCCCTCAATAAAATTTCAGCTAAAGGAATCCAGAAACATTTCAAAAAAATCATACATTATGACCAAGTGTGTTTCATTCCAGACATGCAGGGATAGTTTAACATATGTAAGTTAATAAATCTAATCCATCACATCAACAGATCCAAGGTCAAGAACCACATGATTATCTCCATTGATGCAGAAAAGGCTTTTGATAAAATTCAGCACTCATTTATGTTAAACGCTATGGATAAAATAAAAATAGAAAGAACATTTCATAAGATAATAAAAGCCTTAGATGGCACATCAAAGGCCAATATTATACTTAATAGGGAAAAAATTCAACCAATTCCCCTAAAAACAGGAACAAGGCAAGGATGCCCACTTTATCTACACTTCTTCAATATAGTTCTGCAATTCTTAGCCAGAGCAATAAGGCAAGAAAAAGACATTAAACGGATCCACATAGGACAGGAAGAATATAAAGAATCTCTTTTTGCAGATGACATTATTTTATAAATTACCGATCCCTAAAGCTCCATCCCCAAACTCTTAGAACTTATAAACCAATCTGGCAAAAAAGCAGGATACAAAATTAACAGAAATCAAGGGCCTTTCTGTATAGTAACAATGTACAAATAGAATGGGAAATCAAAGAAACAACCCCATCCACAATAACCTCAAAATAAAAAGTATCTAGGAATTAACCAACTAAAGATATAGAGGGTCTGTTTCATGAAAACTACAAAAGCCTTAAAAAAGGAATCATAGACATTACCAGGAAATTGGAAGAAATGGGAAAAAATATTTACCAGGAATATAACAGACAAGTGTGTAATATCCATTGTATTATAATATTCATTATATTATATATGGTGAAGTCAAGAAACGAACTCTTCACAAACCTAACAAACCAATATTGAAATGGTCAAGGAAGCTAAAGAAAGACTTATCAGAAGAAGAGATAAAAACGGCAAAGAAATACATGAGGAAATGTTCATCATCCCTGGCTGTAAGGGAAATGCAAATAAAAACAACTCTGAGATACCACCTTGGCCCCCAACCTAAATTCAGCCAACGACAAATGCTGGAAGGGATACAAAGAAAGAAACATTACTACATTGCTAGTGGGAATGTATCCTAATACCACCACTTTGGAAAGCAGTCTGGAGGTACCTAACAAAGCTTAATATCGACCTTCCTATGATCTGGCCATACCACTCCTAGATATCTACTCTGAACAACAGGAACCAGTATACAAAGACACACACACACACACACACACACACACACACACACACACACACACACACACACACACGTCTATAATTATTGCAGCACTGTTCACAATAGCCAAGATTTGGAAACAACCCAGATGAGCCATAAGTGATAAGTGGACCCAAAAATTGTGGGGCCTAAATACAATAGAATACCATGTAGCCTTTAGAAAGGACAAAATGATGGTATTTGCAGGGAAATAGATGGAACTACAACAAATTATTTGAGTGAGGTAAGCCAAGAACAATGAGACAAACAGCATATGATCTACCAGATACGTGGATGCTAAAGCCAAAACGCAAGAAGGTATGACAAAGTAAACAGAACTCAAGAAACAACGGACAGCCACTCATTTTGTTTTATCACCATTAATGACTACATGTTCTTGACTATGTAGACGGTAGAAATATGCACCCAATGGAGGGAAGCCAGGAGGAGAAACACAATCAGTGGAAAATGGAACAACATACAACAAAGGGGCCCATCAGCTGCACTGGACATAGAAGAAAAATAACTAAGCAACCCAAACACAGTAATGGGAAGAGATGAATGAGAGGGAAAGAAGGCAAGAGGGAATAGCCTACATTAAGCAAAAGGAAAAAAAATGTAAATATCACCTGAGGTGGGAAAAATAATTTGGATTGTAAAAGCTCATAGAATTAACAAACTTTGGATCATGATAACAATAATTTGCCTTGTCAAGGTTAAAATATGTTTGTGACTTTAACTAAGTATCACAATTCCATAATACTGTGAAATACGAGAAATATATGTAATCACCTACCTCAATTTTTACAAAAATGTGTGAGAATGGAAGGTTTAGGAGGGATGAGTGACAATGTTGTCAGACACCTTGTATTTGTGTACTGTTTTGTAGAATGGGAACTTCTTTGTACAAATACTTAAAGATAATAATAATAAAAAGTATTTAACAAATAAACATTAGGATGAAAATAAAAATTTCAAATATAAAATAAGAAATTAAATTTAGTTGGAAGGAAAATTCCTTTGAGGAAATTAGTTTAGTTTATTCTATAGCAAGTCTCACTTCAGAAATAAATTAAAAAACTAGACCCCAGGTAAGTGAAATAAACTAAGAAATGGAATTGAAAAAATAAAATAGGAAACTCCACTCACTCTTTCTTGCCTGGACAGCTGGTGTGGGTAAAAATTCATCACGCTCCTGAATTGAAACCGAAGTGGCTAGGAACATACTTGGTGGTGCTAACTTCACAGTCGCCTATTGAATTAGCACAAAAACAGCTTTGGATCCATCAGTCTATAGTGGAATAGGTAGTGGACCAATATACAGAGAAGGCTGCAATATGGACTGTTAAGGATATGACTTACTAAAGGTTAATTAGTGCTAACTAGTGTGTTTCTATAATTTACTTGTTTTCTATTAAATTTACCTTTTAAGCCTGTTCATTTTTAGGATTTGGTAAGAAGGACTCAAGGATTTGATTGGACATGAAAAAACAGTGGGGGATATATAAAGCAGCATGGTCCTAATAATGAGCAGGGCCCACTAATCAATGTTGGCTCATGACTTGGCCCACTGGAGTGCATGTGGCATGCCACACAAAGTGAGCATTGCATGCTGCTAGAGGGGGTAGGATGTCATCCTCACATGATGAGCTGTGAAGAATTGATTGGGCAATTTGTGAAGTGATGGTTGAAAACTGTTAGGAGACCCACTGGAGTGATGGAGGGGTTCAACCTATATATAGGCTATATGGTCAGAGCAATGGAATTGGAGAAAATCAAAGAATGACCTGCAAGGAAGGAAGTGGTGAGACAGCAGGAGGCGAAAGACCGGGGAGAAGTGGAATTTGAGGTAGAACAGGAGGGGAAGGAAGCCAATTGGCCACATGTCCAGAGAAGTGTAGTTGAGAGACCTAAAGAGAAGAAAGAAGTGATAGAAGGGAAAAAGGGAAATGCAGGAAAAGTCTATAAAGAAGGAGGGAATAAGGGAAAAGGATAAAGCCTTACCAATTGAAGTTTGGAGGGTAGAAATGATAATTTGGGGGGTTGGTGTTTTGCAAACCAATTAACTATGCCTATTGGAGGTCTGATGTGTGGTGGTTGGGGTTAGGCTGTCACTGAGTGTACAGCCCAGGACAAGGTAAATCCAGGCCCATCTCTAGTGTAAATAAAGTTATCTTCAATGTGCCTCATTGGATTGTCTTGTGTTTTATTCAAGTTCACAAGTTAATAGGCTCAAAGGCCACGAGTTTTGTAAAATGTTATAAGGTCATAATAGGTTTGAAAAACCTAAAGGAACAGTGATATCACAATGGCAACATGATGTTACAATATCGAGTGATAATAATATTTTGATGTTATACTTAGATGGTGATGCTATACTGGGGATGAGGTCACAATAGGTTTACGATGTTACAATATTCACAATAGGTTTTTTTTTAATTGTGAAAATACTGTACAGAGGGTTTACAATTACAGGGAAACGATAATGGGTACATTTCTTATCAAGCATTGTAGCCTCCTCCTTTCTTTCCCAATCCCATCCATTCCCATACTTACCTGGCAGGGGAAATATCACGATCACACAACAGGCTTATGAAGACAGTTATGATGTCAGTTATGATGTCAGTTCCACCCAGGAGAAAGTCACCCAGCCCAGGCAGTAAAAACTGCGCCCACAGAAGAGTGACTTTTTCACCAGGTAAACACAGCCAGAGACTGCCTCTCCCTACAACAGCCTAGACAAACAATTGAAATTCAGTAAACATAAAGCCCGAGAAAAGTTCCAAGCTGGGCTCTGTGAGTGTCTCAGGAGTTAGCAACTCAGGGTAAAGCTACTCTTTTCTGAAAGACCTCAACCATACCCAGAACCTAGGTGCATCACAGCATCTCCAAACTAGAGGAAACAGCCATCTCCCTGATTTGTGATCCTCTAAGCAGATCTCCCTGCCACTGAAATAGTCTGGGAAGAGGATCAAAAAACATGCCTAACACAAAGCAGTTTCTGCTTGCCCAAACAGACAAGAAACCAATCAAGCCATAGGAAAACCAAACAACACAAGCAGACCCGAGACTCTCCCAAGAGACTCGTTATGGACACAGGGAAGTTACGGGGTCTTCCCATTCCCCCCCGAAAAAAACAAAAAATCAAAAATCCAAAAAAAATTTTTGAAAACTTGTCTTAAATTTTTATTTTATTTATTTTATTATTTTTTACTTTTATTTATTTTATTTTATTTGTGAACATACTGTATAGAGGGGTTACAATTACATGGGCAGAATAATGCATACATTTCTTACCAAGCATTGCAGCCTCCTCCTTTGTTTGCACTTCACATCCGTTCCCAGCCTCGCCCCTCCCCCCACCCAATCATTCTCACACACACACACCAACGTTGTAAAGCTCGTTTTCAACAGGACAACTTGTACTTCTCATTGTTGGAACAGGTCCACCTGTATCCTTAAACAACTTGGTTTTCCCCATCTCCTCCACAAGTTATACTGACATCAAATATAATAAAAGCGGTGGTTATACTGTGGGGAAGGGACATAAAAAGCAAAAAAAAAATAATGTTATAAATGCATGAGAAACACATGCATGAAAGAAAAAAAACAATAAAATACATATCTAAGTGTTCATTTTCCTAACATCACATTATCTGACCTTTTCTGCTTGACTCATATATATACTAGATATTGCAAATAAGGGAAACCATGGGACCTATGTTTCTTTTTTTTTTTGTCGGTAGTGGCGCTTGAACTCTGGGCCTGGGTGCTGTCCCTCAGCTCTTCAGCTCAAGGCGAGCGCTCTACCACTTGAGCTATAGGGCCACTTCCGGTTTTCTGGTGGTTTATTGGAGATAGGAGTCTCCTGGTCTCTCCTGCCCAGGCTGGCTTTGAACCGCGATACTCAGATCTCAGCCTCCTGAGTTGCTGGAACAGGTCCACCTGTATCCTTAAACGACCTGTTTTTCCCCATCTCCTCCACTAGTTATACTGACATCAAATATAGTGAAAGCAGGGGATATACTGTGGGGGAGGGCTATAAAAAGCAACAAAGAAATAATCTTATAAATGCGTTAGAAACACGTGCATGAAAGAAAAAAAACATCAAAATATATATCTAAGAGTTCATTTTCCTAACATCACAATATCTGACTCATACATATACTAGACATATACTGACATATACATATACTAGATATTGCTAATAAGGGAAACTATGAGACCTATGTTTCTTTGGGCCTTGCTTACTTCACTTAATATAATGTTTTCCAAGTTTTTCCATTTCGTAACAAATCGGGCAATGTCATTCTTTTTGATGGGGGCATAGCATTCCATTGTGTATATATACCACATTTTCTTAATCCATTCATCTACTGACGGGCATCTGGGTTGGTTCCATATCTTAGCTATGATAAATAATGCTGCAATAAACATAGTTGTGCTGGTAGATTTAGTGTGGTCTTGTTTGTAAACATTTGGGTAAATGCCCAAAAGTGGTTTTGCTGGGTCATAGGGGAGCTCTATGTGAAGTCTTCTGAGGAACCTCCATACTGCTTTCCAAAGTGATTGAACAAGTTTACATTCCCACCAACAATGAAGTAAGGTTCCCTAGTGTCCACAACCCCTCCAGCATCTGTTCTTGTACCGAGTTGTTGATTTTTGCCATTCTAACTGGAGTGAGGTGGTATTTCAATGTTGTTTTGATTTGCATGTCTTTTATGGCTAGGGAGGTTGAGCATTTCTTCATGTGTCTATTGGCCATCCTTCTTTCTTCTTCAGAGAAGCTTCTCTTTAATCTTTCCCCCACTTATTTAATGGGCAGTTGTTTCTTTGAGGATTTGTTGTTAGGGGATTTAATTTTTTGAGTTCCAAGTATATTTTAGATATGAGACCCTTTTCTGTTATATGGCTAGTGAAGATCTTCTTGCAATCAGTGGGCTTTCTATTGATCTTGCTAGCTATGTCCTTTGCCATTCGGAAGCTATGCAACTTTATGCAATCCCAATTGTCCAACCGTTCTTTGAATTGTTGCGGTTCCGGGTTTCTATTCAAAAAATTTTGGCCTGAGCCACTGAGACCTAGGTTTTCTCCTATTCCATCCTGTAATGTTTTCAGAGAGCCTGCTTTGACTTCGAGGTCTTTGATCCATTTGGATTTGATTCTGGTGTAGAGTGATATATAAGGATCTAGCTTTATTTTTCTACATGTAGTTAACCAATTTTGACAGCACCATTTACTGAAGAAGCTGTCTTTCTTCCATTCTATTTCTTTAGCTCCCTTATCGAAGATTAGATGGCTATAGGTCTGTAGGTTCATTTCTGGGTTTTCAATTCTATTCCATTGGTCCTGAGGTCTGTTCTTATGCCAATACCAAGCTGTTTTGATTACTATGGCTTTATAGTAGAGTTTGGAATTTGGTATTGATATTCCTCCAGCAGTGTTCTCTCTGTTGAGGAGCGTTTTTGCTATTCGGGGTCTTTTATTGTTCCATATGAATTTTTGGATTGCCTCTTCTATTTCCTTGAGGAATGAGGTTGGAATTTTGATTGGTATCAGGTTGAATTTGTAGATAACCTTGGGAAGTATTGCCATTCACACGATTTTAATCTTTCCAATCCAGGAGCATGGGAGGTTTAACCATTTTTTATGTTCTGTGTTGATTTCCTTTTTCAAGATTTTAAAGTTTTCATCATAGAGGTCCTTCACTTCTTTGGTTAAGTTAATTCCTAGGTATTTTATTTTTTGTGGGGCTATTACAAATGGAGTTATTTTCCTAATTTCAGCCACACTTTCCTCATTGCTGGCATACAGAAAAGCCATTGATTTGGGGCGGTTAATTTTATACCTTCCTACTTTGCCAAAGTTTTGAATCAGCTTGAGTAATTTTGGAGTGGAATCTATGGGATTCTTTAAATACAGGATCATGTCATCTGCAAAGAGTGAGAGTTTTATTTCTTCTTTCCCTATTTGGATACCCTTTATGTGTGCATCTTGTTTTATTGCTATAGCTAGGCATTCTAATACTAGATTGAAGAGAAGTGGAGAGAGTGGACATCTTTGTCTTGTTCCTAAGTTAAGAGGAAATGGCTTTAGTTCTTCACCATTGAGTATAATGCTGGCTGTAGGTTTGTCATATACAGCCTTCATTGTATTGAGGTATGTTCCAGGGATTACTAATTTTTCGAAAACCTTCATCATAAATGGGTGTTGGGTCTTGTCGAATGCTTTTCTTCATCTATTGAAATAACCATGTGGTTCTTATTCTTGACCCTGTTGATGTGATGAATAATATTAATTGGTTTGCGTATATTGAACCAGCTTTGCATCCCTGAAATGAATCCTGTTTGATCGTGGTGTATGATTTTTTGGATGAATTGTTGAAGTCGATGGGCCAAAAACTTGCCTCTGAGTACTTCTTTTACTGTGTCCCAGAGGAGCTGGTCCTTTCTGTTCATTTTAGTTGAATAGCATGAACATTTGAATTTCTTTTCTAATCTCTTCCATGACCCACTTATGATTCAAAAGTGTGTTGTTCAGCATCCATGTGATATTGGACTTTCTTTGGTGGCTTTTGTTGTTGAGTTCAATTTTATTCCCTTGTGGTTAGAGAGAATGCAAGGTATAACTTCAATGTTTCCGAATTTAGACAGGTTTGCTTTGTGGGCTAAAATGATGTCTATTTTAGAAAATGTTCCATGTGCTGCTGAGAAAACTGTGTGTTCTGATGCTGTTGGGTGAAATGTTCGGTAGATATCTATTAAATCTAGTTGATCTATGCAGCTGTTTATGTTTGCGGTTTCTCTTTTGAGTTTTTGCCCAGTTGATCTATCCAGTGGGGAGAGTGGTGTGTTAACATCCCCAACAATTAATGTCTTTGAATTCATATGGGATTTGAGGGAAAGTAGTGTTTCTTGGAAAAATTTGGTTGCTCCATTGTTTGTCGACTAGATATTTACCATTCTAATATCCTCATGAAGGGGATATCCCTTAATTAGTATGTAGAGACCTTCTTTATCTCTTCTCACAAATTTTAATTGAAGTCTATTTTATCTGATATTTGGATTGCAACTCTTGCCTGTTTATGGGGGCCATTTGCTTGGTAGATTTTGTTCCAGCCTTTAACATTGAAAATGTGTTTGTTTTTATGGGCAAGATGTGACTCCTGCAAGCAGCAGATAGAAGGGTCTTGTTTTTTAAACCAACTAGACAGTCTATGTCGCTTAATTGGAGAGTTCAGTCCGTTAACGTTAAGAGATAAGACTGAGAGGTATTGGGAGTTCCTTCCATGTTATCCACCTTCTTGGGGGCTGCGAAAAGTGGGTTCTTCCTATGGTTCTTGGATTCTCAGTTTGGGTGCTGTTTCTTGGTCTTTGTTGTGGTCTTGTTGGTTTTCTATGTGTAGGACAACTTTTAGAAACTTTTGTAGGGCTGGTTTGGTGGGGATGTATTGTTTCAATTTTTCTTTGCTATGGAAGGTTTTTATTTGGCCTTCAGTTATGAAGGAGAGTTTAGATGGGTACAGTATTCTTGGTTGATAGTTGTTAGTTTTTAGGGCATGGCATACATCATTCCAGGCTCTTCTTGCTTTGATTGTCTTTGCTGAGAAATCTGATTGGTTTCCCTTTATAGGTGATTAATCTTTTCTCCTTGACAGCTTTAAGGTTCTTTTCCTTGATGTGTGTTGATCCTGTGTATTATAATGTGACAGTGTGATGTCCTATTCTGGTCTGGTCTGTTTGGAGTTCTAAAACCTTCGTGTATATGAATAGGCCTATCTTTTTGCATGTTTTGGAAGTTCTCTGCTAAGATCTTGTTAAACAAATTTCCTAGGCCATTAACTTCTGTTTTTAGGTGGTCTTCTACACCCATTACCCTTAGATTAGGCCTTCTGATGGTGTCTTCCAAGTGTTGGATGGATCTATCATGTTTCTTGTACTTGTCTTGGATGGTTATATGTTCTTTCTCTATAATATCTAGGCTGTCTTCAATCCCTGAGATTCGATCTTCTGCATCGTCTAACCTGCTGTCAAAACTTTCTACTTTGTTTTTTATCTCTTTTCCTTCCAGTTGGTCAGCTTTGATGGCTTCAAATTCCTTCTTGAAGCTTTGTTTTAGATCTTGTATGAACTTCTTTACCTCCTTAATTTGATGTTCAGTGGTTATTCTCAGATCACTTAGTTGTTTGGTTATGGTTTCCTTGGACTCCCATTCCTTCTGTTGGGTTCCATTCAGTATTCCCTTTGTGGTATCCCTGACTTTCTACAGCTCTCTGTTACTGGATTCCATGTTTTGCCTTTAGTGGTCTTTGTGTATTCTCTTCCTGCTCTCTCAATTCCTGTATTACTCTTTGATTAGCTTCCTCCCGTTCATTTGATTCCTGTAGTTCTCTTTGAGTGTTCTCAGCCTGCTCACGCCATTCCTGCCTTTCTCTTTGAGTATTCTCATGCTGCTCAGGCAAATCCTGTATCAATTTTTGACTAGCTTCCTCACTCTTATGATATTCCTGTATAAACTTTTGGATTGCCTCTTCTCTCTCCCTATCATACTCATACAGAGTCCTTTGTATGCTTTCAATCTTTTCATTTATCATGTTTGCCAGCAGTGTTTGTACAGCTATTTGGGAATTATCCTCTGGATTATTCATTATCTGTTCTGTCCCCTGATTATCAAGATTGGGAATTGAGATACCTGGATTTGCCCTTTTTCTTGTGTTTTTCCAGCTTACTCTGCCCATTTGTGATGAAAATAGCACCAGTTTTGTGCTAGAACACTATCCTACGGCAAGCATCAACCAAAGTCTGAATTTCCGCAGTCAATAGTCTACAGATACAATCTAGTTCAACAGATACATCTATTTAACATCAAACAACTATATGTTAATGGGCTACCAACCGCAAAGAAGGATTTGGAAGACCAGAAATTATTAGGGTTAGGGAGAGATGTGGGTAAAAAATAGGAATAGATTGATGTGGGCAGGCTCAGGGAGAGTTAACTAAGTCCTAATCTCAAAGCAGGAAATAGGTTGGGTAGGATGAAAGTATAGAGGGAATAAAAAAAGAAGAAAGGGAAAGGGAAAAGAAAAGAGACCAGAAAAAATAGAAAAGTAAAAATTAATAAAATAATGTAGACCAATAACAATCTATTTAGAGAAGAACGTGAATATATTGAGAGAAGTGGAGGGATATAAAGAGATGTGAAAAACTTAAAAATAAAAATGCTTCAAATATTATATAGGTATAAAGAGGTAGTACTGCTATTAAGGAATTTAAGTCTTAACGGTTTTGAATTCAGTGATAAATTTGTGGATTGAGTGTGTACACAATGGGGGATAGGGTCTAATAGTCATCTAAGGTTTTATCTGAGGATGTGCAGGACAAGAATTAAGTCACATAAAGAAGAACGAAAGAGAGGAGAAGGTGAAAAGGATAAAAAAGGTAGAAAAAAAGATGAAAAGTTCAATAGAGCTAAACAAAAAACAAAAACATAATTAAAAAAGAATAAAAAAAGAGAAAGAAAACAAAAAAAGAAAGAATAACGCACACTCACGTATCCCTAAAATAAAAATTATAAGAGGAAAAAAAGTTACTGGAAAACATTCTTTTTCAAAAAATGCAAAAATTAAAGATTAAGAAAAGTTTTAGAAAAGAAAAAAAATTATATAAGGTACCAAAAAAAATTTAAAAAAGTAGAGGAAGAAGAAAAAAAATTTTTTGACTTGTTTGGGGAGGGAGGGGTGAGAAAAATCCTGTATCTCCCTTTGGTCTGTAACCAGCCTCTTGTTGGAATCTCTGGTCTGCTTGTGGTCCTGTGGCTTGGTTGGTTTCTTATGTCAGTTTGTTCAAACAGGCAGAAAAATGCTCTGATTTACCCAGGATTTGGCGATCCTCCTCCCTGGCTAGTTCATTGGGAGGCAGATCTGCTTTGAGTATTGCAAAAGAGGGGATGCAGTGATGTGGCTAGGTTCTGGGTAGAGTTGAGGCCTTTCAACAGATTGTAGCTTTTCCTGGGGGCTAGTTTGTGAAAAACTCACAGAGCCCAGCCTGTAGCCATTCTCAGGGTTTCTGTTTACTGATTTTAAATTGATTGTCGAGGCTGCTAGAGGGAGGGGCAGCTTCTGGCTCTGATTACCCAGTGAAGAAAGCCACTCCTAGGGCTGGTGCCCTAACTGGGTGACTTTTCCCTCGGTGGAAGGGAACGAGCACATCAGACCATTCAAAGTTCTTTATCCCACATGGAAGACGTGAAGTTTATTTTACCAAATGACATACAAGTTGACAGACAGTAAAATAAGTCCTTAATCCTGGTCAAGATGTGTTATTAATGTGAAACAAAATTACTTAGCAAAATATCTCACTACTGTGATTATACTATCAAACTTACCTTACACTTTAATATCAAATCACCTATATTAGCCAATGAGTCATTCAAATTACCTGTAATCATTTATGTCTGTCCTATCTTCTAGAATTAAGGAGAACTGGAGCTCACACAATTAACTAAAGTGGTAGAATTTGAGAGGATCACAGTTCTGAATCAGTCTAGGAAGGAAAGTATCACCCATTTCAACCTACAATTAGGGATATTGGAATGCAATCATGATCCCTGCTTTTTGGGATGGGTGCAAAAATTGCTACCCTATAAGTAAAGTAACTTAAACTAGAAAGGATTGGTGGAGTGACTCCAGTGATGGAATACTTGTCTGGGAAACACAACATCAAAACTCAAATCAACTTCCTAAAGATTAAATAATAAAGGAAAGAAAGAAAAACTCATACTGAGCATGTGTTCAATGTAAAGATTTACACTAAATTATTGTAGTTATAAATGCCATAATTTATTTCTAGGAGCACACACATTTTGTGTCAAGACTAAATAAAAAAATAACACCATATGTATAAAGCTTTGGTAAAACACAAGTCTAGCTTACAATGGTGAACACTTAAGTTGGCGTGTGCAGTGGTGTTGCAGGGTTATTAAGGTTTATGGAAGTCCTTCTTTTTGATGAACTTGACATGATGAAATTACCTAACCATACATAACCATACAGTTCACTGGACAGATACTGCTGATATATATATATATATATATATATATATATATATATATATATATATATATATATATATATATATATATTGCGCACACATGTATGCATTTGTATTTTAAGTGACATGTAAGTAAAAATAAAAAAAATTTAATGAATGAATTTAGTCTACAGATAAGTTTTCCAAAGTATTTCCAAAGTATTACTTTGCCTGAACCAGTTCATGTCTTAAAGTCTCCAATGCTATATCACACTTACATGGTTGCTGATCCCCTTCAGCTTTTTTATGATATTGTTTTTTCTTTGTTTTTCAGGTGAAAAGCCTACCATAAATACACTTTCATGACATTCCTTTCTTTAGAAAATGAGAAGCATGTTGTGATATCTGGCTCTTTATGTATCATCAAAATATTTTTTTTATAATTTCAAGTACATATTGTCTTAGATCTCACTCATTCTCTTCCAGTAGTACCTATGGGAAGGAGAAAATGAAGGATTATTCTGTTACTTTTGGAGTTTCTGTTATTAATAACTGCAATAAATATGAAAATTAAACTCTGAAATTATTTAGAGAGGTAACTTGAATTTTACCATTCTATACACTCATGTTACTACCCCAACTAAATCACAGAACTTAAAATAAGTAACATTTTTAGCTGGGTGCCAGTGGCTCATGCCTGTAATCCTAGCTACTTAGGAGCTGAGATCTGAGGACAATAGTTCAAAGCTAGCCCTGGCAGTAAATCCATGACACTCTTACTTCAAATTAACCACCAGAAAACCAGAAGTGGCACTGTGGCTCAAGTGTTCATGTGCTAGCCTTGATCTGAAGAGCCCAGAGACAGCGCACAGACCCAGAATTCAAGCCTCTTGACCAAGAAAATTAAAAAGAAAAAAAGGGGGAAAAAGTAATATTTTAAAGCTAATGTGCATATATACACATAATTTGTCTCGAAATAAAACCATATCAGCCCCTGGACTGGCAAAAAAAAGAGATTAAAGTGAAATTGCCTTCAATAATTCATTTGGATGATCTATACTGAGGGCAGGCTACTGGAACTCACATCACTAATTGAAGAGGTAGAATTTGAGAGGATCACAGATCAGAACCAGTGTGCAAGAAAAGTAATGAGTCTCATATCCTCCTAACTGTTCGCATGTTGGAATGCATTTGTGATCCCTGCTACTTGGCAGACAGAGTTGAGGAACTTAACCTGTGATCGGCCCTCAGCAAAATGGATAACCTATGACCAAAGTAAATAAATCGAAAAAGGATTATTCTAATGGTAGAAAAGTTGTTCAGCAAACAAAATATCTAAATTCATACTCATTTCCGAAAAGAGGAAGGAAAAGGGAAGAAAGAAAGGAAGGAAAGAAGGAAGAAAGAAAGAAAGAAAGAAAGAAAGAAAAAAGAAAGAAAGAAAGAAAGAAAGAAAGAAAGAAAGAAAGAAAGAAAGAAAGAAAGAAAGGAAGGAAGGAAGGAAGGGAAGGAAGGAAGGAAGGAAGGAAGGAAGAAAGAAAGAAAGAAAGAAAGAAAGAAAGAAAGAAAGAAAGAAAGAAAGAAAGAAAGAAAGAAAGAAGAAAGAAAGAAAGAAAGAAAGAAAGGAAGGAAGGAAGAAAGGAAGGAAGAAAGGAAGGAAGGAAGAAAGAAAGAAAACAGAGAGAAAGAAAGAAAAGAAAAAAGAAAAGAAAGAAAGGGAAGAAGACAGAAAGGGCAAAGGAGAGTTATAAATAAAAACCTCAGCATGTGTTAGATGTTAACAATAACCCTAAATCATTTTAGCTATAAATGCCATCATTTAATTCTGGGCAGAGACATTTTGTATCAAGCTTAAAAAAAGGCATAGCATACCATATACATAGCTTGGGTTAAATACAGGTCTGCCTTACACTGTTTGACCAATAGGAATGTATGTCTAGTGCTGCTGCAGGCATGTTAAGGCATGTGGGAGTTTATCATCCTGATGATCTTGCAATGACGAAATTGACTAACTACACAATTACCTTGGTAGATCCCTGCTGAGACCTATATTAAGTCACAGATTAACAATGAACAATATATACAATGAAATATATTGAACAAGCAGGTATTGTGACCAAAATTATTTTTACCTGATTCAGTGTATTTTTACATTCTATATCACATGTACAAGTTCATCATTCCCTTCTGTCTCATTATGATGTCTTTCCTTGGTTTTGTTTTGTTTTCAGAACCATGGTATAAGAGAGCATTTCTTATATTTTTGTCTTCTAGTCTTCAGAAAGTCCGCAGTTAAATATGCTTAAGTTCCTTTCATTAGAAAATTTGAAACATATTGACTAGTGTCTTCATCATGATTTTGTTATGATCTCAAATACGTTTTTATTTCTAGCATTCTACTTGTATAATCTGACTTCAATATTTTCCAAAGGGCACTTTAGTGGAAGGAGATAATTCAAAGTGGATTTTGGTAGAGAATTTCTCTTACTAAAACCTCTGGTACGTAGTAAAGTAAGCAAGTCCAAAATTATTCATTAGAGGGATGATTTGAAAGTCATTTTTTTTGCATTTTAATACGCTTTACTCAACCAAACCAGAGGATTTAAAATAACTGATATTTTTAAATTAATGGACACAAAAGTGCACGAAAATTCTAGAAATAAAATGATCACTCATGAAACTTTACTGATACTTCAAAGAATGCTTTCCAGTTAGAGGAATCATCTTCACACATTTTCACACAGTGTGTATCTGCCTGGTAACAGAAGCCCAAACTTGACTAAGGCATCTAATCGCTGTCTAATTTTTGTTGTCTTTTGGCAATATTGTTTTCTTATCATATTGATTAGTATGAATTCTGTAACCATTATAAAATCACATTTGTAATAAAAGTTACTAGGTGGGGCCTTCAAGGATGAGTTGGTGTGGGGTTTCTGGTGGAGCCCTGTCTGGTTCAAATGAGGTGTTGGTATTGTCACAGCCTCTGTGGTAGAGCAGGTTGGGGCTTTGAGGGTTAAAGCCAGTCTGTGTAGGGCTTTGAGACAGCAGGGAGGGGACAAGAAAGACTAGACATGTTAGGAGCAGTGTCTCTTGTGGAGTAGGTGGGACTTTAGTATGGAGACTGGCAGGTGGATGGGGTTTCAGTGGAAGAAGGCAGGGTCACTGGGGAGGAGTCTGTTTGGGGCAGAGCTTTGAAAGGGAAGAACAAGGCTACAAAGGAGGAGTTTACTTAGAGGAGGGATTGTGATGTAGTACTGTGAGCCCCGGTGGGATATGTAGAGTGAGGTTTCCCATAAGGCAGGGAAGAGAATGAAGGCAAGAGGCTGACAGAAGATGGGGATTCAGGTGCAGGAATGTGGAGCTTTGAGGGAGAGGCTTTTCAGGGTCTGTGAGAGGAAATAGCGGTGCTGGGAAGAAGTGGGAGAGGAATGGGCACGGTTTCTGGTGGAGAATGGCAGGCCTTTGGGAAGTGTGTTAGGGTGGAGGTGGGGTTTCTGGCAGAGCAGGATATAGTAATAATGTATGGAGGAATTTTTTCAGGACCAGAGCTTTGTGATAGCAGGGATAAGATCCAGTGGACTAGACTAGTTAGGACAGGGTTTCTGGTGTAGCCTGTCACCACTTCGAAAAGAGTAGTAAGGTTGGGTGGGGATTTCAGGGTTGCAAGGCAAGACATTAGACTTTGGACAGGGTTTCCAGTGGGGCAAGGCAACCTTCAAAAAGGGACTATGAAGGAACAGGGATTTACAGTTGAGCCTGGTGAGGCATCCAGAGGGAGGCCAACAGATACAGTGGTTTGCAGTGGAGCAATATGGGTGTCGAGAGATGGGATAGTGTGTTGGGGGTTGTCTAGTGGGGGTTTTCTAGAGCAGGTCAGGGCTTGGAGCCATGGGATTAATTGGAAGAGGGACTTTGAGAAGGAGTGGAAGGTCTACAAATGTGTAGGGTAATTATGGGCAGGGTAACAGGTTGAGTAGAGTGTGGATCTGCAGGAGGATCCAATAAGGGGAGGATTCATCTCGGGAACAATACAGCCATTCAGAGAGTAGATATGGAGGTAGAGAAGGCTGTGGTGGAACAGGGCTGGCTTTCCAGGCAGAAGATGGGCTGTGTGAGAAGCTTCTGGTTAACCAAGGCGGGCTACAAGGGCAGTTATAGAGAGGTGGAGGGTTTTTGGTGTTGCATGAATGGCTTTGTGGGAAGAGGCAGGTTCAGGACTGGGTTTAAGACATTAGGCCACTTAGAAGTAGACTAGTTATGGATGGAGTTTCTGATGAAACCAGGAGGGGTCGAAGGAGAAGTCTGGATGGGAGTGGTGTATGAAAGGGACGATAGGAGCTTGGATGTAATTGAATATGGGAGCAATGGGACAATGAGGGATTAGAATAGTTAGGGACAGGGTATCTGGTGGATGAAGTTAGGATTAGAGGGAGGAGCCTGATGTAGGCGGGGTTCTTGGTTCAGTAAGGAGGATCATAGGAGGAGATGTGGATGTGGCCTGGTTTTTGGTGGTGCAGAACAGGGATTCCAGGAAGGGGTGGAGTTGAAGAAGGCTTTCCCTATAGCAGAGGAGGACTTTCAGGAAGGATTCTGGTTGCAGTCAGGACTTTGAAAGTTTATAGCAAGACTACCAGGGGGTAGGTTAGTTAAGGCTGGGCTTTTAAGGATGAGGCTGACTGCAAGTGGGTTTCCAGTGGATCCAGTCAAGTTTTATGGGAAGGGAAGATAGGAAAAGGACAAGACAATGAAGAGTGGGGATACAAAAAAAGAAACAATTACTCTAATAGAAACACCATTTTCAGTCAGTGTAGAATTATATTACTCTTATGTATGCGAGAAATATTGGAGAAAGTAAGCAAGTAATAATTCCTAGTGAAATATTTCTTTATTCCAGTTGAGTGAAAATAAAACCACAGGTCAAGTCAGGCTCAGAGGCCCACAGTAGACTAAGACACATGAAGCACTGGACTTGATTCCCCAGCAAAACCTTTAAGGACTACAAATAACAATTTTAAAATATCTCACTTGGTCATAATGGACATAATGGACACTCTATTATTTTAAAATTGTTAATGAATAGAACTTTTACTCTGACTGTTTTAGAAATCCTAAAACTAAGTGATAATGTTTTAACTTTATATAATATTGGGAAGTATACTAAAATAATTAGGAAAATATAAAATTGTACACAGAATGTTTGTTGTTCAGGATCAATTTTAATCTAAAAGAATTTAAAACAAGAAAATTGCCATATAGTGAGATTGCAGCATGGTTTCTTTTCAGTCATCAAAATGGTGACTTAAGGTGTGTGTCTTCATCATTGGATGCATCAATGTTAAAACATATCTAAAAATGTGAAGCACTACACAGACCCTGAAGAAACTCAGAAGAATGTGTGAAATGAGGTTGGAATAAAATTAATGACTAATTACAGTAGGAATTGATCTTCACTAGGCCCATAAATATTTTCCAGAATAAAAGACTACATTGAAAAATAAACAGTGAAAATGAAGCAGGCAGGCAGACCTTGAAGTAAACATTATCCAATGAACAGCATCTATTGAAGCATGATTGCAATAATCTTTTACCTAAGTTACAGTACTGATCTATGTTTTTCCCTTCTGCCACATAACAAAGCCATGAAGATGCAGTAATAATTTTCAGGACACTAGACTTTACAGAAGGAATTCAATGAATGTATTTCTAGAAAGTAAAGATAGATGTCTGAGATAAAGAGTAAAGCAAATATCCCCAATTTTTATCCCCTTCGAGGTGAGAGGGGTACAAGCCGAAGCACAAGGAGAATGAACAGAAGTACAGAAATGCATACCAGGAGTTCCCAAGATGCAATGATGAATGTAACAGGGGAGGAAATCAACATGAGCATCACAGGACTTAGCACTGGAGAGTAGAGAGAAGAACAGTGAAAATCCATGGAGAATTACAAAGGATGCCCTTGCATATTTGGCAGAAGTGTGAATTGCATGACATTGAGGTCTAAAATATGTGTAGGTATTATAGGAAACTATTTGTTCTCATATGGTGCCTCAAGTAGTGATAAACTTATGATTTACAGCGCACTGAATAATCATGAAGGTCTTGTTTCAGTAGTGCAGAGTTAAACATTGATAAATTGTTTTTAAACACCTAACACCCCATAAAACCAAGACAAGAAGATTCAAATTATATATAAGTCACTTGACTGCAACAATAGAGTTCAAAAAATCAAATCACATAATGTGGATGCAAAAGGATTACATTATTAAGGTAATCTTTAAACAACACACATTTTATGTGAATAGTCCTGATTATAAATTGTTTTCCATACAGATTTTGGATGCACAAAAACAAAAACAAAACCAAACCAAACAAAGCAAATGACACTTGGCAATAGATCTAGATGTCAGAATCTCATCTCATGAGGCTGAAATTGGAAGACCATGGTTCACAGATGACTGGGGTAGCAATCCATGAGATATTTATGTTCAATTGTTCAATCAAACACAGAGTGAAACCTTGGTTAAAATAGTACAGATTCAGTCAGTCATGAGTGAAAAAACACGCAAGATCTTGAGGCTCCGAGTCAGGTTTCATTACTGCAAACACACACACACACACACACACACACACACACACACACACACACACACACACACACACACACACACACATACAGCGACCATTAAGAGTGTAAGAAAATGAACCTATCTGCCAGGACTATCCTAAGCATATATTAATTAATAAAAATGAGGGAAACCATAGAGCCTATGTTTCTTTGAGTCTGGCTTCCTTCACATAATGATTTTTTTCCATGTCTTTCCATTTTCTTAAGAAAGGGACTGTGCCATTCTTTCTGATAGCAGCACGAAATTCCATTGTGTATATATATATATACCACATTTTCCTGATGCATTCATCTATTGAGGGGCATCTGGACTGGTTGCATATCTTAGATATGGTAATAATGCTGCAAAAACAGACTTTTGCTTGTAGTTTTAGTGTTTTATTTTTTGGAGTCCGGTCGTGGGGCATGAACTAAGGGCATGGACGCTGTCCTTCATCTCTTCAGCTCAAGATTAGCGCTCTACCACTTGAGCCACAGCGCCACTTTTGGCATTTTTCTTTTTGCTTATGTGGTACTGAAGAATTGAACGCAGGGCTTCTTGCATGCAAAGCAAATACTACCACTCAGCCACCTTCCCAGCCGGAGAGAAGATATTTTAACTTATTTTCTACAAGTAAATTAATATTAAGCAAAGCTAATTAAAATAAAATAAAATAAAATAATAATAAAACAATCCTCTTCAGAGGATGAGTATAGTACTCTTGAATATCTTGAAGGAAAAGACTTTAGACTCATTACAACTGATGACTTGCATTTAAATTACAGGCTAAACTTCCTTCTTCATGAAACAAAAGCTTTAGTTCTTTCATATTAGAATTACAAAATCAGAATACCTGCATGATGATTTGTTTTTCTCTGCTATTTTCAATTCATTTTTCATCCATTAAGTATCTAGAGATAATTTCGACAAATGCCCATGAGTGGGATTGCTGGCTCCAGAGCTATGTACATTTGACCATACAAAATGATGCTAATTGAAATGAACTCCAAGACATGGAAACAACAAGTATTTTTTTTTCAGGTATCAACCATGATGTCGGAAAGTAGTGTATCTAGATCTTATTTTATTTCATTTGTCTTTGATGTATCCCTGGACATCTCTGTCTTGATTCTGATACCTTCCATTTTGTATATACATTTTCTGATTTGGAGAAGGAAAGGGAAATAACATAATGATGAAAGAAGTGATCCATTGCAACAATGACATTCACAATACACTCTACTGGCAATGAACTTTACAACTTTGGGGTGGGGGGGTAAGGGTGGGGGTGGGAAAGGATAGGAGAGCAACAATTGAGTGGGTAACAATATTCAACATGGAATGTACCTTACTCATGAAACTGTAACCACTCTATGCAGTACCTTTAAATAAAATACAATTTAAAAAAGTGAACCTACCCTAGAAAAAAATAGCCTTTCAAAATAACCGATCTGTAATAGTACTTGTGAGGGATTCTAGAGTCAAATTGTTATACCTGGAAAGGGATATATTGGGAAGCCATCTCAAATGGCAATCAAAAGCCTGAGAGTTGTGCTCTGGAAAGGTCAAACAGTTAAGGGAAGACAGGGGTATGGGTTATTACCTCAAAAGTATTTAAGTTAGTGCTGTTGTACACTAAAAGTTTAATTCTTTGGAGACAAGATGGATGCCTGTGCTATGGTTGTAATGACTATTGTTCCCTTCTGCTCCCTAAAAATAAGGGATTCAATTATCACTATGTATAAAAACAATACCTCAGTTAATACTTGTAACCACAAGCTAGATTGATGCCTTAGTTTGTGGACATACCTGTAGCCACTCACTACCTCACCCCTGTAGTAGAATAAATATAAAGCATTTTAAACAGTATTTGGCGATCCAGAAGACAGCAATGAGGCTTTGGGTCCTCTGGTGTCTCTTTCCTATCACTTCCTGTGATTTCTGAGTTCTTTGGCAAGGTATCCCATCATCTTTGCTGTTCTATGTTTGTGGTTAGTGACAGTACTGATATTTTGAATACCTCAAAACAAACGATGGAAAAACACTTCCTCAAAGAAAATTTACAAATGTATAGGAGCACCTGAAAAGGTACCAACCATCAGCAGTCTCCCTATGATCCTCTAGCAAGAAAGTATAATTCAGGAGTATCTTAACTTCTGATAATATAAGCGATGGACAATTGTCCCATTTTTACATTTGGTAATTGATACTGCATAAATTTTCAGAAACGCATATACATTGTGAAATAATGTTATTTTTTATTTTGGGGAGGTTTCTAAATTTTTTATTTATTTTTTATTGTGAAAATAATATACAGAAGGGTTACAATTACATGGGCAAGGTAATGAGTACATTTCTTTTTTATTTTTTATTTCTTATTTTTTTATTTTATTGTGAAAATACTGTACAGAGGGGTTACAATTACATGGGCAAGATAGTGAGTACATTTATTATCAAGCATTGTATTTATTTCATAGTTCACAAACCTCGTCACTGGAGTAATGAGCCTAATGTCTTATCTCAGTTGCCTGATTCCGACTTAGATGAGTGTGAATTGCATCATTATGAACATTTCTCCATGATACTTAACAGAATGAAATTTGAGGGTCAGGCCACTCCATGCCTCTAAAGATTTTACAAATATTACAGTAATACACACCTAAAGGCTCAGTACTCACAAAAAATTGGTGTGTTATAATTGTCTTCAGATCAGAAATACTCTAGAATTTAAAGTAGAAATATGGGCTGTACATTTTCAATACAATGCAATTATTCTCAGTGGAAAATCCTTCCTATACATTTTACTGACGTAGCTTCTACTCTGTGCTATACCATTATCAGGGAGGGTCACACTATGGAGCTACAATAGTGCAGCAACCTTAGCTTCCTTTGAGTTTTACCTTTAATCTTAATACCAAGGTCAGTTCTGCAACTACAATCACATCATTAGTGGACACCTGAAATTTCCAAGATTGGTTAAAAATTCAGCTATCATTTCTCATTGCCAGTGTTAAAGATCTCATTCCATTAGATTTATTGTGTTCCTTCTTGTATTTCCAACACTGCCTTAGATGTTGGTTTTTGATATAGAGCTTTTAGTTTGCATTTGATTTATGGAAGTGTTAGTGATGCCAGTTGAACTGCATATATTATAATGTACTTAATTTGATGTTTTGACATATGAATTTAATTTTGGCAATTGAGGAAGTCAATCCACATCACTCACAAAAGTTTCTTTATATGTACTGGTATTGCTTTATTGTGAACTTCCTAAAAGCCAGTCATTGGAGCACATGTCCTAATCCCATCACTTCTGTCACTGAGACGAGGCTTGAAAGGTCCAGACGACTTGGCACTTCATAGTGAGAAGGTTTCTACAATGAAGGATGAGAGAATAGAAAAAAGAGCAAATGAATCTTCCAACTGTTTTGTTACATGTTCTTTACACTTAGCCATTAAGACACCATAATAGTATTTTTATGACTTCTTAACTACTCTTTTCCTGTTCTGAGATGTTTTATTTATGGATCTCAAAGAAATCATATAAGAATCACATAATAAATATATAAATCATATAAGAAAACTTAATACTTATAGGAAAGTACTAAGCACATAAAATGTAATGCACACCTAAAATTGTCTCTTTATTTAAAACTTCAGCAGTTGTAGTTTATTTATTCTGATCACAAAGATTATAAATTAAGTTACAATAGTATTCCAAATGGAACACAGAACTAGAAAAATGAAGGGTAACACTAAAGAATGCTACTGATACCACTAATAGAGTAAGAAAAAAATTTAGGCAAAACTCCTTCAGAGTGAAAGCCACAGGACAGCCCCAACATTACTTTCATTGTTTCATATGAAGAAAAGACTGTTTTTTAGTAAAGAAAAATGTTCACCTATATTAGTATCAATTGGGCATATATGTCTTAAGGCCTTCAGGAAGGATGCTGGGACCATGTTGATGGAAGTTGACTTCTCTGGGACCTAGTACAAATGTGCAGACACCATTCCAAGAACTGCACCTGCATTAGGGTAATTTTAGTGCTCATGATAGTTCCTCCAGTTAGGAAATGAATTATTTTATGGAAAACAGAAGTAGGAAAGAAGGCCAAACAAATTTCCCAAGTACCTAATACTGATCAGCTGTTGACCCCTAATTCAAATCCAGGTTTCCACCAGGCATATCTGAGGATATTCTGTAAGATTCACATTCATTACCTTTCAAGATGTATGGAGCAGATGAACCTACATTATCTTCCTAATTATGGTTATAATGGCAATAACATTGCTACAAAATATCCATATTTTTAAATGAAAAGTGTGTGCGTAATGACATTGTAGGTGATCTTTATACCAAATAAAGCCTAAGCAAAAAAGAAAAGTAAGGGGCTGGGAAGGTGACTCAGTGGTAGAGCGCTTGCCTTGAATGCATGAGGTCCTGGGTTCAATTCCTCAGCACCACATAAGCAAAAAGAAAAAAGTTGGAAGGGGCGCTGTGGCTCAAGTGGTAGAGCACTAGCCTTGAGCTGAAGAGCTGAGGGACAGCACCCATGCCCAGAGTTCAGGCCCATGACTGGACCCCTCCTCCCAAAAAAAGAAAAATAAAAGAACCTAGGCCCCAAATTTAAGTCATAGTACTGGCACTCATATACCATATATATGTGTGTATATATATATATATATATATATATATATATATATATATATATATATATATAGTTCCTAAAATATACAGTGTTAATTTGTCGAAACCTGGTCATAGATTAAATATGAGGCGTGAAAAAGTATGTAAGTCTGAAATGACTCCAAGGTATTTTGAAAAGACAGCTGGAAGATTTATCACTTAATCAAATTGTAATGAGGGAATGGTTTGTAGATAGAGATCAAAGGTCACTTTGGGATCTTTTGAGTTTGCTAAAATCAGTAGTTAGGAGTTGTCAGTAGACAGGATGCTATTAAGGACTTGAATTAAAAAAAACAGAACTGGAGAAAAATACAGAAATAATTACTGTACTCAGTGGTAACAACCATTAGAAGGAATATTACAGAGCTAAGTCCTGGGATACACAAATATGTAAAACATGACAAATGAAGAAAAAACAGTAATAAATATGTAATGCAGACTTATATGGGTAGGTAGTTTAATATTTAAGGGCTATGAAGTGATTGTGTGATGACCTAAAATTTAAGAAATTGGTAAGGTCAACTAACCTTTGGGTCAACCATAGCTGATAGTTTAAGTAAAACGGGGCCACAATAGTGTGTCCTGTTTTACCAAAGTGAAAATAGGCCAATATTTGGAAAGCCACTTTTTGGACATGTGGTTGGAGTGGCAATTACTGCAGTTAGTTCAACTGTCAATAGAAAACTACAGGTTTAGCGCAATGATAGAAATCTTTCAGGGATCTGGTAGATTTTCCCTCTGTCTTTCTGTCTTCAATTTCCCTTTTAATCTGAGAGCTAAATTATCATTACTGGAAGCCTGTCTAAATTGTGCCTTTGGCAATTAACAGATAGTCAGTCTATCACATGCCCAAATAAAAGAGAATGGGAACAGGTCTACATTGAGCACTCACAGTAGAAGGATCTCTGGACTTTCTAAGGAAGAGCCTTATGCCATTGTAGGATGGATAGGGCTGAATAATATGCAAAATAGACATCATAGATTGAAAGTATTCTGCTAAGTTGACACTTGAGATATCGGATGTTTTAACTTCTTCATACCATATGATGTTATTAGACTGTAAAATGCATGCTTATTGCATTTCCTTTGTATAACATATAGTATGTTTTGAAATTTGGTATAAAATATTCGTCTTTTCATTTATTTATTTTTAATATGGATTTCTCTAGTTCTCAAGTGTAGGGAAATGCCCTGGAACTTTGTAATTTGATGTCATATAGAATTTATTTTTTAATTCTTATTTATTGTCTATTGCAGCACCGGCTATATGTAATTTAAACTGTAGTTTTCTTCAAGTGTATCATCCTACACTGAAGTTTTTTTCTTACAAGCTTTCTAATAAATATATAATCTATTCAATTTTGAAAAGTACTGCTGTACCTCCCACTTATTTGTGCCATTTCTGAAATCCAAGTTCCTCTATGTTTCAAGGTGGATACTTTTGCCTGTAACAGTTTTGTGATTGAATACATAGCTTCTGGCTACTTAGGAAACAAAGGACGTGAAGCTACAGTATACCGATAAAGAATGTCCAGGTCAATTCAAGGGCAACTCATATACTCCCTGTGTTGGTGAATAGGAGAAAGAAAAGAAATTCTTATACATGAAGGTGACTGGGAGTGTGTGCAAATAGGTATTCACTTATTTATCTGTTGTTATAGTTTTACATATTCATATTATTAAACGATATGTTATATATATTTAAATATATATATGATCTATTTCATATATATATATATATATATATATATATATATATATATATATGATCACAATTTCTAAAATCCAGAGAACCACATCCATGGGCATCGCTTTCCTATGTTGCTCTCTGGGTAATAAGAAGGAAACCTGGTATTGTACTGTGGTAGAGAAATAACTCAGAGATTCAATCATTTTTCTTTCAATATGTTGCCTGTTCCTACATCTAAAATTAGGAAGTCTGTTAATACATAATACATGTTATAATACATTTAATATATAATACAATATATAATATATTCTATATTATAATATATTATATAATAACTGACAGTATTATATTTTTATAAGGAAAAATACAACAAACGTATCAATGTCCATATTTTCCTAGCCATGATTAGGTTCAGTAGAGTTAGAGGCATTATATCTCAACAGGAAAAGTCTACTGAAGTTCTAATGACCTTGAGCTAGATAAGGAGAATTTATGTAAAAGGAGCCTCTCTTCAATTATGAGAAAAGATAAGTTTGGAAGATTTTTCTTTTGTTTTATTTTTTTGTTTTTATTTAGGCCGGACAATGGGCCTGAACTCTAGGCCTGAGCACTGTTGCTCACCTCTTCAATTCAAGGATAGTTCTCTACCACTCGAGCCATAGCAGCATATCTGGCTTTTTCTGCTTATGTGGCACTGAAAAATCGAACCCACGGTCTCATGCATGCAAGGCAAGCACTCTACCACTGAACCACATTCCCAGCCCAAGTTTAGAAGTTTTTGAGAAGAGGAATTTGGCATTTGCTTTGCATCCTTGATTAGTAAAAAATAGATAGCATTTTGCTCCAAATTTTGTCTCCTTTTATGATCGCTAAACAGTTACACATGATCATCATTCCATAGCATGTCTTTAAGTCCTTTTATTTCTTTTATCATTATTGTTTCTTGTTGTTTTGCTGATCCTAAATCTTGCACTCACGGCCTAGGCATTGTCCCTGAGCTCAAGGCTCATGCTCTACCACTTGAACCACAGCACCACTTCTGGCTTTTTCTTCCTGGGCTTGCTTTGAATCATAATATTCAGATCTCAGCCTCCCGGGTAGCTAGGATTACTGGTGGGAGACACCAGTGCCCAGAAAGTCACTCTCTTTTAGATATTATTCTAAAAGCCTCCTATCCAAGGTTACTCCTAAGATATTAAATGGAGCTATGCCAATAGTTCCTTCATACTCTCATCTCCTGTTATGGCTATGGAGTATCTTTCCATTGTATCCTGAACCTACTTCACTGTTCTCTTCCTAATCCGTGATTCTAGATGTATTAATAATAATTACCTAATTTTGTGGCTATAAACCCTAAATTACTTACCTATTAATTTAATTTAATTTTTTCAATATGTTTGTTGTTCTGTACAAATCTGAGCTTATATTCACCTCTTGAATCTACCTCTTGGCATGACCATAGCCTGGGCCTATTGTACCTTAAATGCAAGAGGTTAGCCAAAAAACAGCCTACAGTATTCCTGCATAGGAGTCAGGACAGGTAGCTGAGTGCCTGAAAGAAGCAATGCATTTCTGACATGAGAAGGGGTGAGAGAGACAACAGCCTAGAGTGCAAACTGGCAGTCACAACATTTAACAACTTCTCCTTTGGGGAAACTGACCTCCTGCAAAGTGGCAGTGAGATAACTTCCCTGGTGAATTTTTTTATGAAGGAAGTTTTCATGTCTCACTACATAACTCCCTTGTAATCAAAGAGAGGGTCAATCTTTTGTTTACTTCTTAGGCACAGTCTCAGTTTATCTCCATCTTAGACTTTGCTCATTCTCTATTCCTACCAGAAGGTCCTTGATGAGGAGGAAAGTGTGATCTCTTGGTTTCTGATTGGCCCTTTGGGACCTGAGGCCACTTTTAGTTTTCAACCCGTTCCTTCTGACAATGGGAAAGCTCATTCTCTGAATTGTGCCCTAGTATCAAATCTCTTCAGAGAAAGTCAAGGAATGACAGATTCTGCCTGAGGGAGTGAGTTTCTCCATTTCCAATGAGGTCAATTAATATCAGATTCTGAGACCCAGGTGGAAGTTCTTTACCAGATCCTCCAAACTGGAGTGGACGTTAGCTCAGACTCCAAGCCATCCTCATATTTCTCCAGCTCTTTCTCATGAACCAAAAGGTTACAGGAGTTTAGTTCAGAAACAAGGAGAAATGAGAGTAACAGAAGAACCATTGGCAGTGTGAGGAATTAGAAACTTTTGGTGAAAAAAAGGGCTCAGAAAATCTAGAATCAGGGAGCTGGGAAGGTGGCTGAGTGGTAGAGAGCTTGCCTTGCATGCTTGAGGCCCTGGGTTTGATTCCTGAACACCACATAAGCAAAAAGAAAAAAGGTGGAAATGGCGCTGTGGCTCAAATGTTAGAGCACTAGCCTTGAGCTGAAGAGCTGAGGGACAGCGCCCAGACCCAGAGTTCAGGCCCCACAACCGAACCCCCCCCCCCAAAAAAAAGAAAATCTAGTATCACTCACATCATTTGGGAATCACATCATAAGATTAGGGAATAAAAGTAATAAATTACTACCTAATTTACTAACTCCACTACTCTACATTACAAGTGTTCTGTCAAAAGTTAGCTGTCCTAGCTCTATTTTGATCAGGAAAACGGAGCACATTCTTTCTTCACAAAGTTCTACTGAGTATCTTTATCCATACCCCAGGTTGTTCTTACTCTCTACTTCTCTGTTACTTTCCTTTGCTGGATTCAATCAATGACACTTGAAAGTGTTAGCATCTTCAGAAATATAATTACACTTTCTTCTAATCCATTTGTTATAAAATAAAACAAATTATGGGGAAACGTATATCTATGGTACATTTTCTTCCATGGCATATTTATTTGATGTTATTAAGTATTATTTTAATGGTTTTATTGTTAAAACTTGAGGAAAATGATTTACTATTAGCAGTAATTAGTTTCACATGTTTTTGTATTTTTCCATGTCTGTGTATTTGTTAAGCTTCTAACAGCGTCTTTTCCCCCAACCGTTGTCTTCTTAAAATTGGTTCAAATTATAAACTATATATGATGGTCCTCTATGTGTTCATTGATATATTTAAATTTTGATCTAATATCCACATATTATAGGATATCTTCACCCTATTGTAACTGGTCTGAAAATCAATATGGACATTCCTGATTTAAAGCAAAAACACAATGCCACAAAACGGAGTGAAAGTAGGATTAGGAATATATTCAAAATATTTAGCAATGATACAGTAGAAACATTCACTTCTCATATACCAGAACATGTTCACAGCTATGAATAGCACATTTTCTTCATTCCCTCTTTCTGGTGCATCTAGGTTGATTACACAGCTTGGTTGCTGTGAATATTGCTGCCATGAACATGGATGTTCATGTTGATCTATATTCCTTCAATATGTATCCAAATGCGGTAAAGGACATCAACATATCTGTCTTTTTGATATTGTGTAAACTTCCATTAAGATATCCCTATGGTTTGCACTAGTATACAGTGCCACAAAACCAAATATAGTTCCTGATTTATTTCAGCCTCTCCAGCATTTTATATATTTGAGTGGTGATAGCTATTCTGGTGTGTAAGATAGGATCTCAGTGACTTTCCTCTTTATTTTCCTTCTTATTTTCTATTTGGATATGAATCTCAAACATTTCATTTATTTATTAAACACTACATTTTTCCTTCATTCCTGATTAGTGTCTTTCTTTTTCTTTTGGTATTTGATCGATTTTTAAGATTTATAACATTTTATTTTTTCCTATTACAGATACTCATTTTAGTAAAAAGATTTTTTTCAGTACAGTTGTGCACAATTAACTAAAAACAACAGATTGTACATTTTTATCACTGGATTTTTTTTGTATTTTCAGCCAGGAAATTGTTTCAATAAAGATGCTGAACTTCTTTCACTGATATACTGACAAGTATAGTATCTCATATTGGCCTAAACTGATCTCAGAATTAACAGGCACAGCCTGGGCCACCACATTCTGGGCTAAGTAAAACCACTAACACAGCACAAACTGCATTTAAAGAGTGCAAAGTGCTTCATAAAAGTTAGAATAAAGACATCACCTTCATGAAGCAAATGTTGAAGTTCATAAGCAGACCTTAGGAATCTGAATATCAAGAAGATCAAAGGATAAAAGTATTTAGAAGGACAACATTAGAACTCAAAATTGGGGAGGTGGGACTAACAATAGATACCAAAACTCAATGCTGAAGGGCAAGAGTATTTTACCCCAAACCTCAGCTGTGTCTGACTCTCTCACATAACACACACACACACACACACACACACACACACACACACACACACACACACACACACACACACACACACACACCTAGTGAGAAGTTTTTGCCAAAGTACAGGCATTCTAGATTTAGACCCCGAATACTCTGAAAGTATCCATTGTGAAGACCTTTACTAAAAGTACCCATTGCAAGTAGACTTTTACTGAAAGTTAGAACTCAGGTTCCTGGAAAAAACGTGAAATGTCACAATAACGTTCTGCCCATAAGTCCCCTAGCAATAGCCATCAGCGGATGACAGGAAGTACCTAAAGCTACAAATGTTTTTTAATTTTTTAATTTTTTTTACTTTTTTATTGTGAAAACATTGTACAGAGGGGTTACAATAACATGGGAAAGATAATGAGTACATTTCTTATCAAGCTTTGTAGCTTCCTCCTTTGTTTCAACCTCCCATCCCTTCCCATCCTCCTCCCTGCCCCCTCATCGAATCGTCCTCCCCCCTTCCACCCCACCAAAGTTGTAAAGTTCGTTTTTCTCCATAAGAACTTGTACATCTCATTGTTGCAATAGGTCCACCTGTATCCCTATTTAAACGTTTTTTTTTTTTTCCCTTCTCCTCCACAAATTATTGTTTATTGCTTAGCCTGCACTCGATAGCCAATAATATTGTTATAAGATTACCCAGTTAACTGTAGGGTCGGGGCTCTCAACTCTGACCCACTGCAATGGTGACAGTTGTGAGTCCAGGCTCGAGCTTTCAATAAATGTCTCCCACGTGGTCACATGAGACTGGCTTCTTGGTGGTCTTTGGGGATCGTTATCTAAGCACAAGACTAGTGTACACAGAGAACCCCAGGGGCAGCTGTATCTGGGACAATGAAGCTTTTTTCCTCTTCTTTTTAGATAATCAATCATGATGTTGCAGTTGGCTCCAAAGCTGCTCCACACCTGAGCAGGAGGAAGGAAAGGATGCCTTAGACTGCAGGACACCTTTGT
Organism: Dipodomys merriami; assembly: GCF_024711535.1. Classification (NCBI taxonomy): domain Eukaryota; kingdom Metazoa; phylum Chordata; class Mammalia; order Rodentia; family Heteromyidae; genus Dipodomys; species Dipodomys merriami. The sequence goes on along the minus strand of NW_027202416.1, from coordinate 3,879,205 downwards.
GTACCCCTGGATTTCTGTGTAAGAATGCAGTTTGTGGTCCTCTAGGCAGGGATCGCCAAGCTGAAATGGGGGTATGCTTTGCCTGGAAGATGGCACCCTGTGAGCCCTGCATTCATGGTAAAGCAGCCTGGAAAGCCCTGTGAACATCTCCGGGATGGCCTCTCATTGGCTTGGAGAAGTTGACTCCTGTAGTTGGACATGGCAGGAGGCAGGAGGAGAGCAGGAATCCAGAAGATGGGAGAGGCACAGAAGCAAATGTACCTCTCCATTGAGACTCCTCGGCCATTCTAAGGAGGTTCACAACCCACACGTGGCAGCCACTGCACAGGTCCGCAAAGGCCCTACTTGTCTGGAGCAGTGCTTGATCATGATCCAGAGCTGGAACTTCACAAGTGGCCCTGAGCTTGGCTGGGCTGGAGCAGAGCCTACCAGCCATACTTCCTCTGCCCTTCTGTGTATAGCCTCCTAGCAACTGCCCCGGCTACAGCACCCACAACAGGCCACCTCCTTGGGGCAGGTTGAGGCTGTGCTGACAATTCCTGGTGCCTGCTTCAAGGCAAGAGCCAGGCCTAGCCCACAGCAGAGCTCGCCCTCACTTCCAAGGGCATCAAGGGAGGCATGACGACCACAGGCCCAACCTTGCTGTCCTCACTGCCCCTAGAGGTTACCTATAAGTCCCTGCCTTTGTTCTTGAAATTCTTCAGGCATTGGTTGTCTCATTTTTCATTATCTGTTTGGGTGGGACTCGAAACTTCTTCCTCTCCTCACCAAACAAACAAGCCCTAGCAAATTCACCCCAAATTCAACACCTCACAGACACTCCCCAGAACCCATCTGCCTTTAGGGCTGCTGCTGCATGAGCTATTACCCAACTGCCTCTTCCTCCCTTCACAGCCTCTGTCAGGGCCTCCTCACCATCCTCTCCCCACCGCCCTTAGCCCCAACCAAAGCTCGGCCTCCCCTGTGGCCTCCTCCCTCTCCACACAGACCCCATTCCCAAGCCCAGCAGGGCCCCTGCTCTAGGGAAAAGAACTGTGGGCCTGGCACAGCAGAATCAAAGGTGTCACAGTATGAAGCCTGCTGAGAATTAGAGGCAGCATAGGTCTCTGATAACTGTCTTTCACTTCACTTACACATGTATTAATGTATTAATTTGGTATTTAATATTGGCTCTCATAACTTCTTATTAAGCCTTTGCAGAATAGCTAGTAGAAGTATAGTCCCAAATTCGTATTGTCTCTTGTTTAATTCTTCCGAGATTCAGAGATATTTTAAATAGATATAGCCATCAGAAATTCTCATTTACATAACAGAGTGTTATTCAGAAAATATTTGCTTATGTATCTGTTATCCATTATTTCCAAGACTAGAAACTTTTAAAGTTCCAAATATTATAGGAAGATCTTTGATTCATGTTGAATGGATGTGAGTAGGTTGAGCTATTGCATACATTCGTGTGTGTGTGTGTGTGTGTGTGTGTGTGTGTGTGTGTGTGCGCGCACGCGCGCGCACGTCCGCGCATGTATGGGGGGGTTATATGTATCATTGAAATTAAGGACAAGGAACTTTTTTCCTTTTTCTGAGATATGCATTATGGTGTTTCTATGTTGGTGGTAAGCTCTGATTTCTTGCTTTTGCCTGATGTGCACATTCCAGCTCAATTTTTCAATTAAACCTTCTTATTTAATTTTGAGCATATAGTGGTCTGATATTGCTTTGTCTTTAATTTGTCATCTAGGATGTTCTTGTCCTCTTTAACTATTAACAGTCAATATAAATTTTACCTCCTGACTGTTTTTCCCCTTTAATTTGCATCTTGAAATAAGAATTATAAGACCTTTGATCTCTGTATTCATGAAAAAAACCATTTTGAATTTTCTGTTTAATGTAATAACACCTGGACACATTTGTTAGCAACAAGATCTTAAAATTTATTTTTAGTTTTAGTTTAAAAAACCCTCCTCCATGTTTTTAGTATATGGAGACAAACACTTCCTAGTATCAATGATAAGAGTTTTATTCATTAAAATATCAGATAATTCATAATTTTGAATATGTCTAGTGGCAAATGAATACATTTGCTCAATAGATTTGCTTGATAGACCTGTGCACAAACATACCACTCATAAGGGCTGAGAAGGTGGATCAGTTGTAGACAGCTTACCTTGAATGTACAAGACCCTGGGTTTGATTCCTCAGCACCACCTTAGCAGAAAAAGGTAGAAGTGGTATTGTGGCTCAAGTGGTAGAGCACTAGACTTGAGCTGAAGAGCTGAGGGATGGCAACCAGGCCCAGATTTCATCACCACCCACAAATTAAATCAATAAATAAAACTCATACTCAAGTACATTAATTTCAAAGATTAATTACCATTTTAGTTAGGGGCAGGGTGCCAAGATATAGCAGACCTTTGTCACAAAGCTTTAAGAAGGATTCAACACCTGACAAGTACTAAAAACAAAAAGTAAAAATTGAGATCTGACAACAACATATAGTATCGCCACTCAAAGAGAAAGAGGTACTAAGAATGAAATACTTTTTATAACATTTCTTAAGAGATTCTGGTTCTACATTAATTATCATATAATGTGACCTTCAAAAACTCCAGGTGAACCTGAGTCTTAAGGACCTCTACAAAAACTGGAATAGAGAATCATCAACCTGGATTTTTCAAATGGTTTCTGTTAAGGTAGTGTATATACAGATCACCCTTTTATAAGTTGCTAATGAGTTCACTTCTTGTTTGACAATCTCATCACTTTGTTCCCTCTCTGATTTTCCATCCTGTCCCTGTCCACAAGTTTAGCTCATTGTGAATATAATATGTACAGAGTACAACTGCTGCATTGGTTTCCCTTTTCTCCTTGAATTTCTGTGGCACCTTCAATGTCCATAAAAGGATAAACAAGAACAGAAAAACGCCTCTTGTTTCCAATTCATGGAATTCATTTCAATATAAATACCTAGTTTTATGAGAGTGTCAGACTCTGTCCACTCATCCTGAACACTTATACTTCCTGCACCTAGTCATAACTCCCACTGGATTCATAGGTCCACAAAGTAATTCTTTTCACTTTCCACACAAGAAGAACCTGAGTGTAAGAAAGATTAAGTAACTTACTGGAAATACTGGGCTGAGCATATTGACTCAGATCTGAAGATCATAGTTTGAAACTAACTCAGGTTGACATATCCCTTACATGTTTATCTCCAGTTTGAGGCAACCTGGACATCAAAGTAACCCATCCTAGCTACAAGAGTCTGGATATCCAGAGCCACAGAGAGAAGTTGGAAGAGCATCAGCAAATGCTCTTGCCCTATTCTAGGGAGTTGCTTGGTGCCAGCTTAGGGTATAGCTTCACCAGTGAAGGGGAGTAAAACAGGAGTGGTTATTTTAAAAAGCACTGGTCTGAAGCCACAAAATAAGGACCCCAGTCTGTGTGGACCAAAAAGTCTCTAGCATGAGGTTCTTTTTAAATTAACAGGCACGATTTTAGATTTTTGCAGAGTGGGATGGTGTATAGTTTCAGGCAATGTCTACTATGTCAGGTAATCCAGTCTGCTCTTCCACATGTTACTCAATAGCCAGGTTTCATCACAAACGATTTCAATGATATTGTTAAAATTATACTGTGACTTTTACTTCTAATGAATCAAAATTCTGGCAAATGATTTCTGACTTCCAGATGTTCACACAACATTTCTCATGATCTTTTCTACTAGTTTTGTCTTTATTATTGATGTTTATACTACTTTTTTGTTGTTGTCTTTTGTGTATATACCATTTTTAGGGCTTGAACTCAATGTTTAATGGTCTCTGTTGTATTTTGTGCTCATGGTTTATGACACGCCATTCCTTGAGCCACATCCTCACCTTCTGCTTCCTGCTAGATAATTGGAGATAAGTTTTCACATTTTTGTCTGTTTGAACTGGTATTGAACTAAAATATTCAGGTCTTAGCATCCTGAGTTTGTATGATTCTACACTTGAACAGCTAACACCAAACTTTCCTATACTGTTATTTTAATAATGTGTTAGAAGAAAGTGGAAGTATATTTGTGCTGTGTGCAATTTTCAAATACAAGTTTAAATCAATTTGATATAATATAATTGTTACCAATTTTAAGTGAAATCAAAGAATGTTACACATTCCAAAGAAATATAATTGAAAAAGTGCATAATTTTTTTTAAACATGTAATGGAACTATGAATTTCTTTCACTTTACAATTCATGTTTGATATAACTTTAATTAGCAGACTTCCATGACTAAAAGTAAATATATTAATTTTATACTACAAGAAGCAAAGTTATTATAGTGAAGAATAGATATATCATCATAGCCAGAAGATAAGTTTTTGAGCATTCTCACTATAAAGAAGTGTTACATGCAGAAATTAATGGATATGATGTAGCTTGATCATTAAACAACATATAAATGAATGGGATTACCACTCCATACTTCATAAATGTGTAAAAATTAATTATATAGCTAGGCGCCAGTGGTTCATGCTTGTAACCCTAGCTACTAAGGACGCTGACAAGTGAGAATCATATTTATTTTTTATTTTTTATTGTGAACATAGTGTACAGAGGGCTTACAATTACATGGGCACGATAATGAGTACATTTCTTATCAAGCATTGCAGCCTCCTCCTTCGTTTACCCTTCACATCCCTTCCCAGCCTCCCCCGCCCGAACACCCAATCCTCCCCCGCCCCACCAAAGTGGTAAAGTTCGTTTTCGACATGACAACTTGTACTTATTGTTGTAACGGGTCCACCTGTATCCTTAAAAGACTTGTTTTTCCCCTTCTCCTCCACAAATTATACCGACATCAAATATAGTGAAAGCAGGGGTTATACTGTGGGGGAGGGACATACAAAGCAACAAAGAAATAATCTTATAAATGTGTTAGAAACAAATGCATAAAAGAAAAAAAACATTTAAAATACATATCTTGTAATACCTGTTTGGTCAAGTTGGTCAAAATCACTCCATGAGTATTTCTTAAAAGTATATCCAATTTAAGAGGTCAAATACATATTTTGTACTGACAGTCATCTTACAGCAATAACTTACTACATAAGTATATGTGTATCTTCTTACCTAACATATACTAAGAGCTGAAAGTGATCTCTTTTATCTAACTTAATGAGGTAAATGCTTTGATTATGATGATGTTATTATTTGACAAATAAAATGTACAGAAGGGTGGTTCCACTGAAATGACAGGACAGAACACTGATAAATAACAACATTGCAACACAGCTCTTTTTAGCCTCACTCTGTCTACATTGGCAAGCAACATTGCAACAGCACACACACACACACACACACACACACACACACACACACACATGTGTACACATGTACACACACATATACATACATGGAAATTCAGGGCTTATTGTACAAAAAAGTTCAAATAAAATATTAGTGATTAGGAAAAATTATAATTTGACTTATTACAAAATAATACATCATCCAGTCACCACGGTTGTTACATTTTACCTGTCTCTCCACATGTGACCACTTAATTTATTTTTAGTTCATTCATTCATTCATTCTTTCATTCATTAGTTTGGTGGTAATACGAGAGCTTGAACTCAGGGCCAGGCTCTGTCCCAGAATTTGTTATTTTTTTTTGTTTTAGTTTTCTCAAGGCTAGCATTTTACTGCTTATACTACAGCGCCATTTCTAAATTTTGTTGGTTACTTTCAAACGAGAATCTAATGGACGTTTTTTGTCTGGTTTCAAAGCACAATCATCAGATATCATCTTTCTGATTAGGTAGGATTAAAGACCTGAGCCACCCGTGTGGCTCCTACTTTTTCCTGTACTTATGTAAGGCACATACTTAGATATTAATTTAAAACTGAGAATATAGAAGCAAGATGTACAGTGATGATATTATCCTGTCAGAAATTCAAGTTAGTAATGTAAATTTCTTCTTAAGACATACACAAAAAATACTTAAGAAGAAATCTGATGATGGTGTGTGTGTGTGTGTGTGTGTGTGTGTGTGTGTGTGTGTGCTGTTGCAATATGTTCCACAAATAAGCACTGTGCAGGGGTGTCCAGCCATTCACAGTTATGTCATGAATATCTGCCTTGAGATACCAACTCATTGACAATGTCTAGGTATCCACTCTGGGCTTCCAGATGAAGAGGGGTATACTCATCCTCATCCCTAGTATTCATATGAGTGGCCTTTTTGGAAAGTAGTCTCTGCACTGTAGTAAGCTGCAAGACAAGGACTCTACCACTGAGCCACCTTCCCAGCCCAAGGATTAAGATTATTCTCTTTATGTAGGCGACTAAAACGTATTTACTAATTTCTATATATAAATATTATTTCCGTCTCTTTTAAAAAATAAAAAAAATTGTTTGCTCTGTAAATTGATTAGAAGCATGGATTTTGTGGCTAGTTCGGTCATTGCACATCTGTATCTCTTCCTCTTTCTCTTTCATGGTTCTCATAGACAAAATGGTTGCTCCATAATTATCCTAATTTATTTTGCTTTTATATTTTTGGTTGCATCATTTCACTTTCTGCTCTGCCATTTCACAAAACAGCACCACACAAATAGAAAAATCCAGAAGTGGTTCTGAGGCTCAAGTGGTAGAGCACTTGCCTTGATTTGAAGAGCTAAAGTACAGTGCCCAGGCCCAGAGTTCAGGCCCCACAACTAATTTAATAAAAAAAAAATCTAAATACTTGATAATTCTACTAACAGATCTGACTGAAATCAGGTGAATTACACTTTTCCTGTACAATGAAGGAATAGGTCCAGGCTAGGAAATCAGCTAGAGAAGGCAGGCAGATTGTATCTGTGACAAAACTTTATGGAAAATGGAATCGCGGATTACTTACTGGTGATTCACTTGCAGTTGAACCATGATTCTGAACTATTGCTTGCTGATTGTGAACTATTGCTTTGATCATTATATTCTCCAAGAAGAAAAAGTGAAATTTAATTGATAGCAAAGGACTACTAATACATTTTGACTTCTCATTAAGCATCTTCAATCATCAAAATCACCTGAAGACAATAGACAGGACTATTTGTAGATGAAAACAAGTGTCTTTAAAAAAAAAGAATTGGGGAGTTCCGGGAAGATGGAGGAGGAGAACCTGGAGTCTAAGTGAGCTCTCCAATAAAAAGCAGATTTAGAGTTCCAGTGAACAGTCCTAAGCCAGAGAATTACACGAAGTGTGCCATCACAGGACAGAGAGCTAGGCCAGAGAGGGGAAACCCAGGCAAGGAGACACTTTTGAGCTCTTGCCAGCAGCCGCCGCGGGGGCAGCAGCTGTGGTGACGGTGGGCAAGCACAGGAGCCTACCTGAGCCACAGAGTGTCCAGAACGAAGGAGCCAGACACAGCAGGTGAGCAGATTCTTCTCAACACCAGCAAGAACCGACAAAGAGCGAACATCTTCATCCTGCAGTTTGCAGAACAGAGACGAGCCAGGAAACAAGACTCAGCGTGAGTAGAAGCCTGACATCCTCACTCCTTCTCAGGGAGCAGAGGAGGGAAGGCCACCCCTCCCAGCACCAGAGATCTCCATCTTGGATACCGACAAAGGTCGGAGGAGCTGCTAGCTCCAACTCAGGCCTTCGAATAAAATGAGTCATTTAGCAGGTAACAAGAACTTAATGGCAGCGTGACCTGCCAGACCCAGATCCACCCAGTGAAAAGTCACCCAGCTCTGGCGCCAGCCCTTGGAGTGGCTTTCTCCACTGGGTAATCAGAGCCAGAGGCTGCCCCTCCCTCTAGCAGCCTGGGCAATCAATTGAAATTCAGTAAACAGAAACCATGATAATGGCTCCAGGCTGGGCTCTGTGAATTTTCACAAACTAGCCCCAGGGAAAAGCTACTGTTTGTTGAAAGGCCTCAATTCTACCCAGAACCTAGCCTCATCACTGCTTCCCCCTCTTTTCTGATACTCAAAGCAGATTTGCCTCCCAATGAACCAGCCTGGGAAGAGGATCGCCAAATCCTGGGTAAAGCAGAGCATTTTTCTGCCTGTTTGAACAAACTGACAAACCAACCAAGCCACAGGACCACAGGACCACATGGAGACCAGAGAATCCAACAAGAGGCTGGTTACAGACCCAAGGGAGATACAGGACTTTTCCCACTCCTCCAAAAAAAATTAAAGAATTTTTTTTTTACTTTCTTCTTCTTCTTCTTTTTTTCATTTTTAATATTTGGTACCTTCTATAAATTTTTTTTTGTAAAACTTTTTTTAAATGTTCAATCTTTGGCTTTTTTGAAAAAAAAATTGTTTTCCAGAAACTTTTTTTTTCTCATATAATTTTTATTTTACGAATAAGTGAGTGTGCGTTTTTCTTTCTTTTTTGGTTTTCTTTTTCTTTTTTTTTTTGTCTTTTTAAATTATCTTTTTGTTTTTTGCTTAGCTCTACTGAACTTCTCATCTTTTTCTTCTTCCTTTCTTATCCTTTTCACCTTCTCCTCTCTTTCGTTCTTCTTTATGTGACTTAATTCTTGTCCCGCACATCCTCAGATAAACCCGGAGTTGACTATTAGACATTACCCACATTGTGTACACCCTTAATCCACAAATTTATCACTGAATTCAAAACCATTAAGACTTAAATTCCTTAATAGCAGTACTACCTCTTAATACCTATATAATATTTGAAGCATTTTTATTTTTAAGTTTTTCACATCTCCTTTATATCCCTCCCCTTCTCTCAATAAATTCACCTTCTTATCTAAATAGATTGTTATCGCATCTACATAATGTTATTAATTTTTACCTTTCTATTTTTTCTTGGCTTTTCTTTTCCCGTTCCCTTTCTTCTTTTATTCACTCTCTCTACTTTCATCCTACCCAACCTATTTCCTGCTTTGAGATTAGGACTTAGTTAACTCTCCCTGAGCCTCCCCATATCAATCTATTGCTATTTTTTATCCACATCTCTCCCTAACCCTAATAATTACAGGTCTTCCAAATTCTTCTTTGCGGTTCGTAGCCCATTAATGTATAGTTGTTTGATGTTGAATAGATGGATCTATCGAACTAGATTGTATCTGTAGACTATTGACTGTGCAAATTCAGACTTGGGTTGATGCTTGCCTTAGGATAAGTGTTCTAGCACAAAACTGGTGCTATTTTTATCTCACATGGGCAGAGTAAACCGGAAAAACACAAGAAAAATTGCAAATCCGGTTATCTCAATTCCCAATCTTGATAATCAGGGGACAGAACAGATAATGAATAATCCAGAGGAGAATTCACAAATAGCTCTACAAACACTGCTGGCAACATGATAAATGAAAAGATTGAAAGCATAGAAAGGACTCTGTATGAGCGTGTAGGGTGAGAGAGGAGGCAATCCAAAAGTTCATACAGGAATATCATAAGTGTGAGGAAGCTACTCAAAAACTGATACAGGATTTGCATAAGCAGCTTGAGAATACTCAAAGAGAAAGGCAGGAACGGCATTAGCAGGCTGAGAACACTCAAAGAGAACTACAGGAATTGCACGAACAGGAGGAAGCTAATCAAAGAGTAATACAGGAATTGAGACAGCAGGAAGAGAATACAAAAGATCACTAAAGGCATACATGGAATCCATTAACAAAGAGCTGAAGAAACTCAGGGATACCACAAAGGGAATGCTCAATGGAACCCAACAGAAGGAATGGGAATGCAAGGAAACCATAACCAAACAACTAAGTTATCTGAGAATAAACACTGAACATCATATTAAGGAGGTAAAGAAGTTCATACAAGATCTAAAACAAAGCTTCAACAAAGAATTTGAAGCCATCAATGCTGACTAACTAGAAGCAAAAGAAATAAAAAAACAAAGTAGAAAGTCTTGACAGCAGGTTATACCATGCAGAAGATCGAATCTCAGGGATTGAAGACAGCCTAGATATTATAGCACCTAGAAACAGAAGTTAATGGCCTAGGAAATTTGTTTAACAGGATCCTAGCAGAGAACTTCCCAAACATACAAAAAGATAGGCCTATTCAGATACACGAAGGTTTTAGAACTCCAAACAGACCAGACCAGAATAGGACATCCCACCATCACATCATAATCCACAGGATCAACACAGACCAAGGAAAAGATCCTTAAAGCTGTCAAGGAAAAAAGATTAATCACCTATAAAGGGAAACCAATTAGAATCACCTCAGATTTCTCAGCAGAGACAATCAAAGCCAGAAGAGCTTGGAATGTTGTATGCCACGCCCTAACAACAAACAACTATCAACCAAGAATACTGTACCCAGCTAAACTCTCCTTCATAATTGAAGGCCAAATAAAAACCTTCCATAACAAAGAAAAATTGAAACAATACATCTCTAGCAAACCAGCCCTACAAAAGATTCTTAAAAATGTCCTACACATAGAAAACCAAGGAGACCACAATAAAGGCCAAGAAACTGCACCTAAACTGAGAATCCAAGAACCATAGAAAGAACCCAGGTTTTGCAGCCCCCAAGAAGGTAGATAACATGGCAGGAACTCCCAAATACCTCTCAGTGCTTTCTCTTAACGTTAACGGACTTAACTCTCCAATTAAGCGACATAGACTGTCTAGTTGGAATAAAAAACAAGATCCTTCTATCTACTGCTTCCAGGAGTCACATCTTGCCCGTAAAAACAAACAAATTTTCAATATTAAAGGTTGGAACAAAATCTACTAAGCAATCAGCCCCCATAAACAGGCGGGAGTTGCAATCCTAATATCAGATAAAATAGACTTCAAATTAAAATTCGTGAGAAGAGATAAAGAAGGTTGCTACATATTAATTAAGGGATCTTTCCTTCAAGATGATATTAACTTATAAATATCTACTCGCGAAACATTGGAGCACCCACATTTATGCAAGAAACACTACTTTCCCTCAAATCCCATATAAATCAAAAGACATTAATTGTTGGGGATTTTAACACACCACTCTCTCCACTAGATAGATCAACTCGGCAAATACTCAACAGAGAAACCACAGACCTAAACAGCTCCATATATCAACTAGACTTAACAGATATCTACCAAATATTTCACCCAGCAGCATTAGAATACACGATTTTCTCAGCAGCATAAGAAACATTTTCCAAAATAGACCACATTTTAGGACACAAAGCAGACTTGTCTAAATTCAGAAATATTGAAATTATACCTTGCATTCTCTCAGGCCACAAGGGAATAAAATTAGAATTCAACACCAAATGCCACCAAAGAAAGTCTGGTATCACATGGAGACTGAACAACTCACTGCTGAATCACAAGTTGGTCATGGAAGAGATTAGAAAGGAAATTCAAATGTTCATGCTATTCAACAAAAATGAGCACACAAATAACCAGCTCCTCTGGGACACAGCAGTACTCAGAGGCCATTTTATAGCTCTGAACTCCTACATCATCAAATTGGAGAGATCTGAAACCAACAAAGTAGTGACACATTTAACCCTCCATGAAAAAGGAGCAAGATAAACCCCAATCCAGTAGATGGAAAGAAATAATTAAAATTAAATCAGAATTAAATGAATTAGAATACAAAAGAACTTTAGAAAGAATCAATGAAACAAAGAGTTGGTTCTTCGAAAAAATTAACAAAATTGACATACCCTTAGCAAATCTATCAGAAAAAAAAAGAGAATACACCCAAATAAATAAACTCAGAGATGAGAATGGAAACATCACCATAGAAACAACCAAGATTCAGAACATTATAGGAGAATACTTCTCAAAACTTTATGCTAATAAGTTTGAGAACTTGACAGAAATGGACCTTTTCCTAGAAAATATTGACATCCCAAAACTAAACCAAGATGAATTCAACCAGTTTAACAAGCCCATATCAAGCATTGAATTAGAAACAGCAATAAGAGTCCTTCCAGCTAAGAAAAGTCCAGGACCAGATGGTTTTTCAGAGGAATTATACAAGGCCTTCAAAGCAGAGATCACACCAATTCTCCTCCAACTCTTCAATAAAATTGAAAGAGAAAGTTCACTACCAAGCACATTCTAGGAAGCCAGCATAACCCTCATCCCAGGCACTCATCAAAGAAAGAGAACTATAGACCCATTTCTTTGATGAACATTGATGCAAAACTTATCAAAAAAATTTTGCCCAATCGACTTCAAAAATTCATCCAAAAAATCATACACCACGATCAAACAGGATTCATTTCAGGGATGCAAAGCTGGTTCAATATACGCAAACCAATTAATATTATTCATCACATCAACAGTAGCAAGGAGAAGAACCACATGGATATCTCAATAGATGCAGAAAAAGCATTTGACAAGATCCAACACCCCTTTATGATGAAGGTTTTGGAAAAATTAGGAATCCATGGAACATTCCTCAACACAACAAAGACTGTATATGACAAACCTACAGCCAGCATTATACATAATGGTGAAAAATTAAAGCCATTTCTTCTTAACTCAGGAACAAGACAAGGATGTCCACTCTCTCCACTTCTCTTCTAGCTACAGCAGTAAAACAATATGCAGACATAAAGGGTATCCAAATAGGGAAAGAAGAATAAAACTTTCCCTCTTTGCAGACAACATGATCTTGTATTTAAAGAATCCCGTAGACTCCACTCCAAAATTACTCAAATTGATTCAAATCTTTGGCAAAGTAGAAAGGTATAAAATTAATCCCCCAAAATCAATGGCTTTCCTGTATGCCAGCAATGAGGAAAGTGTGGCTGAAATTAGGAAAATAATTCCATTTGTAATAGCCCAACAAAAAATGAAATACCTAGGAATTAACTTTACTAAAGAAGTGAAGGACCTCTATGATGAAAACTTCAAAATCTTGAAAAAGGAAATCAACACAGAACTTAAAAAATGGCAAAATCTCCCATGCTCCTGGATTGGAATGATTAACATCATGAAACTGGCAATACTTCCCAAGGTTATCTACAAATTCAACACGATACCTATCAAAATTCCAACCTCATTCTTCAAGGAAATAGAAGAGGCAATTCAAAAATTCATATGGAACAATAAAAGACCACAAATAGCAAAAACGCTCATCAACGGAAAGAACACTGGTGGAGGAATATCAATACCAAATTTCAAACTCTACTATAAAGCCATAGTAATCAAAACAGCTTGGTTTTGGCATAAGAACAGACTTCAGGACCAATGGAATAGAATTGAAAACCCATAAATGAACCTACAGACGTATAGCCATCTAATCTTCGATAAGGGAGCTAAAAAATAGAATGGAAGAAGGACAGCCTCTTCAGTAAGTGGTGCTGGCAAAATTGGTTAATTACTTGTAGAAAACTAAAGCTAGATCCTTATATATCACCCTGCACCAGAATCAACTCGAAATGGATCAAAGACCTCAAAGTCAATGCAGACATTCTGAAAACATTACAGGATGGAATAGGAGAAACCCTAGGTCTCCTTGGCTCAGGCCGAATTTTTCTTAATAGAGACCTGGAAACACAACAAATCAAAGAAAGGTTGGATAAATGGGAATGCATGAAATTGCAGAGCTTCTGCATGGCAAAGGACATAGCTAGCAAGATCAACAGAAAGCCCACGGATTGGGAGAAGATCTTCACTAGCCATACAACAGACAAGGGTCTCATATCTAAAATATACTTGGAACTCAAAAAATTAAATCCCCCAACAACAAATCCTCAAAGAAACAACTGCCCATTAAATAAGTGGGCGAAAGCCTTAAAGAGAAACTTCTCTGAATAAGAAAGAAGGATTTCCAATAGACAAATGAAGAAATGCTCAACATCCCTGGCCATAAAAGAAATGCAAATCAAAACAACATTGAGATAACACCTCACCCCATTTAGAATGGCAAAAATCAAGAACTCTAACAACAACAGATGCTGGAGGGGATGTGGACAGAAGGGAACCTTACTTCATTGTTGGTGGGAATGTAAACTTGTTCAACCACTTTGGAAAGCAGTATGGAGGTTCCTCAAAAACTTCACATAGAGCTCCCCTATGACCCAGCAATCCCACTTTTGGGCATTTACCCTAAGGTTTACAAAAAAGACCACACTAAAGCTACCAGCACAACTATGTTTATTGCAGCATTATTTACTATAGCTAAGATCTGGAACCAACCCATATGCCCCTCAGTAGATGAATGGATCAAGAAAATGTGGTATATATACACAATGGAATTCTATGCCTCCATCAGAAAGAATGACATTTCCCCATTTGTTAGGAAATGGAAAGGCTTGGAAATATTTATATTAAGTGAAGTAAGCCAAGCTCAAATAAACATAGGTCCCATGTTTTCCCTTATTTTCAATATCTAGTATATGTATGAGTCAAGCAGAGGTCAGATAGTGTGATGTTAGGAAAATGAACCCTTAGATATATATTTAAAAGTTTTTTTTCTTTCATGCATTTGTTTCTAACGAATATAAAAGATTATTTCTTTGTTGCTTTGTATGTCCCTCCCCTACAGTATAACCCTTGCTTTCACTCTATTTGATGTTGGTATAATTTGAGGAGGGGATGGGGAAAAACAATTCGTTTAAATAAGGATACAGATGGATCAGGTGCAACAATGAGAAGTACATGTTGTCACGTCGAAAATGAACTTTACAACTTTGCTGTGGGGGGAGGATTGGGTGGGAGGCAGGGGGAGGCTGGGAAGGGATGTGAAGTGTAAACAAAGAGGAGGCTACAATGCTTGATAAGAAATGTACTCATTATCTTGCCCATGTAATTGTTACCCATCTGTACAGTATGTTCACAATAAAAATTTTTTTTTAAAAATTCAGAGTTGTATAGCTATTTAAAAAAAAAGAATTTAGGTAGTCATACAAAGGACTTCTATTTTACTACTGCATTATACATTTTTTCTAATGTTGGATACCAACATTAGAAAGCTATTAGAAAGCTCTTAAAGCCTTTATGTTGAATAGTGAGTTCTTTAACACTATAACATGGTATTTCCCAAATCATTGACATAGAAGGCATTGTTTCCTATTTTCTCTCTCATTCCTAGAATAAGCTACACATGAAGACCCCACTGGTCCTCATTTTCAGCCTGTACTTTTGAATACTGAGGAAAATCTTTCCTCTGCTCTCTATCAATTCCCTACTATGCAGTTCGAATAATTTAAAATAGTAAAAATGGAAAAAGAGAAAATAAATCATGGTGAAAAAACATATGCAGGAAATTCACCAGATTTTTCTGACCAGTTCAACCATTGTGAACTCTTGGTGAAATATGTGGACATCTCATTCCCACTTGCACTCAAAGTCCCTGGTTAGGAAATTTTGACGAAGACAAGGAAGAAGATGAAAAAGTGAGAAATGGTATCAATTGCAAGAAAAAAAATATGGTGTAGGATCCAAGCCAATTTATTCTTTGGGATGTTGAAATTAATTGGCTTACTACGGTGTGTAGACTACTTTCCAAAAAGGCCACTCAGATGAATACTAGGGATGAGGATGAATATAACCCTCTTCATTGGTAAGCCTATAGTGGACACTTAGACATTGTCCATGAGTTGGTAGCGCAAGGCAGATATTCATGCAATAACTCTGAATGGCTGACAACCCTGCACAGTGCTTATATGTACAATAATATTAGAGTGGCTTCTTTCTTAATTCATCATGATGCAGATACCAATACCCAAAATAAGGCCTCTTGACTGCCCTGCATCTTGCTGCTGGGAATAGAAATAGAAAAGATACTCTCTTGAACCATTATATCAAACCAGGTCTGAAGAAAAACTTGGAAGAAACTGCATTTAATATTGCCATAGGATAAGTATGTATCACTACCTCTTTGAAGTTGTGGAAGGCTGTACAAATTGTTCTCCTAAGTCATAATGGTTTGGTTACGTTTCTTAAATTTCAAAAATGCCAGTCCATCCTTTGTGTCCCTTAATTTTTTTCACAATACAAAGTAACAGCAGTATCTTACTTTAAAAATTCATGGATTCCATGGTATTCTTCCAAGTGAATTGCCTGACTTTGATGTCAAAATGTATTCAAGAGTTGTTTGTATATATCTATAATGATTCCTGCAGTTGTTGATTTTTTTAAATCAGAAATAATTTTAACTTATCTGTTGAAATGAATAGTATAGAAACTAAAGTTTTTCCTCATAGTTTTCTGAAAAAAGTATATCTATGTTTGTATAATATACATAATCTATTTCATTCGCTCCTAGATATAATACTTGGAATTCTACATTGTTATATAATGTATAGGTTCATTAATAAATGTGTCCTTTCAGATTGCATTCCATATAGAAGAAGTTTAAGATTTCTTTTTTTCCTAGGTCCTTATATTATTTTATTTCTTTGGGATAAAATTACAATGTTATCTAATTTCAATTTTTGTAAAGGTTATGCTATGTAAAGGCCTTTCTAAGGTGAAGAATTAATACACTGATGTCAAACTAACCTTTAGTTCTATAAATTACATGTATTTTTACACTTGTTTTTTGGTAATTAACTTTTTAATAACTGTTTTTCATTTCTTGCATCAGAATAATGAAAATTATGGAATACTTCACAAATTTTCATATCATCTTTGTGCAAGTGCCATGTTAAACTCTGTATTGTAATTTGGGTAGACCTGCTTCTGAAGCATGCAGTACCCTCTAAATTTAAGTACTTAATGTTTCAATCTTTATACAGGCATATATCCATGGTTCCCTATTTGTAACAAGGAACTCTTAATGTTCCTAAAAATGCTATTGATCTTATTTCTCTAAAATTCTGTGTATAGTGGAAAAAACATATCGTTTGGTCAATTACTCACATTTACAATTTTTTTCAGTGTCTATTTTGTCATTTTCATTTTAAATTTGATCATACTTTGAAACCTTTTCAACTAAGTCCAAAGGTGATGGTTTTTCAGGTACTTATTTATCAACTCAGTTAGCTTTGTAGAGCTAATGGATTCAAAGTAAGCCTTACTTAAGAGCTACTTCTAAACTTCTGCAGCTTAAAATTTCCCAAATGAGGTCTTGCTGGGACAAATGTCTACCTGAACGTTTACCCTTCTTCCATGTAGGAACAGACCAACCAGAATATCTTACCCTGACAGCATAGATTGTCTTACTGGAACAAAACTAATCTTAGTTACAAGGGATCGTAGAGAGATGAACAGTTCAGACAGAATTGTTCAGAATGGAAGGTATTTTATCAAAATATAATTGTTTATTATACTTATCATTTCAAAAGTAGCTAAAGCCAAGAAGGTGAAAAAATTGTTCATATGCATGATTACCTACTGTTCTAGCCTGTCTATCATCCAACCTGGCAGGAATTTACACTACTGACTTTCTATCACCAAATATTTCCATAGCTCCTGGAGAAGACCATATGTTTCTCCTTGATATTAGGCCTTAAATTGGTAATGTTTTAATCATAGTTTTTCCTCTTAGCTCTAGGCTGTAAATCTACAAATGTTAAAGCTTTAAGTCTAACTCTACCAAAAACTGAGGTAGAGATAAACGAATAATACTTTAAAACAGAGTTTCTTTTGATTCCCTAACCACAACACAATAATGCAAAACAATTTTTATTTTATATATGCTTATATATTTTATATTTATATGTGCTGATTTTAAATTTCACACAGTGAATCTTTCTACAAAATAATTGAAGACTCATCTCAATTTCTCATTTCCTACATTATTTCAGGACCCCAATTCCTTACAAGAATTAGCAGAAATCAATTGTGAAATGCAAGGCAACTTAAAATGAAAGATGAGATCACAAAATCTGAGAGAAAGTACTGTAATATGAGTGAACAAAATCACAAATGAACACGATTATTTTTAGTACTCCTCTCCTAATGATTAATGAAAGATTTCAGTGCATCCAAAAAAATAGTTTCTGTAGGGCTGGGAAGGTGGCTCAGTGGTAGAGCACTTGCCTTGCATGCCTGAGGCCCTGTGTTCGATTCCTCAGCACCACATAAGCAAAAAGAAAAAAGCCGGAAATGGCGCTGTGGCTCAAGTGGTAGAGCGCTAGCCTTGAGCTGAAGAGCTGAGGGACAGTGCCCAGGCCCAGAGTTCAGGCCCCACGACTGGACAACCTCCCCCAAAAATAGTTTCTGTAATAATAGATACATAATTGGTCTACCAAGGCTAGGAATACTTGATTTAAAGGTCAAATATAATTTAGAATAGCATTAACTGGGAAGATCCTTAGTGCTTCAAAACACTGGTAGTTCAGTAAAACTAGGTTCTGTAGTGTAAAAATGTTGTCATTCTCAAACCAATGAGAACCTACATTTTATCTCCCTAACGTATATTCATTTTCAAATAAACTATTTAAAATCACATTTGCCAAAATAACCTTGACAAGTAGATGATAGTGAGTTTACAAGGTTTTCAAGTGTAGGGAGCAAGTTACAATAGAGTTGATTTACCTACCCAGCACTAATACCAAACAAGTTAAACCATTCATTAAAGTGTAGAAATAGGACCCCTCACCATTTGTGTTGTTTAGTAGGTGCCTTCCAGAAATGTGTTAAATGGATCAGCCTCCCATATTTCAAACACAAATATTAGCTAACAAAGTAAATTTCATCAAATAAGAAGGTACATTTTAAAAAGTCACTAATAGCTGCCTTATCATGTGTTGGTTTATGTTTTCCCTATCTGTCTAACATAGTAAGAAATATGATTTTAAGTCTTGAATATGGGTACTGATGAGAGATGTGATAAACAAAATCTGTCTTCTATTTCTGTCATATTCCTCTAAGAAGTAAATTTTAGTTTTCTTCTTTTTCCAAAACTTATAGGTAGTAGAAAAAATTATCCTATGTAAAATAAAATAATCACACACCATTATCCAAAGCTATTTATAAAAACTGGTAGTTAGGAATAAATTCTAAGCCATTTTTAAACTTTCTTATTGATTAAAGATTAATCTTCCAAATGAATGAGAATAAAATCATGTCTAAGTGCTTAACATCTCCAGTCTTGCAAATTGTTATTGCAGATGAATGAATTATGGAAATATAAGCTGACAACAGTTCAAGTGTATGTGGGAGTGAAACTCCATGGAATGCATATAAACCTTTCAAAGTATTAACAGGCAGTTTAACAGAATGACTATCAGGAAATTGAAACCAGAGAGGAACAATAGTCAAGAAATAGAACGAATGAAAAATAGAACAAGGGGCAAGTACAGCTAGAATACTCAATGTACATATGTAATTAAGGAAGTGCTAAATCTGAACTCAATCTTGGAGAAAGGGTTGGTTGAGGTTGATAGAAGGAGTGACTCTGATCCAGGAGCATTGGACAATTAGATGGACATATTTAATTGTAACACACTTGCACAACCTTTTGAAATTCACTTAAAAACAACAATAAAAACACACAAAAATCACAACCAAACAGCAATCTCTAGAGAGTATGAATATGACCTCTCAAAATTTTAAGCTGTTAATGAAGGGCGGTCTTTGGAAAAGCAAAGAAAGCTGTTCAAAGAGGGAAGCTTGGGGTAGGGGAGAATTTTGAACAGATTTAAAAAGATTGTCTAAGGTTATAAATCACCTATAGCTACTGCAAATATTTTCTTCTGCGAGTGCTCTTTGTCTGAACTGGATACTCCAGTCCTGAGGCACACTTGATAGCTTGTGAAGAAGAATGGAAGAAGCAAGATCAAGAACCTATTACTCCACTGGAGAGAAAATAGTCCTCTATGTTTCCTCTCAATCTCTTCACTACTCCATTTTCATACTTTTAATAACGTCATGTGATTTTGAATTTTCTTTCCTTCTTTGTTCTCACAAAGTAATTGTTCAAAATAATTCATTAAATATTATTTGCCATTATTTTCTATCATGCTGTTCACTTGTTCAAGCGAGTCCATTAAACTTCCCCTTTTCATTTGGTTGCCACGAAAACCCAACAGCTATGTTAATGAGGACCAACACTACTGCAAAACTTTGTCTCCAAAAATCCAGTCGAAGAACCTATAATCACAACTATTTGGCTATATTTTTTTTTCATTTTTCTTTTACCTTGAAATTTTCTTGTGTCTAAAGTGCCCACAAAAATAAGTACTCAACCACTTTTTGGTTCAATCACTTCTATCCTCAAAGATATATTTTGCTAAAAAGATATTTAGAGGAAACCTAAGAATACTCCACTATTATCGTCTCTCTTAAGACTTTTATCTTCTCTCTTAAGACTCTCCTTAGATACCATATCAGGAACAGTGAAGTTATTCTTTGCAAAATTATTTAAATAGATTATTTTCCTCTTGGTCTTGTATTTGCTCAACATGATATATGGAGAAGAATAGAGTTAAATCACCGATTCCTTGGATGACATTGTCTGTTACAAAGGACAATACTTCTATGTCCTACTTCTATCTCCCCCTCTTAGCTCTTGCTTGATTTCCAATTAATCACAACTTCTTGGCTTCAAGTCTAGTGAAGCTGAAGGACTATAAGACGTCCCCCACTGCTACATCTTCATGGTTTCTCTTTGAAAACTCTTTTACTTGGAGGTGGAATTTATTGTCATGTCTTCATTCAATTTGTTCTTCATTATACTGAGCCAAATAGGCTCTGTAAAATCTCTTTAGGTATCAAAAACATTAAGACAATCTATATCAAAAAGTTTTGGTCCCCTCCATTGCTGAAACCAAAATGCTTAGCTAGGGTTTCTAATAACGTGTTTTCTTACCTTTTCAATTTGCTCAATTCTTTTCTGATCCCCAAACTTTCTGGCTTATCTAAAAAAAGAAGTCTTCACTATCTAATGTTAATAAGGATATTATATTTTTTAAGCTACTATGAAATGTGAAATCACTGGTTTGAAGTATCCAATCAGATTTTTTTCTGTGTTTCAGTGCTTCACATGCAAAGACATTGTGGAAAGTATTAAAACAGAAAAGTGTAAACTCAATACGTTGTTTCATTGTGAAGGGCACTTTCTCCCTAAATATTTTGACTCAAATTATCTTTTTAAGGGAATTACTGTTTAGTAATTAAAGGTCAATTCACAAATTTTGATGTCTTATTTAAAAAAAAAAGCTTTGAATTTAAATTCGATTACAACCTTGTTTCACGCAGTAAGAGTATATTTCCTGGGTAAGGACAATTCTCATGGGAACCTACAGGATTTACAGCAAGGTTTGTGAGGTTTGTTTGTTTACTGTGAAAATGAGCCATCTTACCCACATTGCTCCTTCTCAGCTAAGTCTCCATGAATTTCTTTGCATGAAAGCCTATTTTCTCAGGCAATTTTAAATTTTCTTAATAGGCTAAGTTAAAATTTTGAACAATTAACATTTACCTGTCATAATTTTACAACTCTTTTGAAATTCCTTTATCAGAATCGCGAATTTACCAATCCTAATTCCACCTTTACCATCAAAAACAGTTAACATGTTGTTTTCATGATATAGTACCCATGAAAGTATTATTTTCCAGTGACTTTGTTATGCTTATATATGAACATGATGCTGAGCAAAATGAACTCTAAGATATGGAAAGAGATATTTATTTGCAGTTGTTTTTAATGTACTATGTGATTTCTATTTTCCTTGGGTTTTTCCCCTATGGTTTATCTCCTACTGTGTTTGATTTTGGTACCCTTTGTATTGTGTATACATTTACCTTAATTAGGGAAGGGAAGAGGAACAACAAAATGGCGAGATAAAGGAGAAAAGGAAAACCAATGCAATAGCAATACTCAGAAGACAATATGTTGGAAATGTACATTACAACTTGTGAGGGGTATTGGGGTGAAGTAAAACTGTGAGAAAAATGAGAGAGGGGATAATAAGTTTGAAAAGTTATGTATTCACTGACTTACAATTGCTAAACCACTGCACATCACTTTCACATTAAAATTAAATTAAAAAAAAACAGCATGAAATAAAATTTCACTGTATTGGTATAGTAAATATTGTTCTTTATGTAGTAACTTTTAAAAAAATCAGTACTATTTGGCATCTAATTTGAATGAATTACCCCTTCTTAATGGGAGGGCCACCAACTTGAATGTTATCCAACTAGACAATTTTTTCACAATATACTTGCCAATATTTTCAAAAAAGAATTAACTAGTACTTTCTCATATTAAAACCGAAAACCGTTTAATTCTATGGAAACCCATAACTTTTAAAAGTAAATAAGTTTTTAAGAGGAAAGAATATGTATGTTCTTCAAAATTCCTATGACTAATAATTACTCACTTTAAAATTCTGAACATTCCATACCTGAGAGATTCAAAATAGTACCTGTTTGCATGTTATGTAATTCTGCAATAGATGCATTTTCCAATGGGGTGTTACAGATTGAGAAGTGAACAGAAAAATAGCCACATTCTGGTATAGGATAAAACTGTAAAGCGTCGGTTATAATTAATTCTTCAAGAGTAAGCAATTGTTTATCAGATTAAGCTATTATTTCTATGACCATCAATCCCATAATTTATGCCATAAAGTCATCCTAGACCAACAGTTTTCAACTTGTAGGGTGCACCTCAAAATTCCCTTAATTCACATCACAAATAGCTTATCTCTATTGGGAAAAATACTACACCTCTGCTAATGTGATGCCCTCCGTGTTCTGGACAGAACACCACAATAAACTGGGTTGCAACATTTTTCCTCACCTGGTATTCTTGCAAATATTATTTATATTTATACTTTTTTAAGTATCATAGATATTCAGCATGCTAAGATCGGAAGATTACAGTTCAAAGCCCATGTGGCAGGAAGGTTCCCTAGATTCTTATCTCCAATAAACTTCTCAGTAAAAGCCAGACACAAGTGGTACTGAGGTTGAAGTGTTAGGGCACAAGCCTTGAGCTTAACAGGCTCAGAGACAGTGTCCAGGTCCAGAGTTCAAGCCCCATGACAAAGCAATAAAACAAAAACAAAAATAAAAACAAACCCCAAACCTAGCATTTTCTCACTGTATACAGAGGCACGTAATTAAGGAAATTGCTTCTTGTGTTACATAAAGGTAGAAGCAAGAAGATGTCACACAATTATTCTCTTCATACCATGTTATATTAAAGTCTCAAAAAATTGCTTTTTCTAAATTTATAAATTAGTATCATCAATTTGTTGGCAACTCGGTCTACATTATTCATATTATCTACATGAGCAGTTAGAATTATCTATTAACTGAGTTCTAATTATAACTCTCTTGAAACAATATGCTAGGCAAATAGAATGCAAGAAACATTTATAAATTTGTCAATTAAACCCTCTACCTAAAAAAAATTGTAGTATCCTATAGAATATGAAATTACAAACGAAACCAAAGTATTTTTTGAAGTCTTAACTCTAATTTAGCAAGAGCTATAAAGACCTACATTAAATGAACTTTGCTATTCCTCCAGGCTTAAGCTTTTGTAATCCTTCATCCTTTCCTTGGAACCTAACAGAATGATTATTACTTACTTTTTCAAATTTTGGATGGGAATCATGAACCATTTTGCATCTAAGAATGTTCTATAATGAAGAGAGCATTTAAAACACAACTGAGGGTTATATACCAGTTGCATTTCAATAGAAAACTTGGCTTTTCAAACCATAATGAAGAAATTAGCCCAAACTTCCAACAGTGCATTCCTATCTTGTTTGGTTTGTTTTATTAAGACAAAATTATACTACCTGCTTCAGGGAAGGTATCAGTAATAATTACAGTCTCTAATCTCCTGTCAGTCTGAGTGCTCGAATTCAAGGCTTGTATCACATTGCCCCACCATAGTTTCTTTCTTTATTTACTTATTTGTTTCTTTGTTTATTTTTGGGTCCGGTAATGGGGCCTGAACTCTGGGCCTGGGTGCTGTCCCTTAGCTCTTCAGCTCAAAGCTAGCGCTCTACCACTTAAGCCACAAAGCCACTTCCAGCTTTTTTCTTTTTGCTTATGTGGTGCTGAGGAATCAAACCCAGGGCTACATGAATGCAAGCCAAGCTCTCTACCACTGAGCCACATTCCCAGCCCCTTCTTGGTTTATTTAATCTAGATACAGATTAGCAATTCTGAACTTCTCCAGTGATATTATCCACTGGACTTCTCAGACTGTTCATGTACTATCTTCAAAGATGTTCTAACATTTGACACAGGGTATGAACATTTTCAATGCATCTGCCGGGTCTCTGATTCATTCCTCCATAGATCCAATCCCTTTAATATTGATTACTTGACTCTCTTACTATCTCTGGTCTTTACCTATGTAATATTCTCACACTTTTTTGAAGAAAGTTCATTTGAGGATTTTCTCATTTTAAAAATTATTACTTGATTCTAGTTTTACTCAGGAAATCTTTTCTATTGTTTTCTAACTTTTCTACATATTGTGAGAGTTGCTTCAGAGGCACATATAAGGGCCTCTGTGTGTATGTGTATGTTTACATGTATGTTTGCAAAAGCCTCAAGCTCTTATTCATCATTCTTGCTCATGACTGTTATTCAATCACCTAAGCCATTCTTCCAATCCAGCTTTTGGCTGGTTAATTATAGATAGTGTCTCAAACACTGTTCTGCCCAGGCTGGATGCAAACTGAACTTCCGAGACTCCTTTACATTCTTAGGTTTCATTTATCCAGTAGAATCAACTTTTAAACTACAAACATTTTTTGAGTGTAAAGTCTAAGCTGTAGTCCAGATTTTTAACTCAAGATTTCATATAAAGATAGATGAATATACAAATTACATATGCTGAGTGTACACTGTTAGAAATGTGATCCTAAGCTGGGTGGTGTTGAGATCTGAGGATTGGAGTTCAAAGCCAGCCCCGGTAGGAAAGTCATGGAGACTCTTTTCTCCAATTTACTGCAAGAAAACTGGAAACGGCACTGTGGCTCAAGTGGTAGAGCATTAGCCTTGAGCTGAATAGCAGAGGGACAGTGCCCAGGCCCAGATTTCAAGTGCCAAGACCACCACCAACAAAAATATATAAGTAAAGAAAAGAAAAAAATGTGATCTTATCCACCAGTTCATGGCTAGTATAATGTTGCTCCTAAAATCTCTCCACCAACCATTATATATTGTGCCATTTCAAGTCCTCTGTGGTGTATATTGGAGTATCCTGAAGAGTTCTTGTACCAGGGTCTGGGTTTTAATCATCATTATAGAGTGGCTTTGCAATGCCACCTCCTGGGCTATTCTGTAGGCCAGGGTACTGCCTTTACTCACAGCATCTTTAGGTTTTTGATGTCTAGGGCAATGAACAATGGCTAACTTAGGCAGCCAAAGAGCAGTAATTAAAGCCAAGATTCCATCTTTATTTTTGATGGTTTTTCCTTCAGATGTCAGTAATCATCTTTCTTTGTAAATAGCTCTGTGTACATGAGCCGTTGCAAATGCATATGGACTGTCAGTGTACACAGTTAGCCTTTTGTCCTTTCCCAGTGTTAGAGCTTGGGTCAGGGCTATTAACTTGACTCTCTGTGTTGATATGGCTACTGGTAGAGGTTCAGCCCAGACCACATCAATCTCAGTCACTACTGCCACTCCCGCATAATTCTCCCTGATGAATAAAGCTGCTTTCTTCTGTAAACCACACGAGTTCAGCATCCAGCAATGGCTGGACCCTTAAGTCCTCTTGGATGTTATGGACTTGGGCCAGGATTTCTGAGCAGTTATGTAGTGGCATGTTTAGATCCTGATCTGGTAGGATGGAGAGCCGAGGGAGCCTGGAAATTGATTCTGAGAGGGTTGAGTAGCATTCCTTGGTAATGGGTTATTTGGGTATTGCTGAGTCACCGATCTGGTGGTTGCTTTAACACACCCTCAATAGTGTGGGGGGTGGTCACATACAGTTCTTGTCCCATGGTTAATTTATCTGTGTATTTTACCATCAGGGCAGTAGCCGCTATCATTCTCAGACATGGTGTCCATCCTACTGTTACTGAGTCTAATTTCTTTAACAAGTAGGCTACTGGTTTTCTTCATGGGCCCAAATATTGGGTTAGGACTCCTTTTGCTATTCCATTATGTTCATCCACATATAAATAAAAGGGTTTACTGGCATTATGGAGTTCCAACACTGGGGCTTATAATAAGGCACTTTTTATCTGTTCAAAGGCTCATTCAGCTTCCTCTGTCCATTGAAACAGTTGCTTCTCCTCGTAAAGAGGTTTAGCCAGCTCTGCAAACCCTTGGATTCACAGATGGCAAAAGGTGGCAGAACCCAAAAACACCCTTACTTGGTGCTGTGACCCTGGTGTTGGAATTTTGAAGGACAGTTTCTTTTCTCTCTTTGGTGAGACATCGCTGCCCCCATTTCAATAAATAGCCCAGGTAAGTTACCTCTGATTTGCAGGTTTGTGCTTTCTTGACCCATGCTCATTAACCAAGGTTTCCCAATATCTGGGGTAAATCTTCTGTTCCGTGGATGCATTCTCTTTCAGTTGCACCAGCAGTTAATAAGTCACCCACATATTGCAACAAAGTCAGACCAGGGTGGCTTCTCCTAAACTCACCAAGTCCTCATGCAAAGCTTTGTCAAAGAGTGTCGGTGAGTTTTTGAATCCTTGAATGAGTCTTGTCCAGATCCATTGACACCTCCTTTGACATCTGTCCGCTCAAAGGCAAAGGGAACTTGATTTTTGGGCACCAAGGGTAGGCTGAAACAGGCATCTTTCAAATCTAATACAATGTACCACTGCCTATATTGATGCAGGGTGTTCAGGAGAGTGTAGGTGTTCGGTATGGTTGGGTGATTGTCCATTACCCTTTTATGGACTCCCCTGAAGTCCTGTACTGGCTTACATTCATTAGATTTGGGCTTGCAGACTGGTAGCAGGGGAGTGTTCCACTCTGACTGGCAGGGTCGCAATACACCCAGGTCTAGCAGACGCCTAATGTGGGGTGTAATTCCCCATGTGCCTCCATGGACATAAGGTACTGTCAAACTCTAACTGGGTCCACCCCTGATTTTACTTTGATGAAGAGAGCTGGTATATGTTTCGCTAGTCCCACTCCACCAGTCTCTGCCCAAGCTTCTGGATACCTTTCCAGCCAATAGGTGATTTCTTGGTCAGGAGTCTAGGGTGGTTGGAGCAACCGGTCCTCATCTTCCAGGCCCTGAGTCAATACTTGTATTGGTCTTCCTTGAGCATCCTCCACCTGGGGACCTTCTGGATATAAGTGAATCTGTGCCCTGACCTTGGTTAACAAGTCTCTTCCCAATAAGGGATAAGGGCTTTCTGGAATAACGAAGAATGAGTGGGACACTCATCCCATCCCCAGGTCCACTGTTCTTTCGGTGGTCCATGAGTAATGTTTAATTCCCATTACTTCTTGCACCCAAGAGGTTTTTTGTTGTTATTTGGGTTTTTTTAACTGTATTTTTTTGTCTTTTCTTTTTGGTACTGGGGATCGAACCCAGGACGTTGTACTTGCTAGGCAAGCGCTTTGGCACTGAGCTACATCCTAGCCCAACACCCAAGAGATTTTATCTGAGACTTTTCCTTAGGGCTTTATTAAAGCAGAGTACTGGATCCCAGTATCCACTAGAAATTTTACTGGAGTCTCATCCACTCTCAGTGCTACCCTGGGTTCAGGGAGGGGAATTGAACCTTGACATCTTTATTCATTATTAACAGTACTGTTAGCCATTAGTGTCGAGGTTCTATGGGGCTGCCACTGCTTTGTTTAGTTTCCCTTTCTTAGCACATTCTTTGACCTAATGCAATATTTCTTGGCAGTAAGTGCACTAATGTATGTGTAGACCTCGACTATTTAGGCATCGTAGGGTTTCTTTCCCTGTAAGACCATGTAAACGTTAGCCAAATTGGTATGTTTGCAGGCTACTTCCCTGAGATCCGCCATTAGAGTCTGGGGATAGACCCTTAATCTCCCCCTACGTTCTGCCGTGTTGTAGTCCCAACCATCATTTCGAGGCCTGGTTAATGGAAAAGATGCGTTGGTGAAATCAGGTTTAGCAGTAGGCTACCCGTCATCCCCCAGAACCAGTTTCCTAGCCTCAGTTTGAATCCTTTCTCTTTCTTCCGTGTGGAACAAGACCCGAAGTAAATGCTGGCAATCATCCCTGGTCAGCTGGCACATGAACATTACACTATCTAGGAGATAAATCAAATCCTTGGGGTTATCTGAAAAATTTGCATTTTGTGTTTTCCTATTGTATAAGTCACTGGTGGAAAGGGCCAACACTGAAGTCGGGGGTCTCTGGTTTTTTTCTGGTGGCCCAATTTCTCTGAACAGCAACAACATGGTGGTGTCAGGGAGTCTCAGGCTGGCAGCTCTCTGAATGCTACCACGAGTTCTTCCTGCTGGCCCTTCCAAGTTGCTGCTGGCTCCTTGCTCCTCATCTCTTGATGCCT
Source organism: Dipodomys merriami (assembly GCF_024711535.1). NCBI lineage: Eukaryota > Metazoa > Chordata > Mammalia > Rodentia > Heteromyidae > Dipodomys > Dipodomys merriami. The sequence goes on along the minus strand of NW_027202416.1, from coordinate 3,850,910 downwards.
CCCCTTCCTCCATGAGGGGTGGAGGAGGCAGCAGTGAAGTGTATGGGAGGAGATCAGAGTCTAATGAGAGAAGATCTTCACTCCCTTCCTGTAAAATGGTATATAAGGATGCTGAGGGGGTAGTTGACACAACCTTTTCTAATGCTAAAGTCTTGTGTGTGGATTGAGTATGTGTTAGTTTTTGTCAATAAAATGTGTCTCTTGTAGATACTAGATGGATACATCTTGTTTTTTGATACTAGTATGGAGGTTCCTCAAAAGACTTCACATAGAGCTCCCCTATGACCCAGCAATCCCACTCCTAGGCATTTACCCAAATGACCACAAACAAAGCCACACTAACGCTACTATCAAAACTATGTCCAATGTAGCATTATTTACCATAACTAAGATATGAAACCAAAACAGATGTCCCTCAGTAGATGAATCGGTCAAAAAAATGTCATATATATTCATAACAAAATTCTATGGTTCCTTTAGAAAGAATGACCTTGCCCCATTTGTAAGGAAAAGGAAAGACTTGGAAAACATAATAAGTCAAAAGAGCCAGACCCAAAAACTCATAGGGTACATGTTTTCACTCATTTGGAAAAACTAGAATATACCTAGGATATTCTTAGAAAAGAGCACAATAGCTCAATAGCTATATGCATATCACCATAGAAAATTATGCTTATTGAAATGAGCTCCAAGAAATGGATACAAGATAATTGTATAGTGAACTGTTTTTGTTATTTCTATTTACGTTTTCCACTTTGGTTTATTCCCTGTAGTCACTGTTTTTGATTTCCATACCCTTTGTCTTATACCTAAGTTAATCTGATTTGGGGAACGAAGGGAAATCACAGAAATGGTGGGACAAAGATTAACCAAAGAAACAGTGAGATACACTAGACGCTATGTTAGAAATGAACTTTATAACTTTGTGGGGATGGGATATCAAGGTTGGGGGTAATGTACTCATTACTTATTTTAATGATACCACCCCCCCCGTATAACACCTTCATAATAAAAAAACCCTGAAAATACAATAAGAGAACTCACCCAAATAGAGAAATTAGAGAAAAAATTAGACATAACATCATAAATAAGCAAAATTGAGAATGCTATAAGAAAGTACTTTGAAAACTGTATGCCAGTCACCTGGAGCATTCTAGAGAAATTTATGGTTTCCTATACTCGAACTGAACCAGGAAGTAATACATAAGAAATAATGAAAATGAAATGTCAATAAACAATTTCCCATACCAGAAAAATCTAGGACTCAATGGATTTACCATGAAATTAAGGCCTGCAAAGAGCTTGCAATACTCAGATCTAACTCTTCAATGGAATAGAAAGGGAAATGAAATTATCAAACACATTCTATGAAGCTAGAATTAGACTCTTCCCCAAATCAGATAGGGACTCATCAAAGAAAGAGAACTATGAACTGAGCTTTTGGTATGCATTGATACAGAACTTCTCAATAAAATTCTCACCAACCAATTTCAGCAACTAACAAAAAAATCGTATACTATAATCAAACAGTATTCATTCTAGGATCCAATTGGATCCAATATACTTGTCAATAAACATAACATAAACCATCAGCAGAAGCAGAGACAAGAACCACATTATCATATATACATAGATGTAAAAATAGCTTTTAACAAACTCCAATACCCCTTTATGATTAAAGGTCTGAGAAGCTAGGAATGCATGGAACATTCCTCAATATAATACAGAGTATGTATATGACAAAGAAATAATAAACATGTACCTAATGGTGGAAGCATGAAGACATTAAAATCAGGAATGATAAAAGGATGTCCACTCTCTCTACTAATGTTCAATATAGTAGTGAAGTTCCTAGCAAGAGCAATAGGCAAGAGAAAAACATAATGGGGATCCAAATATGGAAGAAGGAAAAGTATCCCTTTTTACAGATGAAATGGTCCTGTATTTAAAGGAACCTATAGCTTGCTCCCTCAAGTTAGTAAAGGTGATGCTAACCTTCAGCAACGTAGCAGGGTATAAAACCCACAAGAATCAGTAGTTGTTCTGTGTTACCAACAATGGGAATATCCAGGCTGGAATCAAAAAAACAACATCATATATATTATCTCAAAATCAAATCAAAACTAAACAGAACAAAACAACAACGAAACTAGGAATTAATTTAGCTAAAAATGTGAAGGACCTCTACTGTAAAAAAGTTAAAACTCTAAAATGGGTAAATGAAGGAGATTCAAGGACATGGAAAGTCTTTCAATTCTCCTGGTTGGAAGAATTAACATTGTGAAAACTGCAATATTACCCCCAAACAATTGACAATGCAATACCCAGCAAAATTCCAACAATATTCTTCAATGCAGTAGGGAAAGCAATCCAAATTTAATATGAAATTACAAAATTACAGATGAAACAGAAGGTTTAGAAATGAACTCATGTGCCTATAGTCATTTTACACACACACACAGACACACACACACACACACACACACACACACACACACACACACACACACACACACACACACAATGGAATTCTATTCACCCATCAGAAGGGATGACTTTTCACTAGTCTTAAGTAAAATGAAAGGCTTGGGGAAATTATACTAAGAGAAAGGAATGCACATTCAGAGCAATATAGGTTTCATGGATTCATTCATTTATGGTAGCTAGAAGGTGCCTATAAATCTACAATATCAAGACAGATTCTACCTTGTCCCAGTTAGGAGGGCCATTATCAAGAAAATTGACAATAGCAAATGCTGAGGTGGATGTAGCCAAATGGGAACTCTATTACACTGTTAGTAGGAAATTGAACTTGTTCAACCAGTCTGGAATGCAGTATGAACTTTCCTCAAAAGACTAAACATAGATCTCCCTATTACCCAGTAATTCCATTCAGGGGCAGTATTCCAAAAAATAACAAAGAAGTTCACATTAAAACTACCAGCATAACCATGTTCAAGGCCCAGACCCAGAGTTCAATACTGGAAAAAAGTTACATTGCTGGTATTTGTTTCCCCAAATATGAATCTTTTGACATTTGATTCCAAATCATTCTATTTGTAATAGCTACAATAGGATTTAAATGTAGTTGGTGATAAAATGGCTTCTTTATTGAATGTTAGGAAAAGCTGTAAGCAGTCCAAGAAATGGGAGATTATTTTGTTGTTGTTTTCGGTTGAGGGGCTTGATGTCTGGGCTTGGGCACTAGCCCTGAGCTCTTCAACTTAAGGTAAGGGCTCTATATCTTGAGCCACAGGGCCTGTTCTGGTTTTCTGGTGGTTAATTGGAGATAAGAGGCTCAGGGGCTTTCCTGCCCAGGCTGGCTTTGAACGGCAGTCCTCAGATCTCAGCTTCCTGAGTAGCTAGGATTACAACTATGAGCCTCTGGTTGCAGGCTAAAAATGGGGGGGATTTATAAAAGAAAATCCACCTCTTCACCTGTGTCTAAATATCAGATATCACTATTAGGACAAGGCACCCTCAACTCATTTCATCAGACATTTTAAATTTTCTCTTTTCCTTCATGTGGGAACACTGCAGTCAATATCAATTCAGCTGTGGGACTGGATCAATTGTATGTTAACTGCTAGCATGAAAATCAAGAACTGTTACATCAAAACAAATAAAACCCTCATTTGGAATAATTGTTTTCTCTTTTTATTACAAATCTGTGTTTGATTTCTTCCTAATGTGATATTGGACCTCCTAACAGAGTGATGACATTTTCTTTCTCTTCAGCAATTGGCCTTCTCCCACATGTGGTCAAATATTTAAGAATTTAAAGATTTCCATTGATAATTCATTAAGCTGATCTCTAAGAAAATGTGTATTTCTGGAATTGGTCTTATGTCTTGTTCTTACATGCACAAGTGTTCTATGATTTATTTGTTCTACAAGGAATTCTATTATCCAATCTTTGTGTGATCAATTTTAGTCTCTCTGACCAGTCTTTCTGACCCTCTCTCGGGAATCTCATTTCAGTCTGCCTCATAAAAAATATATTAATTATTAGCTAAATGACTCTCAGCTTCTGTTTTTTGCCTGACTTCATGTAGGCTGTGATAGCAGCTCTGACTGGCTGTACTTACTGGAGTTTTCTGTTTGTTTGTGTGTTTTTTAGAGATCTAGGATTACTATTCAAGGTAGTAAATTCTCTGGGCCCAAGTGATCCCCCGGCCTAGAGTCAATGGCTTTTTCCCTAAAGATACAAAAACAGCTGACTAAATTCCTGTTTTAATTGTCTCAAAATGAGGCAATCTGGATCCTTGCAAAGCCATCAATGAGCCTCTGTTACCACTTACAGAAATGTTCTATCAAGATGGCTTTTCAAGGTTGACTGTGAAAAAGGTTCATTTCCAAGTGATCACCATAAAACAGATCACATCACTGGGAACAGACTTTTCTATGGAAGGTTGGCCTTTCGTCCTTGTTTTACGATAGATAAAAACATAATATTCTGCAGTTTTGGCCATCCTGGAGCACGTTTTCCCAAGAATATTCTGTAGTGTAAAAGAGGACCAATTATCAAAATAAAGGTGAAAATACTTGTCTACTACAGACTGATTTATCTGGCTTATATCTATTGTTATTTTCATTACTTCAAACACATGGATAATTTATATTGCAATTAGACAAGTGGCAAAAGATTAGTGGAATAAACATTTATTTTACTTTCATATATCCAATATAATACACTTAACCCCTTATGGAATATTAATTCCAAGAGTAGAAACAACGTCAGGAATATAAAATGAACCTCAAGTTGTGTAATCTGGCACATATACACCATCATCTACTCAGAAATTCAGTCTCTCTATAAATACGTATTTGGTACAAAATAATAAAAATTTAACTAATGAATATGACTTTTAAGAATCATCTGAAATGCTACTCATGTATCTAATTGCATATTACTGTGTAGATGTCACCTAGAAAGGAATTTAACATGCATGAAGAAATTAAATTTCCACAATTTAAGCTAGATGATAGGAGTCATATCCTCATGTACTGTGTGGTGTGTTACCACAGTGCTGAACCCTTCCACCTAATACCAAGAGTCATGTGCAATAATTTATTATTTGATGTCAAGATGAGAGCTAAGTGTAGAATACACTTTGAATTATTCCATTAATTCACATCAATGAAACAGTAATCATATATTATTTTTAAAATTCTAATTCTTGTCAATTTTACAATTCATGAAATGTATTATTAAAATTAGTTTCAATTTCTTCTTTTCTAAATTTTAAATTATACATTAAATTTAAATTTAATTTATATATTAAATTTAAATTATATGTTAAATATTTAATATTAAGAAATCAGGCATAAGTAACCTGTTATTAAAATGATCTACTATTAAACAGTGATTTCAATTATAGTTCTAACAAATTGTGATGTAAAAATCATTTATTTTGGGTCTGGTTGTGGGGCCTGAACTCTGTGAATGGGCGCTGTCCCTCAGCTCTTCAGTTCAAGGCTAGTGCTCTACCGCTTGAGCCACAGCGCCACTTCTGGCTTTTTTCTTTCTGCTTATGTGGTGCAGAGGAATCAAACCCAGAGCCTCATGCATGCAAGGCAAGCGCTCTTCACTGAGCCACCTTCCTAACCCTGATGTAAAAAACTTTTAATAGAATTGTAGGTAATAATTTTTAAACTTACTAGCCTGTTATTTGTTTTCTAATTGTGTCATTTCTTATTCTTGGTCCAAGTCATCTCTTCACCTAAGTTGTTTAGTTTTCTATTTTATCTCTATTTGTTTGTTGATTGTGCATTTTGTTTTCCCTTTGTAGTGACTGACATGAGGCTGAAAATCTGTATGTTAGTTTATTACTTCCTATGTTAAAGTCAAACTACTGCTCCCAACAGCTTTTCTACTCTTCTTTGTATACTATTGTATTTCCCCCACTCCCATCTCCTGTATTGCTGCTCTCAAGTATTTTATTTCATTTTGTATTTAAATTTTATTGTCAAGGTAATGTACAGAGGGGTTATACTTACATAAGTAAGGTAATGAATTCATTTCTTTTATAACTTTTTAACTTTCCCCCATTTTTCTCCCTCGTCCCTCCCAACATCCCCCCCCAAGATTACTTCCAACATATTGTCTCGTGATTTTCACTTTTGCATAGGTTCCCCCTTTGTCCTTTGTCTCACCATTTTGTTTTTTTTTCTCTTACCCTTCCCTAGTTCCCTAGATGTGATAACCTGGGTATCAAAATCAAATACAGTGACTATAGGGGATAAACCATATGTGGGGAAAACACAAAAGGATGAAAATTACATAGTACATTAAGAACAACAACAATAAAGAATGTGTCTTGGAGTTCATTTCACTTGGAATCACCTTTTATGGTCATATGTTCATAGCTATTGAGTAATTCTGCTCATCTACTAAGATTATCCGTGATGTGCACAATAATGCTCCCCTATTATTCAGTAAACCCACTTCTGGGCATTTAACCATGTGACCACAAACAAGGCCACACTGAAGCTACCAGCACAATTATGTTTTTTACAGTATTATTTACCATAGCTAAGGTATGGAATTAAGCCAGATGCCCCTCAGTAGATGAATAGATATAGAAAATGTGACACAGACACACAGACATACACACATACACATACATGGAATACTATGCTTCCGTCAGAAACAATGATACCACCTCATCGGTGAGAAAATGAAAGATCTTGAAAAAACATCATACTAAGTGAAGTAAGCCAGACTTAAAGGAACATAGGTCCCCAGGTTTTCCCTATTTGTAATAATTAGGTTACATCAAGGAAAATCTCATGTATTTAAATTTGAAATTTTGTTCTATGTTGAACATACAACATTATTACTATATTGTTTGTTATTCTTTCTTTTTTTGAGGAGGGCTAATATTTATTTAACCATTAAAATGAAGTTTGTAGCCACTGTATAAGGTTTAATATAATGTATCTTCTTAATAATTTTTTATTGTAAAAATACCGTATGGAGGACTTAAAATTACATGGCAAGGTAATGAGTACATTTCTTATCAAACGTTGTTGCCTCCAACTTTGTTTCCCCTAACCATCAATTCTTATCCCTCCCCCCAACTCTTGTGCAAAGGTTGTAAAGTTCGATTTTAGACTTAAAGTCCTGTACATCTCATTGTTGCAATGAGTCCACCTATTTAAACAATTTGTTTTTTTTGCTTCACTTCCACAAATTATACCTACATCAAATACAGTGAAAACAGGGGTTATACCGTGGGGGAGGGACACACAAAGCAACAAAGAAATAACTTATAAATATGTTAGAAACGATAGCAAGAAAGAAAATATGGAGTCCTTATCTTGAGGTTCATTTCACCTAAAATCAACTTATCTGACGGTTATCTCTTGTCTCAGACATATACTAGTTATTGTACATATGGGAAGCCATGGGACGTATGTTTCTTTGCACCTGGCTTACTTCACTTAATATAATTTTTCCAAGTCTTTCCATTTCCGGACAAATGGGGCAAAAGTCAGATATACTTAAAGAATTATGTTCAGCTTATCCATTACTGAAGGAAGAACAACTAAAAGAGCAATCCCCATTAGGAAGAAGAACTCCTATTTACTTATCTTCATTCCTTTGTAAGGCCAGTGTTGCCCCCTGTATCCTCATGTTGTACATTACAAATTTGTACTTGATCATCAAGTATATCTACTGTCTTCTACATTGTGACCTAAATGCCCCAGAAATTCCACTTCACTTTACTTTTTAAAAAAATTCTCTCTAGTGAAGTTGTTCTCCCAATCTGAGGGCTTTCTATTGATCTTGCTAGCTATGTCCTTTGCCATGCAGAAGCTCTGCAATTTCATGCAATCTCATTTGTCCAACGTTTCTTTGATTTGTTGTGTTTCTGGGTCTCTATTAAGAAAATCTGGTCTAGTCCAAGGAGACCCAAGGTTTCTCCTATTCCATCTTGTAATGTTTTTAGAGTGTCGGCTTTGACTCAGAGGTCTTTGAAGCATTTGGAGTTGATTCTGGTGTAGAGTGATATCTAAGGATCTAGCTTTAATTTTCTACAAGTAGTTAACCAATTTTGCCAGCACCATTTTCTGAAGAGGCTGTCTTTCTTCCATTCTATGTTTTTCAGCTCCTTTATTGATGACTAGACACACAATGGAGAAGTGTCTCATATCTAAAATATACCTGGAACTCAAAAAATTAAATCCCTCAAAAACAAATCTTCAAAGAAACAATGCCCAATAAGTAAGTGGGCTAAAGACTTGAAAAGAAACTTCTCTGAAGAGGAAAGAAACAGGGCCAATAGACAAAGAAAGATATGCTCAATCTCCCTAGCCATAAAATAAATGCAAATCAAAACAACAATGACATACCAAGTCATCCCAGTTTGAATGGTTATAATGAAGAACTCTAATAACAACAGATGCTGGAAGGGATGTGGACAGAAGGGAACCTTACTGCATTGGGAGTGTAAACTTGCTCAACCACTTTGGAAAGCAGTATGGAGGTTCCTCCAAAGACTCAACAAAGAGCTCCCCTATCACCCAGCAATACGATTTTTGGGTATCTACCTAAATGATCACAAACAAGACGACACTAAAGCTACCAGTATGACTATGTTTATTGCAGCATTATTTACCATAGCTAAGATGCACCACAAGTGATGAATGGATCAAGTAAATGTGGTATATATACACAATAGAATTCTATGCCTCCCTCAGAAAGAATGACATTGCCCCATTTGTTAGGAGTTGGAAAGACTTGGAAAAAATTATATTAAGTGAAGTAAGCCAGGCCCAAAGAAATATAGGTCCCATGGTTTCCCTTATAAGCAATAACTAGTATATGTCTGAGTAAAGTAGAAAAGGTCAGATAAGTTGATGTTAGGGAAATGAACCCTAAGATATGTATTCAAATGTTTATTTCTTTCATGCAATTGTATCTAAAGTATTTATAAGATTTTTTTGTTGCTTTATATGTCCTTTCCCCATGGTATAACCCCCGCTTTCATGGTATTTGATGTTGGTATAATTTGTGGGTGGTAAGGGAAAAAACAAATCATTTAAATACGGTTACAGGTGGACCCATTGCAACAGTGAGATGTAACAGTCGTTATTTTGAAAATGAACTTTACAACTTTGGGGGAGGAGGAGGATTGGGTGAGGGGGAGGATGGGAAGGAATGGGAATGGGAAACAAAGATGGAGGCTACAATGCTTGATAAGAATGAAAGGGTTAAAATAACTCCATTTTTAAGGCAGTGACCATTTGTTTCTTGTTTATCTCAGCTAGCAGAGCAACACGTGGTGGTAATCCAAACACCTGGTTGTTTGCCTTCATAAGCTCTGCAAATCTTTAGCTCAGGGCTCTCATCCTAGGCTCCACTGTGTGAGGGTGTAGGATGAGGCCCGAGCTGCAGCCCGTCTAAATAAAACCTTGCTTTTGCATTTCGGAACATCTAACTCTAGTTGGTCTTCTTTGTGGGGGTCCTGCAAAATGGTTACTACATGTTAGTGAGGGCTCATCCAGGATACCTCAAGAGACCCACGAGACCTCAGACTCCGAAGGTAAAACAGTGCTGTCAAATTGTCTTGTCCTGTCGTTCCTCTCTTTATCTGTTTTATTTTCATTTTTGTTTGTGAGGACGGCCACTCCAATTCGTATTGTGTTAAGGGTTGTCATAGCGGACGCGCTTGCATGACAACCCTGGAGGAACTGGGAGACATCCCAGATCCTCTTGTGAGGGGGATGGTCCTTGGATCCCTGCCATGAAAATTGTGGTGCATAGGTTAGTTTGGCGTTGGGCCAGAACTGACCAAGAGGGCCTCCTAACTGAGGCCCAACTCACTCACTGGGGTCTGTTCCTTCTGCTTCCCTATTACAGGGGTCAGTGGACCAATTCAGGAGATCTCCACTTCGTAACCTTCTTTTTTTAACTCTTAGGGCTGTGTATGTTTTGTTTGTACTGTTTATTGTTTTTTGGACTGTACGACTAATGGGACTGGAAATCATGGGCAACATTCCATCAACCCCCCTAGACTAACAAAAATTAAAAACTAAGAAAGGGGAAAACATATTGTACTCCCGGTTTTTCAGGGAGATAACATGGAAAAAAAATATTTCCTACCCCATACTCAGCTTCCCAGGTTCCTTTTGCAGAGCCTGAGAATCACCAAGAGGAGGAGGTAGCTATAGAACCAGCAGCCGAACCCTCGGCACCTGCCCTTAAAGTTTCTGAGGGGCCAGTCACTAGAGGAAGCCATGGGATCAGCCCCTCTCCCCCTTCTAATGAAGCTGTTTTTTCCTTAAGCACAGTAGGTCCTGTGGATGCAAATGATCAACAGCAATTCTAATATTGGCCATTTTCTACCAGTGATCTATACAATTGAAGTACCCAAAATGCCTCCTTTTCTGAGAAACCCCAGGATTTAATTCGTTTGCTTGAAACCATTCTCATTACTCATCACCCACTTGAGATGATTGCAGTCAGCCTTTACAGGTCCTTTTTACCACCGAAGAGAGAGACCGTATCTGAGAGGCGGCCTGGAAACAAATCCCTGGCCGCACAGGAGCGCCCATCACAGATCCTGCCATGAGTGCTGCCTATTTTCCTGAGATCTGACCAACAGGGGACTGCAATATGGTTGAAGGTAGGGAGCGACTCCTCATCTATCATCACCAGGCTCTGTTTGTAGGTCTCAAGGTGGTGGCTCACTGACCTACTAATATGGCCAGAGTCTATGATGTTAGATAGGGAGGAATTGAAAGTCGGGGAGGGTATCTTGAGCAGCTCATGTAAGCTTTTAGTCAATATACCCCATCTGATCTTGAGACCCTGGAGTCAGCTCAGATGATTATGTTTTCCTATATAAATCAATCTGCATCAGACATAAAGCAAAAGTTGCAGGCTCTAGAAAGACTTGGTGAAAAGTCTATTAGGGATCTAATAGCCGTGGTGGAAAAGGTTTACAGTAAGAGAGACAGAGGAGCAAAGAAAGGAAAGGAAGAGTAAAGAATGTGAAATTGAGCATGAAAAGAGAGACCAGGCCAAGGAAAAGAGTCCAGACTTGTTGGACTTGTCACTGTCACACGCCGTGCATACCTGGTTCACAGATGGCAGCTGTTTCATTCGAGATGGAAAAATGTATGTGGGCGCAGCAGTAACCATGGACACTGAGATAGTGTAGGCTGAAGCACTCCCCCAGCAAACATCTGCACAAAGAGCAGAACTAGTGGCACTAACAAAAGCCCTATGGATGGGGAAAGGGAAGGGATTAAACATTTACATCGACAATCAGTATGCTTTTGTTACCATGCATGTCCAGGGAGCCATTTACCAAGAGAGGGGGCTGCTGACAGCTGAAGGAAAGGCTATTAAAAACAAACAAGAAATTTTAAGCCTTGTCCAGGCCTAGGGGAACCAGCAAATATTACCATTATGCACTGCCTTGGCCATCAAAAGGGAACTGATTCAACAACCAAAGGAAATAACTTGTACAATCAGGCAGCTAAGGAGGCGGCCCTCCATCCCAGAGGGGGAGTACTTACTCTAGTAGATGCAGGGCCTCGAGCTTTGCCTCCTGAGCCTCAGTACTCCCAAGAAGGCTTGGAGTGGATAAAGAAAATTCCCATGGCCTATAAATCCCCAGGCAGAGAAGAAAATAAAGACTGGTGGAAAACTGGTGAGGGGAAACTTATCTTGTCACAAAGATTGGGCAAGGGAATTCTTAAGAGAATCCATCAGGCCTCTCACATGGGAAGCCGAAGAATGCAGGACTTGCTCCAACACTCAGAAGAAAAAATTAAGCAAGGAAATTAACTCATTGAGAACATTGTTAAAAATTGTAAAGCCTGTCAGCTCACCAATGCCCCCAATCAACCGGTTACAAAAGGAGCTCGCCTCCGTGGACATAGGCCAGATGTGTATTGGGAATTAGACTTCACAGAAATTTAAAGTGGAAAAGTTGGAAATAAATATTTGCTAGTTTTTGTAGACACCTTTTCAGGATGAGTTGAAGCCTACCCAAAAAAGCATGAGATCGCGAACTTCGCGGCTAAGAAGATCCTGGAAGAAATCCTACCCATCTATGGCTTCCCATCCACCATCAGTTCGGAAAATGGACCGGCCTTGGTCTCAAAAGTAAGTCAGGGGATAACTGTGGCACTGGGGACAGATTGGAAATTGCACCGTGCTTATAGACTCCAGAGTTCAGGGCAGGTAGAAAGAATGAATCAGACTCTAAAAGAGACCTTAACTAAATTGGCTTTGGAGACTGGCACAGACTGGGTATCACTCCTATCACTCCTTCTGTTTAGAATAAGAAATTCACCCTATCACCTTGGGTGTACTCCTTTTGAAATAATGTATGGACATCCTCCACCTATTATCCCTAGCCTTCAGACTGGATTGCTTGCTCATTTGAGTGACACTGAATTTCTATGTAAACTTGACTATCTATAGCTTGTCCACAAAAGTGGGTGGCCCCAGCTTAGAGCATTATATGATTCTGCTTCTATTCCTACCCCCCCCATTTGTTTAAACCAGGGGACTGTGTGTTTGTTCAAAGGTACAACTTGAGATTTTTGGAACCACAGTTGAAGGGACCTTACATGGTACCTTTGGCTACACCCACTGCCCTTAAGGTGGACAGCATTGCTGCTTAGATCCACTGCACCCATGAAAGACTGGCTGACCCCATTGCCCTGGATGACCATGGGGAAACATGGGAAGTCACTAAGCATCCTACCCAACCACTCCATATATAACTCAAGAAAAGAAAAATGGACTGATTGTTATGGGTATTGTTTCAATTATCATTTCCAGAACTCCTGGGAGGCACTCAGTACAACAAGGGGAACTTTGTGCTGTCCTAGGAGAAGAGTGTTGTTTTCACATTGACCATTTAAGAATAGCAAAAGACAACATGGCTATGGTCATAGAGGGAATAGTCAAGATCGAGAGCTGTTGAAGTGAAGTTTGGGGCCGGAGCCACAATATTGTGTCTCAGGACCATAAGTCAAGGGGGGAGGAACGGTTAAAGTAACTCCATTTATGAGGCAGTGATCATTTGTTGCTTGTTTATCTCAGCTAGCAGAACAACACGTGGTGGTAATCCAAACACCTGGTTGTTTGCCTTTATAAGCCCTGCCAATCTTTATTTTTCTCAGGGCTCTCCACCTAGGCTCCACTGTGTGGGAGTGTAGGACAAGGCCCAAGCTGCAGCCCGTCTAAAAAAAACCTTGCTTTTGCATTTCAGAACGTCTGACTCTTGTTGGTCTTCTTGGTGGGGGTGCAGCAACGTGGGCACTACAATAAATGTACTCATTATGTTGTCCATGTAATTGTAACCCCTCTGTACAGTACTTTCACAATATAAAAAATTCTTGGGAACAAAAAAAATCATTTCCCTCTAAATCGTTCAGGTTGGGGTGTGTGTGTGTGTGTGTGTGTGTGTGTGTGTGTGTGTGTGTGTGTGTGTGTGTGTGTGTGTGTGTGTGTGTGTGGTTTTACAAAGATCAGAAGACATTTTTCTTCATTTAGAATACATCTTTCAGGTTATTGTAAATTGTGGCTACTGGGAGAAGACTCTTGCTATATTAAAATGAAACAAAAATATATTGTGCATACAACACAGTGCTTTATTAGTCTGTAGTTCAACCCTTAACTTGAATTTATATCTTGGCCGTTATTGTGAATAATGTGAATAGCAATGAACTATAGATATATTTATCAGTTTCCCAAAGAGAAATAAACACATAATCGGTGGGTCAGATGACATTTCAACTTTACATTTCTCTAGAAAACTGCATACTACTTTCTACAACGAGAATATTAACCTGTATTTTGACTAAGAGTGTGGAAAATTTCTTCTTTTTACTTATGTGGTGCTTAGGAATCAAACCCAGGGCCTCAGACATGCAAGGCAAGCGCTCTACCACTGAGCCACATTCCCAGCCCTAGAAAATTTCTTTTATCCACATTCTCACCAACATTATTACCTTTTTTTTTAAGGGCAGGTTTGTACTATGTGCAGTAAACCAGACTGGCCTTAGAATAAAATCCTATTACTCCAACCTGCTAAATGCTTGGAATTACAAACCTTTACCACCACACCAGGTTCCTTTGATTTTTTTGGATACGTGTTATAATAGTTATGAAGTAGTATCATAGTAATTTTGAATTGCATTTCTTAATGACTTCTGTTCCAAAAGCATTAAGCCAACATAGAAGTTGTATTAAACACGACATTGTAAACCCACTGGCAACTTTCATGGCTATTTGGAAAACAGGTCTATTCTGAACTTTTGTCCAATTTTAATGATTTCTGTTTTTTAATGTGAAAATACTGTAGAGAGGGGTTACAATTACATGCGAAAGGTAAGTAAATTCCTTATCAAGCATTGTAACCTCCTCCTTTGTTTCCCATTCCAATCCCTTCCCATTCTCCCCGTGCCACCCAGCCAATCTTCCTCCCCCTCTTCTCCCTTCATAAAAGTTTAAAGTTAGTTTTTCAGCATAATAACTTGTACCTCTCATTGTTTCAATGGGTCCACCTGATTTCCTATTTAAACGATTTGTTTCTTCCTTCCCCTCGACAAATTATACCAACATCAAATGCAATGAAAGCAGGGGTTATACCGTGGAGGAGGGACATAGAAAGCAACAAAAAAATCTTATAAATACTTTAGATACAATTGCATGAAACAAAAAAAAAAAACATTTGAATACATATCTTAGGGTTCATTTCCCTACCATCACCTGATCTGACCTTTTCTGCTTGACTCAGACATATACTAGTTATTGCTTATAAGGGAAACCATGGGACCTATGTTTCTTTGGGCCTGGCTTACTTCACTTAAAATAATTTTTTTTCAAGTCTTTCCAATTCCTAACAAATGGGGCAATGTCATTCCTTCTGATGGAGGCATATAATACCATTTTGTATATATACCATATTTTCTTGATCCATTCATCACTTGAGGGGCATCTGGGTTGGTTCCATATCTTTGCCAAGGTAAATAATGCTTCAATAAACATAGTCGTGCTGGTAGCCCTAGTGTAGTCTTGTTTGGAGTCATTTGAGTAAATGCCCAAAAGTAGGATTGCTGGGTCATAGGGGAGCTCTATGTGGAGCCTTTGGAGGAATCTCCATACTGCTTTTGAAAGTGGTTGAACAAATTTACACTCCCACCAACGATGCAGCAAGCCTCCCTTCTGTCCACATCCCCTCCAGCATCTGTTGCTATTAGAGTTCTTGATTATTGCCATTCTAACTGGGATGAGGTGGTATCTCAATGTTGTTTTGATTTACATTTCTTTTATGGCTAGGGAGGTTGAGCATTTCTTCATTCATGTGTCTATTGGCCATGCTTCTTTCCTCTTCAGAGAATTTTCTCCTTTTCTTTAGCCCACTTTCTTATTGGGCTGTTGTTTCTTTGAAGATTTGTTCTTGGGGGAATTAATATTTTTGAGTTGCAGGTATATTTTAGATATGAGACCCTTGTCTGTTGTATGGCTAGTGAAGATCTTCTCCCAATCAGTGGGCTTTCGATTGATGTTGCTAGCTATGTCCTTTGCCATGCCCAAGCCCTACAATTTCATGCAATCCCATTTATCCAATCTTTCTTTGATTTGTTGTGTTTCTGGGTCTCTATTAAGGAAATTTAGGCCTCTGCCAAGGATACCTAGGGTTTCTCCTATTCCATTCTGTAATGTTTTCAGAATATCTGCTTTGACTCCATGGTCTTTCATCCATTTGGAGTTGATTCTGGTGCAGAGTGATATCTAACGATCTACCCTTAGTTCTCTTCAAGTAGTTAACCAATTTTGCCAGCTCCATTTACAGAAAAGGTTGTCTTTTGTCCATTCTATATTTTAGCTCCCTTATCAAAAATTAGATGGCTAGAGGTCTGTAGGTTCATTTCTGGGTTTTCAATTCTATTCCATTGGTCCTGAGGTCTGTTCTTGTGCCAGTTCCAAGCTGTTTTGATTATTATGGCTTTGTAGTAGAGTTTGAAATTTGGTATTGACATTCCTTTAGCCCTGCGATTTCTGTTAGGGATCATTTTCGCTATTTGGCATCTTTTATTGTTTCATATGAAATTTTCGATTGCCGCTTCTATTTTCTTGAAGAAGGAGGTTGGAATATTGATAAATATCGCATTGAATTTGTAGATAGTCTTGGGACGTATTGCCATTTTCACGATGATGATCTTTCCAATCCAAGACCATGGGAGTTTTTACCACTTTCTAAGTTCTGTTTTGATTTCCTTTTTCAGGTTTTTAAATTTTTCATCCTAGAGGTACTTCACTTTTTGGTAAATTAAATTCCTAGTCATTTTTTTGGAGGCTTATTATGAATGGAGTTGCTTTCCTAATTTCAGCCACACTTTTCTCATTGTTGGTAAACAGAAAAGCCATTGATTTTTGAGGGTTAATTTTATACCGTGCTACTTTGACAAAGTTTTGAATCAACTTGAGAAATTTGGGAGTGGAATCTGTGAGATTCTTTAAGAACAATAACATATCATCTGCAAAGAGGGAGAGTTTTACTTTTTCATTCCCTATTTGGATCCCCTTTATGTTTATATCTTATGGCTGTAGCTAGGCATTCTAATACTAGATTGAAGAGAAGTGGAGAGAGTGAACATTCTTGTCTCATTCCTGAGTTAAGAGGGAATGGCTTCAGTTTTTCACAATTAAGTATAATGCTGGCTGTAGGTTTGTCATATACAGCCTTTATTGTATTGTATTGAATGTTCCCTGGATTCCTAATTTTTTCAGAACCTTCATTATAAAGGGGTTTTGGATCTTTTCATATGCTTTTTCCGCATCTATTGAGATAACCATGCAGTTCTTATCCTTGCTTCAGTTGATGTTATGAATTATATTAATTGATTTGTATATATTGAGCTAGCTTTGCAGTCCTGAAATGATTCCTGTTTGATCATGATGCATGATTTTTTGGATAAATTGTTGAAATCGATTGGCCAAAATTTTGTTGAAAAGTTTTGCATCAATGTTCATCAAACAAAAGGGTCTATAGTACTCTTTCTTTGATAAGTCCCTGCCTGGTTTTGGGATGAGGGTTATGATGCCTTCATAGAATGAGCTTGGTAGTGAACTTTCTCTTCAAATTTCATTGAAGAGCTAAAGGATTATTGGTGTGAGCTCTGCTTTGAAAGCCTTGTAGAATTCCACTGTAAAACCACCTGGTCTTGGACTTTTCTTGGATGGGAGGTCTCTTATTGCTCTTTCTATTTCAATGCTTGAAATGGGCCTCTTCAGATGGTTTAACTCATCTTGGTTTATGTACAACATGTCAATATTTGGCAGGAAAAGTTCTGTCTCTGCCAAGTTCTCAAACTTATTAGCATAAAGTTTTGAGGATTATTCCCTGATAATGTTCTGAATCTTGGTTGTTCCTGTGGTGATGTTAAAATTCTCATCTCTGAGTTTATTTATTTGTATGTATTCTCTTCTTTTTTCTAATAAGATTTGCTAAGGGGCTATCAATTTTTTTAATTTTGTCGAATAACCCACTCTTTGTTTTGTTGATTCTTTCCATGTTTTTTTGGATTCCACTTCATTTATTTCTGATTTAATTTTGTCATTTCTTTCCATCTACTGGATTGGGGTTTATCTTGCTGCTCTTTTTCAAGGAGGCTCAGATGTCTCATTAAATTGTTGGTTTCAGATCTCTCCAATTTGTTGATATAGCATCTCAGAGCTATAAACTTGCCTCGGAGTACTGCCTTTGCTGTTTCCCAGAGGACCTGGTAATATGTGTGTTCTTTTTTGTTGAATAACATGAACATTTGAATTTCCTTTCTAATTTCTTCCAACTCCCACTCGTGAGTCAGCAGTGTGTTGTTTAGCCTCCATTAGTTACAGGACTTTCTTTGGTAGCTTTTGGTTTTTAGTTCTAATTTTATTCCCTTGTGGTCTGAGAGAATGCAAGGTATTACTGCAATGTTTCTGAATTTGGGCAAGTTTGCTTTGTCACCTAAAAAGTGGTCTATTTTGGAAAATGTTCCATGTGCTGATGAGAAGAACGTGTATTCTGATGCTGCTGAGTGAAATATTCGGTAGATGTCTGTGAAATCTTGTTGATGTATGCAGTTGTTTAGATCTGCAGTTTCTCAGTTTAATTTTTGCCGAGTTCATCTATCTAGTGGGGAGAGTATTGTGTCAAGTTCCCAACAATCAATGTCATTGTATCTATGTGGCACTTGAGGGAAAGTAGTTTTTCTTGGATACATTTGGGTACTCCGTTGTTTGGAAAATAGATATTTAGAATTGTAATATCCTCCTGAAGGAAGGATCCCTTAAATAATATATAGCGAGCTTCCTTATCTCTTCTCATTGATTTTAATTTGAAGTCTATTTTATCTGATCTGAGGCTTGCAACACCTGCCTGTTTATGGGGGCCGTTTGCTTGGTAGATTTTGTTCCAGCATTTCACATTCAAAATGTGTTTGTTTTTATGGGCAAGATGTGACTCCTGAAGGCAGCAGATAGAAGGATATTGCTTTTTAATCCAACTAGGTAGTCTATGTTGCTTAATTGGAGAGTTCATTCCGTTAAGGTTGAGAGATAGGACTGAAAGGTATTTGGGAGTTCCTGCCATTTTATCCACCTTCTTGTGAGCTGTACCAACTGGGTTCTTCCTATGTTCTTGGATTCTCAATTTGGGTGCAGTTTCTTGGCCTTTATTGTGGTCTTGTTGGTTTTCTATGTGTAGGATATGTTTAAGAATCTTTTGTAGGCCTGGTTTGGCAGAGATATATTGTTTCAAATTTTCTTTGCTATGGTAGGTTTTTATTTGACCTTCAGTTATGAAGGAAAGTTTAGCTGTGTATAGTATTCTTGGTTTATAATTGTTTGTCTTTAGGGCATGGCATACCTTATCCCGGGCTCTTCTTGCTTTGGTTGTCTCTGCTGAGAAATCTGAGGTGATTCTAATTGGTTTCCCTTAATAGTTATTGATCTTTTCTCCTTGAGAGCTTTAAGGATCTTTTTCTTTGTCTAAATTGATCCTGTGTGGATTATAATGTGAAGGAGGGAAGTCCTGTTCTATTCTGGTATAGTTGGAGTTCCAAAAGCTTCTTGTATCTGAATAGGCCTATCTTTTTGCATGTTTGGGAAGTTCTCTGCTAGGATCCTGTTAAACACATTTCCTAGACCATTGACTTCTCTCTCTAAGTGCCCCATTACACTAATTATCCTCAGATTAGTCCTTCTGATGGTGTCTTCTAAATGTTGAATAGATCTGTCATATTTCTTGGATTTGTCTTGATGTTTGTACGTTCTTTCTCTATAATATCTAAGCTGTCTTCAATCCCCAAGATTTGATCTTCTGCATGGTCTAACCTACTGTCAAGACTTTCTACTTTGTTAATATTTCTTTTCTTTCTAATTGGTCGGTTTGATTGCTTCAAACTCTTTGTTGGAGCTTTGTTACAGATCTTCTATGAACTTCTTTGCTTCCTTAATTTGGTGTTCAGTTTTTATTCTCAAATCACTTAGTTGATTGGTTATGGTTTCCTTGGACTCCCATTCCTTCTGTTGGGTTCCATTCAGCATTCCCTTTGTGGTCTTCCTGATTTCTTTCAGCTCTCTCTTTATGGATTCCATAAATGCCTCTAAAGATCTTTGTTTATCTCATCCCGCTCTCTCAATTACTGTATTACTCTTTGATTAGCTTCCTCACGTTTATGCATTTCCTGACTTTCTCTTTGTCTATTCTCAGACAGCTCACGCAATTCATGTCTATCTCTTTGACTGGACTCAGCCTGCTCTTGCCATCCCTGTATTTCTCTTTGAGTGTTTTCAATCTGCTCAAACAATTCCTGTGTCAATCTTTGAGTAATTGTCTCAAGCTCATGATATTCCTGTATTGACCTTTGGTTTGCTCCTCTCTCTCCCTATCATGCTCACACTGAGTCCTTTGCAGGTTTTCAATTTTTTCATTTACCATGTTTACCATTAGTGTTTGTATAGCTTTTGGGGAGCTCTCCCCTGGATTATTATTATCTGTTCTGTCCCCTGATTATTATGAGTGGGAGTTGAGATACCCGGACTTGCCATTTTTCTTGTGTTTTTCTGCTTGTTCTGCCAATTGGAATGAAAGTAACACCAGTTTTGTGCTAGAACACTATCTTAAGACAAGCGTCATCCAAAGTCTGTAGTTGCACAATCAAAAATCTGCAGATACAATCTAGTTCAACAGATCTTTTTATTCAATATCAAACATCTATGTACTAATGGGCTATGAACAGCAAAGAATAATTTGACATACCAGAAATTATAAGGTTTAGTGAGAAATGTGGGTAAAAATAGATATAGAGGGATGTGGAAAGGTAAAAGGAGAGTTAAATTATTTAAGTCCTAATCTCAATAAAGGAAATAGTTTGGTTAGAATGATAGTAGAGAAAGAAAAAAAGAAGAAAAAATAAGAAAAAGAAAAAAGAGACAAGAAAGAATAGAAAAATAAATATTAAAAACTATTAATTGAAACACTTAAAATTTATGCAAATTTAAGAACGTAATATTCACAGAAGAACAGGGATAGGATGAGAGAAGGCGAGGGATAGAAAGGAGATGCGAAAAAGTAAAAAAGAGTTGAAAATATTATACAGGTATAAAGAGGCAGTACTGCTATTAAGAAACTTGTCAAAGATGATTTGAATTGAGTAATAAATTTCTGGATTGTGTACACAATGGGGGATAAGGTCTAATAATCAACTATTGGTATATCTGAGGATGAGCAGAAAAGCAATTAAGTCACGCAAAAAAGAACGAAAGAAGAAAAAAAGTGAAAAGAAAAAGTTAAGTAGAGCTAACACACACACACACACACACACACACACACACACACACACACACACACACAAACACACACGCGCGCACAGATATTCCCCCAAAATAAAAATTATAACAGGAAGAAAAAAAGGTTAACAGCAAACAATTTTTTAAAATTAAAAATGAAAACAAAAAATTTAAACAAATTTTAAAAGGTACAAAAAATGAGTTCTTTGATTTTTTGGAGGGTGTGGGAAGATCCTGTATCTCCCTTGTGTCTGTAACCAGTCTCTTGTTGGAGTCTTTGGTCTGCTTGTGGTGTTTGATTTTCTTGTGGCTTGATTGGTTTCTTAAGTTAGTTTGTTTGAGCAGGCAGAAAAATTTTCTGCTTTACCCAGAATTTTGTGATCCTCCTCCCAGGCTAGTTCAATGGGAGGGAGATCTGCTTTGAGTCTCACAAAAGAGGGAGATGGATTTTTCCTCTAGTTTGGAGATGCTTTGTTGAGGCTTGGTTCTGGGTAGAGTGGAGGCCTTTCAGCAAGCAGTAGAGTTTCCCTGAGGGGCTAGCTTCTGAGACACTTACAGAGCCTATCCTGGAGATATACTCAGGGTTTATGTTTACTGAATTTCAGTTGATTGTCAAGACTGTTGTAGGGAGGGGCAGCCTCTGGCTCTGTTTAGCCTGTGAAGAAATCAACACTTGAGGAGGACAGAACTTTCTCTGCTTGGGCGGGATGAGTTTTCCCTGGGTGGAGCTGAGCCTGGCAGGTGAGGTCGGGTTCCTGTGATCTGCTAAATGACTCTTGTTTTCTTCCAAGGCCTGAGTTGGAGCTAGCTGCTCAGCCAGGCCTTTATCACTATAAAAGATGGAGATCTCCAGTAGTGGGGAGGGGAAGTGTTGCCTTTCCTCCTCTGCTCCCTTAGAAGGAGTGAGGATGTCAGGCTTCTACTCATGCCAGAGTCTTGGTTCCTGGGTCATCGCTGGTCTGCGATTTGCAGGATGAAGATGTCTGTTCCTTGTCAGTTCTTGCTGGTGTTGTGTAGAATCCCCTAGCCCGCTGATCTGGGGCTTTGGTCCCAGACTCTCTGTGTTTCATTTTTGATGGCCTACAGCTGCCACAGCCACCGCCACAACCACAGCGGAGCCTGCTGGCAAGTGCACGGACCTGTCCCCTTGCCTGGATTTTCCCTCTCTGGCCAAACTCTCTGGTGATGGCACCCTTGGTGTGATTCTTTTACTTAGGACTGTTCACTGGAATACTTAAACTGCTTTCTATGAGAGAGCCTGTTTAGACTCCACCTTCTCCCCTACCATCTTCCCTGAACTCTTTTGAATTTTAATTATTTCTTGTTAATCTCATCTTTAATCTCTTTATACAAAATCAATAATTAATTCAAGGGAGGAGAAAGGAAAATTTAAGCAACTCTTTACATTTTCCAATTTTCAATAACATGATATTGCTTATATCATTTTCGGTTTAATCTTTAGTTATAATTCAATTTAGTTAGACCTTTCATAAAGCTATATGTATTTTATTTATTTCATGTTAATTGTTTTTTCCAAAGCCTGCGTGTCTAATTTCCCTTGGTTTCTTTCAGTGTCAAGTAGTTCAGATTTCAAATTGAAGAATAAATTGAAGGAAGCAAACAAAAAATACAGTTCTTCTCATCTGATAATGCCTCAACAAGAATGAAGAAAGAGTTCATCCTGCTAAGGACCTATGATAGGATATCAAAAAGAGAATTCATTTTTCTAAGTATTCCCTATCTTTGAATGGAACTTAAATGATATAAAACACAATATACTGCTCAGGTACTTTTACGTTTTATCAGTTTTGCACATTATCATAAGGACATTACCTCAGTCTACAACATTACTTCATTATTCTGTCCTTGATACTTTTACACTACCAAGACATAAGATAACCAGTATGATTTAAAGCATGAGACGTTGTACACATGGCTTCCTTGGAAGCAGAGCATGGTCAATAGATCACATTCCTTCTGGTTGCTCACTACCTGTAATGTTTTCTGTAATATTATTGCATACTATTTAGTATTAAAAATTTTTGGCTAAACTCAAAGCTCATTCACAGAATTTTATGTTAAGTATTTTGCATGTTTTATTTCTCTCAATTCTTAAGATAACAATTGCTATAATGCTAATGTTATTACCATTTTAGCGTTGGGAAAAATTGTAATTTAAGGGACGAAGTACATGGCCCAAAGACACATAGTGAGGAAGGAAATGAGTCACGGTCTCCAAAAGCCTTTTAGCAATACAAAAAATGTAGGTAAAAATCTCTCCATTCTCTTACACTCTCATTTCAATATTCATATTGTCCTATAAATAATAACATACCAAATATTGCCCATGTTGATTGTCTTCTGTTACATTTTGTCTCCAACACAGACTGTGTTGGTGACATTGGGTTATCATGCACAGAGCTGAGCTTATAAATTGAGGTCCAAAGATAGTCAAATTTCTTTTGTCCCATAGCTCCTGTATCCTTTTTTAAAAAGTACTAAAAATTGTAAATACCAAAACTTACTATCTTTTAAGAATCCAAAAACGAAGTGAATTCACATATAATCACTCCAAAATGATTTAAAAGTAGGAGATGATAAAACAGGCCCCCATCAAGTAAACTTTCTTCTACTTTTAAAATTATTCTGAAAGCCTTGTCCTGGCTGGTAACACCTTTAATCCTATCTACTCGGGATATCAACTCAGGAGCCTGAGATCTATGGAAAACTGTTGGAAGCCACTCAGGGCAGAATAAATTCATGAGATTATTTTTCAGAAATTATAATGAACTAGCAAAGAGCCAGGAATGGAGATGTAGCTCATATATTAGCTCATCAATCTAGAGAGGAAAGGCCTAGCAAGACCTTGAAGCCCTGATTTCAAACTCAGAGCATGCCAATGCACAAGCATGTGCATGTGTGCATGTGTGCATGCGTGTGTGTACACACACCCACACCCACACATTTATTCAAAATACCTTCAAATCAGCATATCAGTGTACTGCATTAATTTCTTTGTTAACGATATTATCTGGGTAAAATAGAGGAAATAAACTCTTCTATATCAGAACATTTTTATAATTTTTTTTTTACTGTGAAAATACTGTACAGACGGGTTACAATTACATGGGCAAGATAATGAGTACATTTCTTATCAAGCATTGTAGCCTCCTCCTTTGTTTCCCCTTCCCATCCCTTCCCATCCTCGTAGCCCTCCCACCCAATCCTCCCCGCTCCCCCCACCAAAGTTGTGAAGTTCGTTTTCAACATAACGACTTGTACTTCTCATTGTTGCCAATGGGTCCACCTGTAAAAATAACTGTACAGAGGTGTCATATTTATATGAGCAAATAATGAGTACATTTCCTAACAAGCATTGTTACCTCTACCTTTCTTTTTCTTCCACCATCCTTTCCCTCCCACCTCCAGAAATACACTCCCCTCCCCCTTCCCCTGCCTAAAGTGTAAAGTTCATTTTTCAACATAGTGTTTTGTGCATCTCAACCTGTATCCATATTTAAGAATTTTGTATTTCCCTTTTCCCTCCCCAAATTAGAGAAACATATACACAGGATGTAGGCGCACCAACTTCAAGTACAGTGAAAACAGGGGTTAGAGCGTAGGGAAGGAACATATAAAGGAACAAAAGAAATCACATCACACATTATAAGTATCTTAGAAACAATAGAAAGAAACAAAAAAACCACTTGTCTGGTTCATTTCCTGTAATATCATCTTATCTGATATGCACATAGCTTCTGATCTATTCCGCTTATCCCAGACATATATTAGCTGTTGAAAATAAGGGAAACCATTGGACCTACGTTTCTTTGGACTTGGCTTACTTCACTTAATAATTTTTTTTCCAAGTCTTTCCAATTCTTAACAAATTGGGCGATGTCATTCTTTCTCATGGAGGCATAGAATTTCATTGTGTATATATACCACATTTTCATGATCCATTCATCTTCTGTGGGCCATCAGGGTGGGCTCCATATCTTAGCTATTGTAAATAATGCTGCAGTAAACATAGTTGTTCTGGGAGTTTTAGTATGGTCTTCTCTGTGATCATTTGGGTAAATCCCCAAAAGTGTGATTGCTGGGTCATAGGGGAGCTTTATATGGAGTCTTTTGATGAGCCTCCATACTGCTTTCCAAAGTGGTTGAACAAGTTAACACTCCCACCAAGAATCTAGTAAGGTTCCCTTGTGGCCACATCCTTTCCAGCATCTTTAGTTGTAAAAATATGGAATGATTCAAGAATTTGCATATCAACCTCGCACAGGGGCCATGTTAATCTACTCTGTACTGCTCCAATGTTAGTGTATGTGCTGCTGAATTGAGCACAGAGCATTTTTTATATATAAAGTGTAATTGATTTTCTTGAACTAGACAATTCAAAGAAAAGTAAGTTTTGAAGAATTCTCGTGAAATTTTAAAACCATGTACTTCTTACATAAGCACACATTTAAGAATAGCCAAGATTGACATGTCAAAAACAAAATAATCCCAGATATTGTTGTTCAAGAGATGTGTAGGATCGGGGGAGGGGGGTGGAATTGGTTGGGGGGGCGGAAGAAGGCTGGGAAGGGATGTGAAGGGTAAACAAAGGAGGAGGCTGCAATGCTTCATAAGAAATGTACTTACTCATTATCTTGCCCATGTAAATGTAACCCCTCTGTACAGTATGTTCACAAAAAATAAAAATAAAAAAGAGATGTGTAGGAGGACGAATTCAATTATTCTGTATAAGGCACCTGTCATAATGAACACTGCGGCAAGTGTTAAGGTTTTTTAAAAGTTTTAATGTTTTAAATATATTTAATTTTGGGAATTTGCTTATATAGGCCAAAATTAGGACTGTTTTTCAGGTCATACAACTTTTCTATAAATATTTAAGATTTATGGTAGCAGACATATGCTACTAAAAAGTACATTTCAGAGTTTATAAAAACATTACTAATGAGATGTTGCAAAGTCTTAGTGTAAAGAAGCAGTGTGAAGAGTTAAGACTTTGTTAACTGCACAGTTTCTCTTAAAACTTTAGGGCTTCCTTACTTTATATATTAGTGAGGAACAAATGATGATATAAACCATATACATATACATATACAAATGATGAGATGAGTCATAAAAGCAATCTTAGTGGGTAACTTTAAAAACTACACATAGCCTATAAAACTCTTGCTGAACATCATAATCTTATTCAGTGTTAAATGTACAGGAATGTGAGAATAGTAAAATCAAATATGTAAGTACACTTCAAATACTGAAAACACTGATAATTCTTTGGTATTTTATTTTATTAATCATTAATATTTAGTTATTGTGTTTCTTTATTTGTAGTATTGTTTCCCTTGTAATATAGTAAAAGCTTTTGTTATTCATCATCAGGAGGTACTTTGAGAAGGTTACTGGGATGGCCAAACCATTTTTTATAGTTGCATGTGAATTTACAAAAAGCAAAATTAAGAACAAAATATTGATTAAAAATTATCAAGTACAGTCAGAATCAGGAGGGATGATAAATGTCCACACTTAAAATCTTAGCCCTAGGCTGAAGCAGTGATATTACAGAGTTGAGGTCACAAAAGTGAGAGACTGGGTTTTGTTTTGTTTTTTACTTTGATTTTGTTGGCCATGGGGTTGAACTATGGGGCCTGGTTGCTGTACCTCAGCTCAAGGCTAGTGCCACCACTTGAGCCACAGAAACACTTCCGTCTTTTTCTACTTATGTGATGCTGAGGAATCAAACCTAGGGCCTCATTCATGCAAGGCAGGCACTCTACAACAGCCACCGTCCCAGCTCCTGATAGACTGGGTTTTAAAGATTCATCTAAACAACATTTTCTTTCTGCTTTGGGTTATATAATGAAATATATGAATATCTTTTCATATTTTTTTTAATTGTATTTTATTTTATTTGAGAACATACTGTAAAGAGGGGCAACAATTACATGGGCAGGATAATGCATACATTTCTTACCAAGCATTGCAGCCTCCTCCTTTGTTTACCCTTCACTTCCCTTCCCCGCCTCCCCCCTCCCCCCACCCAATTTTACCCCCCTCCCCCCACCCAATTGTACCCCCCTCCCCCCCCACACCGAAATTGTAAAGCTGGTTTTGACATGACATTTTGTACTTCTCATTGTTGCAACAGGTCCACCTGAATCCTTAAACGACTTGTTTGTCCCCATCTCCTCCACATGTTATACTAACATCAAATATAGTGAAAGCGGGGGTTACACTGTGGGGGAGGGACATACAAAGCAACAAAGAAATAATCTTATAAATGCATTAGAAACACATGCATGAAAGAAACGAAAACATTAAAATACATATTTAAGGTTTCATTTTCCTAACATCACATTATCTGGCCTTTTCCGCTTGACTCATACCTATACTAGATATTGCAAATAAGGGAAACCATATCTTTTCATATTTTTGTGTATTGTTATACTTCTAAATTTATACTAACCCCAGCCACTTTATTCTTTTCAAAGTCATGAAATATCTCTGAGAGTTTGCTAATGTGAAATTGTGTTAGCATTTTTAATTACTTCTGAGTCATTTTTAATTTTTATTAAAATCATTTTATATTTTGGGTTCAGGGATTATCATACATCAAATACCTTCAAATGTACATGTAGAGTCTAAAGATAACAGTATGAATATTCTCGTACAGCTCTTTTTTATCTGTTATACACTTTCAGTATCATGATATTTCTCCCTCTTTCACACTCTCTCATTTCCTCTCTTTCTCTTTCATGCTCTATGTCTGCTACATAGAATTTCTGCTGGTCTACTATTATCTTTGAGGATCCACTGGTTTGTGGGAACATGATGGGGACTAACATTTTCCCTTGCATTCTTTAAGAATTATGAGTGACGTGATATTATTCTTTGACATTTTACATGGCAAAACAACAGGTCTAGGAATTCCTTTTCACGTTTACTACTATTACAAATTTCATCTTATAAGAATCATTTGGATGGATATGATATTTTAACTTGGGCTGGGAAAGTGGCTCAGTGGTAGAGCGCTTGCCTTGCATGCATGAGGCCCTGGGTTCGATTCCTCAGCAGCACATAAGCAAAAAGAAAAAAATCCAGAAGTGGCGCTGTGGCTCAAGTGGTAGTGCACTAGCCTTGAGATGAAGAGCTGAGGGACAGTTCCCAGGCCCAGACTTCAGGCACCAAGACTGGACCCATCCCCCCAAAAAAGGTATTTTAACCTGTGAACTAAAAGTTCTTTTTCTTTCACAAACAACCTTTGTCTTTGATTTTCTGTTTGTAACTACATGTAATGAAAATAAAGCTCTCCTATGGAAAATAGACCGAAGTTGTTCACAGGGATGAAAAAGAAGGTAATGGTGGAAGTGAGTACAATAGAGCGCAGGTCCTCAGAGCAGTTTATAATGAACACTTTGTGAGAATGACAATGTTCTGGGAACTATAGATTAAGTCACTGAACAAAGATATATATGCATATATATTTGTATATGTATATTTATTTATATATGCATATATGTGTATATGCCCTTATATTGTACACATATATGTTACTATACACACAAATTCACATATACTTATGCACATGTATACATGCACACATGGAGAAAGAAACATAATTACAGCCAACGCAAGTTTCATTAGTTGCTGAAAATGCCTTAGGTGGAATGCTTGGAACAAAATATGTTCAAGATGTATTTGTCTCTAAGAGTTCTTTTACCACTCCTCTTATCTCTTAAAACTGGTAGGTTTTGACAGATTGGACTTGCAAAATGCAGTATATGTGATAGCAAGTTACTCGGAAATATCAGTATGTAAAGATCATATGGTGTCTCCCTGATCCCCAAGGAATGCTTGCTCTTATACACACTCTCAACAACCAAAGTACCAGGAGAATATCATGGTAAAGAATAAAATTATAAGCCTTTAACTGGCATCCTTCTTTGAGCTCTTTTCCAACAGCCAGCATCAATTCCTAAGCAGATTAGTGAGTCCAGATAAAACTGGACCTCAGGTCAACAGGTAACCAATTCATGTGAAAATTCCTATGAGAGAAATGCTGACTGAGGTCTTGCTGATTTTCTGGCCAAGAAAATAAGAAACGAAGAGATTATTTTTAATATATTAAAGTTTGAGAATAATTTGTAACCTGTCCATAAATGTGTAGAACACAACTAAACCAACTGACAAAAAAGGTGTCCATTTCATTTATATGGTCTTGGACTTGGTGACTGATTTTACTTGTGTCTCACAAGTAGAATCAGCATAAATCAAGCCAGCATTTCTTCATTTAATATACAAAGATAGGATTCAGGTTGACCCATTGTAATAATGAGAATAATAATGTAGTAATAAGACACTTTATCAGAGAGTGGGTGGAGGGATGAGTTGAGGAGGTGTGAAGAGAAGGGATGGTAGGGGAAAAAAAGGATGAGGTAAAAATGCTCAATAAGAAATGGACTCATGCCAGGTGCCGGTGGCTCATGCCTGTAATCCTAACTACTCAGGAGGGGGAGGTGTGAGGATTGTGGTTCAAAGCCAGCCAGGGAAGGAAAGTCCGTAAACTCTTATCTCCTATAAACCACCAGAGAACCGGAATTGGCACTGTAACTCAAGTGGTAGAGCGAGAGCCTTGAGCTGAAGAGTTGAGGGACCGTGCTCAGGCCTAGAGTTCAAGCCCATTACCAATAGTAAAAAAAATTTGTACTCATTACCTTACTTATGTAATTGTAACCACTCTGTACAGTATCTTTACAATATAAATATCTATCTATCTATCTATCTATGTATATATATTATAAAGATGCAAGGAAAACTTTTGTACTTATAGGAAGTTGTATTTGTCACTCAATATCAGTAAGGTATTGGTTTTAGGACCACAGGCATATTAAAACATCAGATACTCAACTACTCTACATGAACACAGTATATTGTTTACATTAGAATCTGCCCACAACCTAGTGCAGTGTAATTGCTATGAAAATTTGTACTACATTCTATGTTTGTAATAAAAAATAAAAGTATATGCACTGTCAACAGATACAAATTTTTTCAGATAATTTTTGTCTGCATTTTGTGGATGGAATTGGAAGCACAAATTTCATCAGCAAGACTGGTCTGCAAAATATAACAAAAAGCAGACACAGCATCATTGAATAGTACTGAACTCCAAGGAGAAGTACTTGAATTGAGACATTATCAGAAAGTGTAAGCATGCAAGTACTTTTTAGAAATAGAGCTGCTAGATTTCTCTTGGAGAGCTTTCATAACACTTTGTGAAACACAAGCCACAACCTCACTGAAGAGTAAAAGGTTTTCCCGCACCTTTCTGTCATGTCTATATACACAATGGAATTCTATACCTCCATCAGAAAGAATGACATTTCCCCATTTGTTAGGAAATGGAAACGCTTGGAAAAAATTATATTAAGTGAAGTAAGCCAAGCCCAAATACACAAAGGTCCCATGGTTCCCCTTATTTGCAATATCTAGTATATGTATGAGTCAAGCAGGAAAAGTCAGATAATGTGATGTTAGGAAAAAGAATCCTTAGATAAGTATTTAATTGTTTTTCTTTCATTTATAAGATTATTTCTTTGTAGCTTTGTATGTCCCTCCCCCACAGTATAACCACTTCTTTCACTATACTTGATGTCGGTATAATTTGTGGAGGAGATGGGGAAAAACAAGTCGTGGACGGGGATCAAGGAAGATGGCAGAGGTGAAGCTGGAGGCATAACAGGGACGAAAGAGCCAGACGTGGAGGGCAAGCGGATTCTACTCAACACCAGCAAGAACCGACAAGGAGCAGACATCTTCATCCTGCAGTTCACAGACCAGAGACGACCCAGGAACCAAGACTCAGCGTGAGTAGAATCCTGGCTTCCTCACTCCTTCTCAGGGAGCAGAGAAGGGAAGGCTACCCCACCCCCCCAGTACTGGAGATCTCCATCTTGGATACCGACAAAGCTCAGCAGAGCTGCTAGCTCCAACTTAGGCCTTAGAAGAAAACTAGGGTCATTTAATAGGTCACAATAACTTAATGGCTGCGTGACCTGCCAGACTCAGCTCTACTCAGGGAAAAGGCACCCAGTTCGGGCGCCAGCCCTAGGAGTGGCTTTCTTCATCGGGTAATCAGAGCCAGAGGCTGCCCCTCCATTTAGCAGCCTCAACAATCAACTGAAATTCACTAAACAGAAACCCTGAGAGTGGCTCTAGGCCGGGATCTGTGAGTTTCTCACAAACTAGGCCCCGGAAAAAGCTACTGTTTGCTGAAAGGTCTCAACCCTACCCAGAACATAGCCTCATGACAGCATCTCCAAACTTGAGGAAAAAGCCATCTCCCTCTTTTGTGATACTCAAAGCCCACCCACCTCCCCTTGAACTAACTTGGGAGGAGGATCGAAAAATCCTGGGTAAAGCAGAGCATTTTTCTGCCTGTCCAAACAAACTGGCTTAAGAAACCAACCAAGCCCCAGGACCACAAGCAGACCAGAGACTCCAATCAGAGGCTGATTACAGGCACAAGGGAGATACAGGATTTTTCCGAACCCTCCTCCAAAAAATCAAAGAACTTTTTTTTTCCTCTTCTTTTTTTTTATATAACTTTTACAAAAAAATTTTTTTCTTTTCTAAAATTTTTTTAATTTTAAATTTTGACCTTTTTGAAAAAAATTGTTTTCTAGTAACTTTTTTCCCCTTATAATCTTTATTTTAGGGATACATATGTGTGTGCATTTTTCTTTGTTTTTTTTTTCCTTCTTTTAAAAAAATATTCTTTTTGTTTTTGCTTAGCTAGACTGAACTTCTGATCTTTTTTTTTCTTTCTTCCTTATCCTTCTCACCTTTTCATCTTTTTTGTTCTTCTTTATGGGACTTAATTGTTGTTCTGCACATCCTCAGATAAACCCATATTTGACTATTAGACCCTATCCCCCATTGTGTACACACTTAATCCACAAATTTATTACTCAATACAAAACTTCTGAGACTTAAATTCCTTAATAGCAGTACTACCTCTTTTTACCTATATAATACTTTAAGTATTTTTATTTTTAAGTTTTTCACATCACGTATATATCCCTCCCCTTCTCTCAATATATTCACGTTCTTTGAATAGATTGTTCTTGAATCTGCATATTATTAACTTTTATTTTTCTATTTTTTCTGGGGTCCTTTTTCCCCTTTCCGTTCTTCTTGTTTTCTCTCTCTCTACTTTCATCCTATCTAACCTATTTCCTGCTTTGAGACTAGGACTTAGTTAAGTTAACTCTCCCTGTACCTTCACACATCACTCTATTCCTATTTTTTACCCACATCTCCCCCTAACCTAATAATTTCTGGTTTACCAAATTATTCTTTGCGGTTCGTAGACCATTAATATATAGTTGTTTTATGTTGAATAGAGGTATCTGTTGAACTAGATTTTATCTGCAGACTATTGATTGTGCAAATTCAGACTTTGGTTGATGCTTGCCTTAAGTTAGTGTTCTAGCACAAAACTGGTGTTACTTTCATCCCAAATGGGCAGAGTAAGCTGGAAAACCACAAGAAAAATGGTAAGTCAGGGTAACTCCACTCCCATTCATGATAATCAGGGGACAGAACAGATAATGAATAATCCAGAGGAGAGTTCCCAAATAGCTCTACAAACGCTTCTGGCAAACATGATAAATGAAAAGATTGAAAATATACAATGAATTTTGTATGAGCGTGATAGGGAGAGAGAGGAGACAATCCAAAGCTTTATACAGGAATATCATGAGCGTGAGGAAGCTACTCAAAAACTGATACAGGATTTGCATGAGCAGCTTGAGAATACTCAAAGAGAAAGGCAGGAATGGCCTGAAGAGCATGAGAACACTCAAAGAGAACTACAAGAATGGCATGAACGGGAAGAAGCTAAGCAAAGAGTAATACAGGAATTGAGAGAGCAAGATGAGAATACACAAAGATCACTAAAGGCATTCATGGAATCCATTAACGAAGAGCTGAAGTAAGTCAGAGAAACCACAAAGGGAATCCTGAATGGAAACCAACAGAAGGAATGGGAGTCCAAGGAAACCATAACCAATCAACTAAGTGATTTGAGAATAAACATTGAACACCAAATTAAAGAAGTAAAGAAGTCCATACAAGATATAATACAAAGCTTCAACAAAGAATTTGAAGCCATCAAAGCTGACCAATTAGAAAGAAAAGAAATAAAAAACGCAGTAGAATGTCTTGACAGCAGGTTAGACCATGCAGAAGATTGAATCTTGGGGATGAAAGATAACCTAGATATTATAGAGAAAGAACATACAACCATCCAAGACAAGTCAAAGAAATATGATAGATCTATCCAACACTTGGAAGACACCATCAGAAGGCCTAATCTAAGGATAATGGGTGTAGAGGAGCACCTAGAAACAGAAGTAAATGGTCTAGGAAATTTGTTTAACAGAATCCTAGCAGAGAACTTCCCAAACATACAAAAAGATAGTCCAGTAACACATAGAGGCTGAACAACACACTGCGGAATCACGAGTGGGTCATGGAAGAGATTAGAAAGGAAATTCAAATGTTCATGCTATTCAACAAAAATGAACACACAAATTACCAGCTCCTCTGGGACACAGCAATGGCAGTACTCAGAGGCAAGTTTATAGCTCTGATTTCCTACATCAACAAATTGGAGAGATCTGAAACCAACAATTTAATGAGACATCTGAACCTCCTTGAAAAAGAGCAGCAAGATAAACCCCAATCCTGTAGACAGAAAGAAATAATTAAAACTAAATCAGAATTAAATGAATTAGAATCCAAAATAACTATGGAAACAATCAACAAAACAAAGAGTTGGTTCTTCGAAATAATTAACAAAATTGAAAGACCCTTAGCAAATCTTATCAGAAAAAGAGAGAACACACCCAAATTAATAAACTCAGAGATGAGAATGGAAACATAACCGCAGAAAAAAACCATGATTCAGAACATTATAAGGCAATATTTCTCAAAACTTTATGCTAATAAGTTTGAGAACTTGACAGAAATGGACCTTTTCCTAGCAAATATTGACATGCCAAAACTACACCAAGATGAGTTAAACCATCTTAACAGGCCCACATCAAGCATTGAAATAGAAAGAGCAATAAGAGACCTCCCAGCTAAGAAAAGTCCAGGACCAGATAGTTTTACAGAATTCTACAAGGCCTTCAAAGCAGAGCTCACACCAATACACCTCCAACTCTTCAATGAAATTGAAAGAGAAAGTTCAATACCAAACACATTCTATGAAGCCATCATAACGCTCATCCCAATACCAGGCAGGGACTCCTCAAAGTAAGAGAACTATAGACCCATTTCTTTGATGAACATTGATGCAAAACTTCTTAAAAAATTTTTGGACAATCGACTTCAACAATTCATCCAAAAAATCATACACCATGATCAAACAGGATTCATTTCAGGGATGAAAAGCTGGTTCAATATACGCAAATCAATTAATATTATTCATCACATCAACAGTAGCAAGGAGAAGAACCACATGGATATCTCAATAGATGCAGAAAAAGCATTCGACAAGATCCAACATCCCTTTATGATGAAGGTTTTGGAAAAATTAGGAATCCATGGAACATTTCTCAATACAATAAAGGCTGTATATGACAAACCTACAGCCAGCATTATACATGATGGTCAAAAACTAAAGCCATTTCCTCTTAACTCAGGAACAAGACAAGGATGTCCACTCTGTCTATTTCTCTTTAATCTAGTATTAGAATGCCTAGCTACAGCAATGAGACAAGATCAAAAACATAAACAGATCCAAATAGGGACAGAAGAAATAAAACTCTCCCTCTTTGCAGATAACATGATATTGTATTTAAAGAATCCCACAGACTCCACTCACAAATTACTCAAGCTGATTCAAAACTTTGGCAAAGTAACAGGGTATAAAATTAACCCCCCAAAATCAATGGCTTTTCTGTATGCCAACAATGAGAAAAGTGTGGCTGAAATTAGGAAAGTCACTCCATTTTTAATAGCCCCTCAAAAAATAAAATAACTATTAATTAACTAAACCAAAGAAGTGAAGGACCTCTATGATGAAAACTTTAAAATCTTGAAATAGGAAATCCAAACAGAACTTAGAAAATGGCAAAACCTCCCATGCTTCTGAATTGGAAAGATTAACATCGTGAAAATTGCAATAGTTCCAAATGATATCTACAAATTCAATGCAATACCTATCAAAATTCCAACTTCATTCTTCAAGGAAATAGAAAAGGCAACCCAAAAATTCATATGGAACAATAAAAGACCCAGAATAGCGAAAACGCTCCTCAATGGAAATAACAGTGCTGCTGGAATATCAATACCAAATTTCAAAACCTACTATAAAGCCATAGTAACCAAAAAAGCTTGGTACAGGCATAAGAACAGACCTCAGGACCAATGGAATAGAATTGAAAACCCATAAATGAACCTAAAGACCTATAGCCAGCTCATCTTCGATAAGGGAGCCAAAATATAATAGAATGGAAGAAAGACAGGCTCTTCATTAAATGGTGCTGGCAAAATTGGTTAACTACATGCAGAACACAAAAAGTAGATCCTTATATATCACCCTGCACCACAATCAACTCCAAATGGATCAAAGACCTCGGAGTCAAAGCAGACACTCTGAAAACATTACAGGATGCAATAGGAGAAACCCTAGGCCTCCTTGGCTCAGGCCGAAATTTTCTTAATAGAGAGCCAGAAACACAACAAATCAAAGAAAGGTAGGACAAATTGGATTGCATGAAGTTGCAGAGCTTCTGTATGGCAAGGGACATAGCTAGAAAGATCAAAAGAAAGCCCACAGATTGGGAAAAGATCTTCACTAGCCATACAGCGGACAATGGTCTCATATCTAAAATATATTTAGAGCACAAAAAATTAAATCCCCCAACAACAAATCGTCAAAGAAACAACTGCCCAATAAATAAGTGGGCTAAAGACTTGAAGAGAAACTTCTCTGAAGAAGAAGGATGGCCAACAGACACATGAAGAAATGCTCAACCTCCCTAGCCACAAAAGAAATGCAAATCAAAACAACATTGTGATACCACCTCACCCCAGCTAGAATGTCTATAAATAAGAACTCTAACAGCAACAGATGATGGAGGGGATGTGGACAGAAGGGAACCTTACTTCATTTTTGGTGGGAGTGTAAATTTGTTCAACCACTTTGGAAAGCAGTATGGAGGTTCCTCAAAAGACTTCACATAGAGCTCCCCTATGACCCAGCAATCCCACGTTTGGGCATTTACCCAAATGTTCACAAACAAGTCCACACTAAAGCTAACAGTACAACTATGTTTATTGTAGCAATAGTTACCATAGCTAAGATATGGAACCAACCCAGATGCCCCTCAGTAGATGAATGGATCAAGAGAATGTGATATATATACACAATGGAATTCTATGCCTCCATCAGAAAGAATGACATTGCCCCATTTGTTAGGAAATGGAAAGGCTTGGAAAAAATTACATTAAATGGAATAAGCCAGTTCCAAACAAACATAGGTCCCATGTTTTCCCTTATGTGCAGTATATAGTATATGTCTGAGTCAAGCAGAACAGGTCAGATCAGGTGATATTAGGGAAATGAACCCTAAAATATGCATTCAAATGTTTTTTTTTCTTTCCTGTGACTGTTTCTAACATATATAGAAGATTATTTCTTTGAAGCTTTGTATGTCACTCCCCCACAGTACAACCCCTGATTTCACTATATTTGATGTCTGTATATTTTGTGGAGGAGATGGGGAAAAGCAAGTCGTTTAAGGATACAGGTGGATCCGATGCAACTATGAGAAGTACAAGTCGTCATGTCAAAAATGAACTTTACAACTTTGGGGGGGTGGGATTGAGTGGGGGGTGAGGTGAGGCTGGGAAGGGATGTGAAGGGTAAACAAAGGAGGAGGCTGAAATTCTTGATAAGAAATGTACTCATTATCTTGCCCATGTAATTGTAACCCCTCTGTACAGTATGTTCACAAAAAATAAAAATTAAAAAAAAATGTTGATGGAGTGTATATATTCAGAAAATCTCGAAGGCTAAATTTTTCCAATTAGGATAGACAGTATTCTATGATCCAGCAGAGAGAAATCTAGGTAAGCATCCATTTACAACCATCTGAATAATTCTGATTCTGCCCATATCAGTTATCTATCCATACCTGTGCCTGAGGGAGAGGATTTTAAAAGACTTTAGTGTTTTAAAATTTAAATTTGAATTTAAAATGAAATTAGTTCCAATGCATTACCTTAAGATATTTAGAAACAACTAAAGGTTTATAAGATTTTTTTATTTGAAGTGATGTGATATTGGATTTTGGTTCTCTATAGTTTAAGCAATTTGCAAAAAGAATTGGCACAGTAAAATTTACATTTGCAGCAGACTTGACACTTATTAAATTTTGTATATTGAAAAGAGCATAAGTGTCAAAAATATGTCAATGCTATCTTGTTATTTATCTCTAAATGTTTATGCTTCTGGTCTCTTAATATTAAAACCAATTTTTTAAAATCTTTAACTAGTTGTGCAAAGGGGTTTCACTCCATCATGTCAGTGTGGAATAGAGTGTATGTACATTTCATTGTACAACACATCTGGATCATTGTAAATCTTTCCACTTTTTTTCCTTCCCTTTTCCCATCCCCACCTATCCCTTCAAGTTTCCTACTTATATTCTCACATAGGTATGTTGAGTGATCTGACTGTATTAGTCCAACATTTCCCCCTCCATTCTTCTGTCCTACTCCCTTTAAGCCCAGCTTCTTATTTAAGACTCATTTCAACTTCATGGTATTTTGTAAAATATCTCTTCCTTTGGCATTTGACTTTGGGCTTGCCACATCCTCACTTCCATGTTTGACCTACATAAATGAGGCTATTTCTCCACATTTTCAATCTGTGAATGGCTGAGATAGGTCTCCTTTACTACTCATCTTCTGTCCTAAATTTAGAATTGGACCTTCAGGGCCATCAAATAGAGCTTTTTCACTTTCTACACACTGAGGATGGAAGGAAAATAATTTCCATGTTCTCAATATTATGCTATCCATCATGAATGTCCATCACTTATCACTTCAACAGTCTAAATTTAAAGTTACATTCTGCATTATATTCACACATTTTAAGTGAATATCGAGGACAATTTACCTAGTATTGGAAGTTTAGGGACGATTTTCAATTTCTGATGATAGAAACAGGAGTCAGTTTTAATTATGCAGAATCCACTATGTAGTGAGTGCTGTAGTCTTCTAAATTTTCAATAAATTTCGAGTTACTTTTTATTAATAATTGAAAAAGTTTTATTTCAATATTTGAAATGCTGTCCCAATTATTTTAAAACTTTCACATTAAGTTAGAATGAAATCCCCCCCCCCCATTTCCCCTACTAGTTCAGGTTCAGTGTCCTTTGGCTTTATTGTTTGAGGGGATGAGGATAAACAGATGAGGGGAAAAAGAAAGATGATCATTGCTCAGATATCCCCTTCCTCTTCTGTTTCTGCTATTATTTTTTTTAATTTTTATTTATTTTTTATTGTGAAAATACTGTACAGAGGGGTTACAATTACATGGGCAAGATAATGAGTACATTTCTTATCAAGCATTGTAGCCTCCTTCTTTGTTTCCCCTTCCCATCCCTTCCCAGCATCCCTGTTTCTGCTATCCTTATAGAAAGGAAGACTGGAGCAGGAAATAAGAGTAATACTTGGGCAAGGGAGCATTTCTGGCATATCAATGATTGTTTCTCAGAATCACTTAAACTGCTTACTCTTGCCTTGTCTCTAACAGTAACCTAACTGTGGCTTCCTTCCTGCAGGAGTAAGCACACTAACAGGTTTTACATGTAAATTTGTATTTTATATCTCAGCTTACTACTACCAAATATAGAAAGCTTTGGTTACATAAATGCAAAGGCACTGATTGTTCAAAAATTCCTTGGTGAGGAATAGACAATTATACTCAGCTCCCCTTCCTCTTTTATCCTTCCTTTCCCTCCCATGCCAGCACTTCCCTCCCTTCACTTCTTCTTTCTTTATGTCTCTCTCCTCCATATTCATTTCTATCTTCTCTGTTTTTTTCTTCCAGTAGCAAGTGATTTCGTTTATCTGGCAAGACATACGTAATTGAACAAATATGTTTTCTCCTCTTTTTGTGAATATTTATTATTAAGAAGTGAGTTCTAGCAGAGCACTAGTGGCTTACAGCTCCATACTAGGTGGGTTCAAATTTGGCAATTGTAATTCAAAGCTAGATTCAAAGTAGATAAACCTAAGAGATTCTTTTATCCACTTGTGGTAAAAGGAAGAAGTGAAACTGTGTTTCAGGAGGTATAGAGTAAGCATTGATTATTAAAGCCCAGATTGTTAGGTTTTTAAAGAGTGGTTGAGTAAGAACCACACAAACACAAGGTATTCAGGAAAGGGGTAAGTTTATTCATCATTCCCGCTGGCACCAGGCCATGTTGGCCCTCCATGTGGCTGGGAAAGTCCTGCTAAAGACCTGGAAAAGACCTGAGAAAGAGAGCATCTAGGGCTGGGCTAGGCCTTATCTAGGGTATGGGTGGAGAAAGGAGTGGCCACATCACTTTCAGATATGACCTCAGCAGATGCAGATGTGATATCTTCCAGGAGTGCCAGTTGCCTAGGTGACACAGGTACTGGGAGGAGACTTTGCTTGGAGGAGGGTGGAATCTGCTCGCTATCAAGAAGCAGACCTTATATTCCAGCCTTTTAATAATCATGAAATAGGGTGTGGATCCTCTCTGGCTAATTCCTGCTGACTAGGTGTGTCGAAATTAGGGGTAAAAGGCTGGAATTTGGTCCCATCCCAGAGAAGGCAATGAGCTGCAGCTGTCCCTTGGTGAGTGTGAGTCCTTTGTTAATGTCTGGCGGAGGCAAGTCTCTTGGATGAAGTCTAGAGAAAATCTCATGAGGCATTGAGGGGCTGAAAAAAATTATTTAGAGAGCAAATAAATGGAAAGTGGAAGGATTTGGGGCTGAAAAATGTTGGTAGAAATGTCCCTATCTGGTGAGTAGGTAGAGGAGAATTCAGGTAACAAAGGCAAGAATGTGAATTCCCATCCAGTTAAAAGGTAAACAGGTATTAACATTAAATGGTAGGCTTCTTACTTATATTCCTCCTGGCTCTGGTTAATTTTGAAAGGGCAGGCACAAAATGGCTGATATGACATCATCTCCTCTTACTCCTCTCCATGGTCCCTTGTTCCCCAGACTGGCTGAGTCTAGGTGCTCGTTTCTGGGATGACTTGTCTCAGTGAGTATTCATGGAGATTTGAACTCAAGGCCTGGGTACTGTGCCTGAGCACTTCTGCTCAAGGCTAGTGCTCTACTATTTTGAGTTACAGTACCACTTCCACTGTTTGGCTGGTTATAGTTAAGAATCTTCAGCCATACTTCCAGCATAACTCTTTGCAGGTTAGTTGGGAGATGGAGTCTTAGGGATTTTTTTAGCCCCAGTTGGCTTTGAATTGCAATCTTTGTCACGAAAACTCTTTATTATTTCCAATTAAATAAAATGGAGATCAAATAGAATAAATAGAGTTTACCTGGTCCTTACCAAGAATTGACCAAGTAATATCCTGCAATGACAAAACTCGTTAGATGTGAGAATCTTAGCACAGATATACCCAATATTTTAGAATCATGTAGTCAGTACTAGAATACATAACACAAAACCAAAAAGGCAAAACTCAAAATCTAAAATTTTTTACATTAATATTTAGACATCTTTGCTAACAAAGCACATCAGATATTTGGGCCTCAGTTACCAGAGTCTGAGAAAAGAGCAACTAGTTAGCAAGATACAATAGAATAGATGGATGGAGGAGTAGTAAACTTGGTGGAAACGTATGGGTCAGATAGGAACAAACCCTGAACCCACCATGTGGCCAAGAACCCACCCTGTGGCCAAGATGGCAAACTCACGATGGTGAATTTCTGAAAAAATGCAAAGAAAGCCTGAACAGATAGATGAAGCCTAGATTGGCTAGTCTTTGATAGGGAAGCTAGAGGAGGTACCCGGGACGCAACTCTCATTCCACACTTCAGGGCACAATCCAAAAAGTTGTAGAAAAGAAAGGGAGAGATACACGAAGTTGGACATGATTAGCAGAGAGCAAAGAGATCCTGAAAGTGAACAGACTTCTGACCATTTACCATTGCAGAGGCAAAAATTGTCTAAATCTGAGAAGAGACTAAAAAATTAGGTGCTCTGGCTATCCAGGGAGTGCAGGAGGCATTTCAGAGGGGTTTCAAGGCACTGGAGTTACACATCTCCCCATTAAGGGTGTAGGAGAGAAAAGTAATCAGTGAGTGAAGGTGGGCTTATCTGATGGAAGTAGCCCCACAACTTACCACTGAGCCCTCTAGGGGGGAGTGGCGAAGCATCCAGAGTCAAGTGCCCTCAGCTCCAGACGTGACTGGGCTTTTAGTTAAAGGCCTAGCAGGTTCTTTGGCATGGAACCACATTTGGAGGAAGACTGAGCGACAGAGAACCCTTAGAGAGTAGTTCACTCACCAAAATGTACAAGCATGGAGGTGGATGCAGAGGCCAGCAAGGAATTGATTCACTTTGTCCACATTAGACAGACCGGTTTCCAAAAGCCCTTCAGAACTATAGTATTCCTCAGAGCAAAAAAGGGAAAAACAAGCAAAAGAAAGAAAAAAAAAGGAGGGGAATCCCACTTCCTATCCTGACTTTAAGCCTTTCCCGGGTTCAAATGGCACCATTTATGTTATGTTTTTAAAAAGAGGTTGCTGAGTAAGAACCACACCACACATGTGGTATTAAGGTAAAGAGTAGGTTTATTCATCAATCCCACTGGCACCAGGCCATGTTGGTCCTCCACGCTGCTGGGAAAGGCCTGGGAAAGACTTAGGAAAGACCTGGGAAAGAGCACGTCTGGGCATGGGCTAGGCCTTGTCTATGAATGGGTGAAGATAGGTGTGGCCACATCAAATTCAGATGTGACCTCAGCAGATGCAGATGTGACATCTTCCAGGTCTGCCAGTTGCCTAAGTAACAAAGTTATTGGGCAGAGACTTTACTGCAAGTAGGATAGAGTCTGCTCTCCATCCACGAGCAGACCTTACACAGGTAGTGCGCAAGGCCGGGAGTTAAAACCCGAGTACCAGCACAATATAAAAAAATGAGTCCTTTATCTTTGAAAAGGGATATTTCTCCAAAAATTCATACCCAGGAAAATTTTCAAGGACAAAGACTGTTTGAAAGGCTCTTTCACATCTTAAACTGATTTCTCTGTTTGATTCACATTATGGAAAATAGGAATCACACTTCACATTAAAAAGTATGCACATTGTTGAACATTTTTAATGTTCAACAAAATGTAAAAATTGTTTGTATTTTTAATGTAAAGGAAGCATGGGAAAGGAATTCACCTCATTGGGTGAATTAGGTTTGACTCACTGACAGACTTTTGTAAGTAAATGAGGGTCTGTTTACATGTAAAGAAGTCTACACAGATGGATTTCTAGGAGGGAGAACAAGCTAGCTGCTGTCCAGTTTTGAATCAAAGTAAGTTTATTCCTAAGAATTGACAAAGAGTAGCTCATCTCATAGAATTCTATGCAAACAGCAATTTCAAAAGGTTTAAAAGACTCATGTCTATGTTGTGAACAACCAAGTTTTCACAAACAAAAAAGAGTTTCCTGAGCCAAAAAAATATGTTAGAGCAAAAGAAACTTTGTTAAATATAGTTAATGGCTGAGGGACAGGTGTAAAAGAATTCTGTAATAACAACTAAACTATAAAGTTTTCATCAAGTCCCTAACAAGAATCTCCAAGATAGGCCTTGCTAAATCTGTCATAAAGGACTGGGTTTATGCAATTGTTTAGGGTCCAACATCTTCTACGGTAGCTTTGTTTGCAAAACGCTCATACCACATGCAGTGTCTGGAAAAACGTGCTGTCTTGCTAGGCACCTAAGGGATTTTTGTGCCACTGTGAATATTTGTCGTTTTACTTCTTGTAATTATACCTGTCAATGTGAAGTCCTTTCGTGATAAGAATAATAGCTTCTGGAAGTGGTACCGTGGCTCAAGTGGTAGAGCACTAGACTTGAGCTGTGGAGCTGAGGGACAGCGCCTAGGCCCAGAGTTCAAGCCCCACGACCGACACACACACACACACACACACACACACACACACACACACATACACTAATATTTACCACTTTGACTCATGTTAGGTTCCTGACATTGGATATCACACAATTATCTAATAATCAAACTTTCCTCCCCAGACATAAAATACATTCATACTTCCACACAAACAAAAACACCAGATCCTTCAAAATAATGAGAATAATGAGCCATCTACTCCATGATTTCATTCATTCATGACGATGCATTTTTCATATCATAATTAAAAATCTTTTTGAGTCTCTCCGATTAGTAGACAAAAATATGTTATCATATAATAGAAACTGTAGGTAAAATTACTTTTCCCTAGTTAATCTTTAATATATCATATCAAAGACTTCTCTTTCCTTCTGCTGAGTCTGGTTCTGGCATTTTGCCCTAATGTCTAATATTAAATTACAGAGGATATGCCATATTCCTTAATTCATTTTTCCTAAAGGTTATGCTATAGAGTTGAATATGATTTATTTACTGATTCTAAATTAACTTTACTCAACAACTTGTATTATTGTTTATATTGCTCCTAAACCATTTGAAATGTCAAAAAGAACTGGATATTCACCTTAGCAATGATTGTGAATGGCAGCAATGTTTGTGGGGAGATGAAGGACTTGACTTATCTGGAGTGCCTAAA
Organism: Dipodomys merriami; assembly: GCF_024711535.1. Lineage (NCBI taxonomy): Eukaryota > Metazoa > Chordata > Mammalia > Rodentia > Heteromyidae > Dipodomys > Dipodomys merriami. The sequence goes on along the minus strand of NW_027202416.1, from coordinate 3,807,222 downwards.
AGATGGCAATGCTATTTATAGGGCTGATCGTTTAGTAATCTTTTAAAGTGTGGTCTTCTTATTTCATCTAAGAAGATAAAAGTATGCTTTTCATCACATTCTGGCCTGTAAAACACTGGAATCATTTCCTTTGTACATCATATGCCCTGCTGCTTCTGTAGTGAAACCCACAAACAACTGCACAGCTGTTAGCTGCTCTAGATTTTGAAATTTTCTTCCACTAGCCCTCCCTAGTGATTCAAGACCAGACTCATGAGATAGTCATATAATCCACAATTACAAAGCACCACAATATAAAAGACGACATGCAAAATGAGGTTCATTTTTTTCTTTGTTATTTCCTTTTTTTTATTGATTGTCTTTTAAGGAGCATGGGGCTGTTTATTTCTCATTATTGTTGGTATGACTTAAATAAATTTACCAGATTTTTTAAATAAAATACATATAAAAAGCCATATTTAGTCACAAAATAAAAGTGAACATTTGAGTGATTCTTTTCATTCTACTCCTGTTCACAGTTATTTTAAAATAACTTTGAGATGAGACAAGCATATGTGTAAATTGCCATGCATCAAGCACACAGGACTCTCCAATCTTTGGGCTTTGATTTCTATATCAATTCCACCTAGAAAAGAAAATTATCACTTGCTTCATGTCTTAAGTAATCTACTTAAAACAAGTTTAATTTTATCAATACATCTCATAATCTATGGAATTGATGCATTGCATAATTATTTAATTTCTTATTTCCACTACATTAATATTACACTTATTGTAGTTTTTTGCACATGAAATAATGACATTCTTGAGGATAAAACATTCATGTTTTTCATTTTGGTTGCCGAAATGGAACTATTAGAATTTTTGAAAATATAACTTTAAATCAAAACTTTCAAATTTCATAGGAGTTCAATTTTGTTACTTACATCTTTAATGTTAGAATAAAAAGCATTATTAAATAGAAAGCAAAATTTTGTTATCACTCCTCAATTTCTGAATTGATTTTATAATAAAAATAATTATATTTATATAATATATATACTGAAACAAAGTATGTGATATGGAAACAAAAAACTCCTTTTTGTTTTTGTGTTCATTGTTGTTGTTTATAGTTTGTGATGATTCTATAGGCTTTACCTCATGCCTGGTATATTCATTGTATGTCTTCAGGAAGGTAGGGGTGGGCACAGAGCTTTAGGGATAAATTGCAGCAATGGAGTTCATTGAACATTGATAAAAGTGAACTATTTAAAACACGAGTAGGGACAGGAGGGTAGGACTGGGAACAAGTGAGGGAAATGAAGACATTTTATAAAAGGAAATGTACTCATTACCTGACTCATGTAATTGTAATCCCTCTATAAATCACCTTAATAATACCAGACTAAATTAATTTAAAGGCCAACAAAATGTCGTTTCTTAGAATCCTAATAGTTTGCTTTGTTCACTGGTTTGGGCTGGTTGAGTCTATCTCTGAAAATAGATACATTGACATTCATTGGGAGAAGTTGTGAGCTCATTGGGAGAAGTTGTCAGCTACTAGAAGATAAGTCAATTATGATTGTCTGTATGGTTTTTGAGACTCTGATTCATTTATTTCTTTATTCTAATTTGTATTATTTCTGTCTACTGGTTTTTGGTTTGGCTTGTTCCTGTTTTTCAAGTTCCTATTGCTGATTCAACATTGTTCTGATTTGTTGATGTACACACTCAAAGATATAAATTTTCCTTGAATATTGCCTGTGCTGTTGTATCCCAGAGGAGGTAGCATTTTGTCTGTTTCGCTTCCACTGAATTTTATAAACGTTGGAACTTCCCTCCATATCTCATCAGTAATTCACTGATGATTTAGCAATGTGTTATTCAGTCTCTGTGTTTCAGAATTTTCTGTGATGCCTTTTGATGTCGAGATCTCATTTGGTCCCATCATGGGCTGACAGAGTACAAGGAGTAATTTCATTTTTTTTGAATTTTCACAGATTTTCCTTGTGATCTAAGATATGATCTATTTTGGAGAACGTTCTGTGGGCTGCTGAAAGGAATATATATTGTGACACTGCTAGATGAAATATTCTGTAGATATCTGTTAGGTATGGTTTGCCAATAGTTATTTAGCACTGAAGTCTTTTTGCTAAGTTTTTACCTGGCAGGCCTGTCCAGAGGTAAGAATGATGTGTTCAAGCAACCAACAATGTGTTTGGAGGTATACATGTTTTTAGGGTAAGTAGTATTTGTCTGATAAATTTGGGAGCTCTAGGATTCATGACATTGATATTTAGAATTGTTATATCCTCCTAATGGATAGTTTTCTTTACCAATATGTAATGTCTTTCTTTGTCTCTTTTTACCTTCATACCACTTTTAATTTAAATCCTATTTTATACCTTCATACCACTTTTAATTTAAAGCCTATTTTATCTATTATTAGTATAGCTACTCTGGCCTGTTTATGAGGTCCATTTTTAATTTTTAAAGATGATGTACCGAAGGGTTAGAATTACATAAGTCAGATAATGAGCACATTTCTTTTTGAAGTGTCACCTCTTCCTTAATGTTCTCCCAGCTTTTCCCTTTCAACCTCCTTCCCCTATAAGTTGTATAGTTCATTTTTAATATAGTGTCTATTGAGTAGCACTGCTGCATTTGTTCTCCCTTTGTCCCACCATTTCTGCTCCCCCTTGCCCTTTGAAAACTTACATATAAGACCAAAGGTGCAGAAAGAAAAATCAGCATCAGAAGAAAGAAGGAAAAAGCAAACCAATAAAAAATCTTTCATTATCATTTATTGGAGAGCATTTTGATGAACATTATTTTATATGATAATATTCATATAACTATTGAGCTTTTGTGTTTAAAATCCCATATAATTTATCATGTCCAAGTGTAATGTTTTCTCTTTTACCATCCAAATGTGTTTACTTGTAGAATTAGAGGCACATTGTAATAAAAAAAGTGAGGGAAATCAGGCAACCTATATTTCTTTGAGTGTGTCTTTCTTTACTTAATATGTTGTTCTAAGTCTTTCCATTTCCTTATGAATGGTGTAATATTATTCTATCTGAATCAATAGAATTGAATCAAACTGAAGAGTTTCTTCATGGCAAAGGAAAAGTTAGCAGGATATATAGAAAGAGAACAGAATGGAAGAAGAATTTTACTAGCTAATCATCAGACAAGGGTTTTCATAACTAACCCATATTTAGAAATGAAAAATTAAACCCAACAACAATAAACCCTCAAATAAAGAAGAACCCAATTAATATATGGTTAATTACTTAAAGATAACTTCTAAGAAGAAGTAAGAATAACAAATAGACACATCTCTCTCCATAAAAGAAATGCAAAAACAAACAACACTGAGACTCATCTCAACCCTGTTACAATTTCATTATGAAAAAATGAACAATCACAGATACTGATATGGCTGTGGCCCAAAGGAAACTCTATTTCACTGTTGGTGAGACTGTAATCTTGTTCAATCACTTTGGAAAAAACTATGGAAGTTGCTCACAAAACTGAATAGAGAGCTACCTATTATCCAGCAATTCCACTTACGGGCTGCAAGGAGGTACAAATGAATTATCTGAAATGTCATAGTCCATGGAGAGTGAAAATACTATAATTCTCTTAAAAGACTGTCAAAGCCCAGCAAAATAAATAGGAGTAAATGTGTACTGCAAGAGAGGACAGTGGGGGGTAATGTGAGAGGGGTAGGAAATTGAAGGGGAAAAGGATAGAATACAGACAACAATCCATTGTATAATTCCCAGAATTGAAATATACAAAGGAAAGAGTAATGTGAAATGGGGGTGGAGATGTTGAAGTCGTAACACAACTCCAGGTGCCTTGTACATATAAACTGCTTTGTTTAATGGGAAGTAATTCCATAACAAAATATTGACATACGTAAGAATTGGGCTTGATTGGGAGGGGTGGATGAGAATGATGAAAGGGGTGATATTGATCAAGATACACTGTATCCCATATACTATTTCAGTGAATGGCAACTCCTTTGTACAACTACTTAAAGATAAAAACTTTTTGAAACTTAGTTATGATAGTTGAATAGAGTTGAACCTCAATTCAATTCCAATTTAAAAATATTTCTAACCTGGAGACTTGGAGAATAAAATTCAAATAAAATATTATAAATATTTTTATCAAAATTTGTGATATTTAACTACAAACTACTTTGCTTTTTGTTAGCCATTGGGCTTTTATAAGAGAATTCTTCAAAGTAAGTGGCATAAAATAAAAAGCAGTATATTACCCATACTCTAGAAGCTTGAACATTGATTATAAAAATGGTTGTTCCAAGCAATTCCTTTTCTCATGGGGGTTCACTTTCTGGTTCATTATAATTATTTGCTGGACATTCATAAGGCAGTGTAATTATATTGGGCTTCCTTAATCAGGATCATTATTGCAGGGTCATCTCTAAAAGGTTGATTCTAATGTCACCAGACAGGGGAATAGAATTTCAACATGTGTATCTGAAAGGAGTTACATCGTCCAATACACTTTGCAACTTTTGCTTTAACTTAGGGTAGTATATCATGTGGATATTATTTCATAGAAGATAATAACTTAAGGACAAGCTTATAACATTTGACTTATGTGGATGATTCTTCTTAAAATGGGAATAATTATAGTGATGGCAAAGTGAAGTATGATAGTTTAATGGCTCTTGGATCACATCATAGGTAACTATGTAAACATTGTACAGCCTGTCTAAGGCCCTTCTAATGTATTTGAAGAATCTCTGATGAGTTAATTGCTTTCAGAAATATTCGATTGAGCCAACAAATACAGATATCGTTTGATTTTAATTACTTTCTGCTATTAGGATTTTCACAGACACCAAAATCAGAGGATATTAATTTCTCTGATAAAATACATAATAAATTTTTTGTAATTAATATAACATGAAGAGTGTAACGTTAATAGCACTAAAATACTAATATTCACATTATATAATACATTGACATTCGTTGGTTACATCAATTTTTAGATTATTTATAATTTTTAGAATATTTATAAGTGTAAATTGTTTGTAATGTATAGACAATGAGAGAACGATTTGCATGCATATTACTACAGATGCAAACAGATTCACTTGGTTATTCATGATCCTCTATTCGTTAGTTTCATTCATGCATGGAGAACATGCAAAGAAGTGAAAATTGCAAACTTGAATTTACTAAAGGGTTAATTACATGGAGTTTCTGTTGGACTAATAGCAGATTTTAGAAATTAGTTTTGCCTCTTGCTTTCACCCTCCTTTCCTTCCTTTGTTCCTTCATTTCTTCCTTCCTTCCTTTTTTCTTCCTTCCTTCTTTACTTCTTTCCTTTCTCCCTCCTTCCTTCCATCCCTACTCTCTCTTTTTCTTTCCTTCCTTCCTTCCTACCTTCATTCCTTCCTTGTTTCTTTCCTTCCTTCCTTCCTTCCTTTCTATCTTTCTTTCTATCTTTCTTTCTTTCTTTCTTTCTTCCTTCCTTTCTTCCTTTCTTTCTTTTTTCTTTCTTTCTTTCTTTCTTTCTTTCTTTCTTTCTTTCTTTCTTTCTTTCTTTCTTTCTTTCTTTCTTTCTTTCTATCTTTCTTTCTTTCTTTTACTGAAAATATTTCTTATGGCTATAGAAAATATACCAACTGTTGTACTCCAAGCTATTATGAGTAATTATAAATATAACTAGATTAATATTAATTTAACTATCCTGTTATATTTTGACAAATTATACTGAAAACAATTTCACAACCGTTGCAAGATATGCAACAAACATTACATTTCATGATATTGTTTATTTCTTCAAACAAAAATAAGAATTTGGACATAATATTGTGTATGTGTGTGTTGTTCTTGTGATTTTAACTCAAGACCTGTAACTTATTTTCTTTTTTCCCTCAAAGATATTTCTCTGTCATTTGAGCCAGAATTCCGTTTTTGGCTTTGTGTGTGTGTGTGTGTGTGTGTGTGTGTGTGTGTTATGATTTGCGTGTGATATTTGTGTGAGTTGTGATGTGTTTGGGCTTTGAACCGCAGCTTCCTGAGTAGCAAGGATTACAAACTTGAGACACCTACACTTAGCACAGATTTAATATCTGCAAGAATAAATTAAATTCCATATTATATGAATTTTAGAGGCTCAATTTAAGAAATTACGGTTTAGATATTTATTTAGTTATTAAACTTGAACGTGCACTGTGAAAACTAGTTTTCATTTTTATGAAAAAAATATACACTCAAAGGTTTAGATGACAGAATCTTTGGACAAATTGAAATATTCTATTATTCAAAAGTGAAAAAGAATCATTAATCAAATTTCTCATGTACACTAAAAGTAACACGCTCTGTCAGGCTGAATGAAGCAATTTTACATTACATTAAATATTGTATACTTTGGTCACATAATTTTCTCTTCCTTTAAACATAAGCTATATTTGACAGAAAAAAGTAGATTCATAATTTTTGGGGTATATAAAAATCTCAGTTATTTGTCATGTATTTCTCAGGTTTGAATAACAAGTCATTTCAGAGAAACACTGAATTTCATGTATTTTATGTCAATAGTGATTTTAATAATGAATCAATCTCAATGAGATAACTAAAGAACTATATTCCATCAGTTATCCAATTATTCCAACAGACTTTAATAGAACTTATTTTTGAATAGCTACTCTCTATAGAATAACTAAAAAATAAATGATCATGATAATATTTATTGTTACTTCAACTAGAAACAAAGAACCTCACTATAGATGACACATACTTGAATGGAAATGCCATAAAATTATGAAAAATTCAAGTCATTATTAGTTAGATGAAATAGTCATTTTTGAAGGTCAAAATGAAATCTCTTGAAGAAGTGAGAAGATGGCAGAGGAGAAACTGGAATTTGAAAAAGCTCTCACATAGAAAGCAGTTTTAGAGTTCCAGTGAACAGTCCTAAGCCAGAGAATCACACCAAGTGTGCCATCACAGGACAGAGAGTTAGACAAGAGAGGGGAAGCCAAGGCAAAAAGACATATTTTAGCGCCTGCCAGCAGCCACCACCGTGGCGGCGGAAGGGTCGCGGCAGAGAACGCAGCCGGGGCCATAACTGAGCGCTCACACAGAGAGTCCAGGACGAAGGAGCCAGACGCAGCTGGCGAGCGGATTCTACTCAACACCAGCAAGAACAGACAAGGAGCGAACATCTTCATCCTGCAGTGTGCAGACCAGAGACAACCCAGGATCCAAGACTCGATGTGAGTAGAAGCCCGACGTCCTCACTCCTTCTCAGGGAGCAGAGGAGGTAAGGCCACCCCTCCTCCCCCAGCACCGGTGATCTCCATCTTGGATACCAACAAAGCTCGAAGGAGCTGCCAGCTCCAACACAGGCCTTGGAATAAAATGAGTCATTTAGCAGGTCAAAAGAACTTAACGGCGGCAAAGTGACCTGCCAGACTTGGCTCCATCCAGGGAAAAGTCACCCAGCTCAGGCACCAGCCATTGGAGTGGCTTTCCCCACTGGGTAACCAGAGCCAGAGGCTGCCCCTCCCGCTAGCAGCCTCAACAATCAATTGAAAAACAGAAACCCTGAGAGTGACTCCAGGCTGGGCTCTGTGAGTTTTTTTCAGAAAAAGCCCCAGGAAAAAGCTACTGATTGTTGAAAGGCCTCAACTCTACCCAGAATCTAGCCTCACCACTGCATCCCCCTTTTTTGTGATTCTCAAAGCAGATCACCCTCCCAGTAAACTAATCTGGGAGGGGATCTCAAAATCTTGGGTAAAGCAGAGCATTTTTCTGCCTGTTCGAACAAACTGACTTAAGAAACCAATCAAGCCACAGGACCTCAAGCTGAACAGAGACTCCAACAAGAGGCTGTTTACAGACAAAAGGGAGATACAGGATTTTTCCCATACCTCCCAAAAAAATTTTTAAAAAAATCAAGGAACTTTTTTTTCTTTCTGCCTCTTCTTTTCTTTTGTTTTTTTTCTTCTTTTTTTTTGGTACCTTATATATATATATAATTGTTTTTCCTTTTCGAAAAATTTTATTAATCTTTAATTTTTGCCTTTTTTGAAAAAATAATTGTTTTCCAGTAACTTTTTTTTCCTCTTATAATTTTTATTTTAGGAATACATGAATGTGCGTTTTACTTTCTTTTCTTGTCTTCTTTCTCTTTTTCTTTCTTTCTTAACTAACTTTTTGTTTTTTTGTCTAGCTCTACTGAATTTCTCATGTTTTTTCCCCCTTTCTAATCCTTTTCACCTTTTCCTCTCATTTGATCTTCTTTATGTGACTTAACTCTTGTCCTGCACATCCTCAGATAAACCCGTAGTTAAGTAGTAGACCCTACCAACATTGTGTACACACTTAATCCACAAATTTATTTCTCAATTCAAAACCTCTGAGATTTAAATTCCTTAATAGCAGCACTACCTCTTTATACCTATATAATATTTTAAGCATTTTCTTAAGTTTTACACTTCTCCTCTATGTCCCTACCCTTCTATTAATATACTCACATTCCTCTCTAAATAGATGGTCTTTTAATCTCCATAATAATATTAATTTTTATGTTTCTATTTTTTTCTGGTCTCTTTTCATTTCCCTTTCCCTTTCTTCTTTTTCTCTCTCTCTCTACTTGCATCCTACCCAACCTATTTCCTGCATTGAGATTAGGACATTATTAACTCTCCCTGTGCCTCCCCACACCAATCTATTCCTATTTTTTCCCCACATCTCTCCCTAACCCTAAAAATTTCTGTTTTTCCAAATTCTTCTCTGCGGTTCGAAGCCCATTAATGTATAGTTGTTTGATGTTGAATACATGTATCTATTGAACTAGATTGTATCTGTAGACTATTGACTGTATAAATGCAAATGTTGGTTGATGGTTGCCTTAAGATAGTGTTCTAGCACAAACTGGTGCTATTTTCATCTCAAATGGGCAGAGTAAGCCGTAAAAACACACAAAAAAAGGCAAATACGGGTATTTCAATTCCCAATCTTGATAATCAGGGGTCAGATCAGATAATGAACAACCAAGAGGAGAGTTCCCAAATAGCTCTTCAAACACTTGTGGCAAACATGACAAATGAGAAGTTTGACAACTTACAAAGGACTCTGTATGAGCGTGATAGGGAGAGAGAGGAGGCATCCCAAAAGTTTATACAGGAATATCATAAGCGTAAGGAAGCTGCTCAAAAACTGATACAGGATTTGCGTGAACAACTTGAGAATACTCAAAGAGAAAGGAGGAATGGCTTGAGCAGGCTAACACTCAAAGGTTACTGCAGGAATCCCACGAACGGGAAGAAAGAGAACTGCAGGAATCCCACAAACAGGAGGAATCTAATCAAAGAGTAATTCAGGAATTGAGAGAGCAGGTAGATAATACACAAAGATCACTAAAGGCATTCATGGAATCCATTAACAAAGAGCTGAAGGAAGTCAGGGAGACCACAAAGGGAATGTTGAATGGAAGCCAACAGAAGGAATGGGAGTCCAAAGAAACCATAACCAATCAACTAAGTGATTTGAGAGCAAACACTGAACACCAAATTAAGGAAGTAAAGAAATTCATACAAGACCTAAAACAGAGCTTCAACAAAGAACTTGAAGCCATGCAAGCTGACCAATTAGAAGGAAAAGTGATAAGAAACAAAGTAGAGAGTCTTGACAGCAGGTTAGACCATGCAGAAGATCGAATCTCAGGGATTGAAGACAGCCTAGATATTACAGAGAAAGAACATACAACCATCCAAGACAAGTCCAAGAAATATGATAGATCTATCCAACACCTGGAAGACAACATCAGAAGGCCTAATCTAAGGATAATTGGTGTAGAGCAGCACCTAGAAACAGAAGTTAATGGTCTAGGAAATTTGTTTAACAGGATCCTAGCAGAGAACTTCCCAAACATGCAAAAAGTTAGGCCTATTCAGATACAAGAAGCTTTTAGAACCCCAAATAGACCAGACCAGAATAGGACATCCCACCATCACATTATAATCCACACAGGATCAACTCAAACCAAGGAAAAGACCCTTAAAGTTGTCAAGGAGAAAAGGTTAATCACCTACAAAGGGAAACCAATTAGAATCACCTCAGATTTCTCAGCAGAGACAATCAAAGCAAGAAGAGCCTGGAATGACATATGCCATGCCCTAAAATCAAACAACTATCAACCAAGAATACTGAACCCAGCTAAACTCTCCTTCATAACTGAAGGTCAAATAAAAACCTTCCATAGCAAAGAAAAATTGAAACAATACATCTCCACCAAACCAGCCCTACAAAAGTTTCTTAAAGATGTCCTACACATAGAAAACCAACAAGACCACAACAAAGGCCAAGAAACTGCACCCAAACTGAGAATCCAAGAACCATAGGAAGAACCCAGTTTTCGCAGCCCCCAATAAGGTGGATAACATGGCAGGAACTCCCAAATACCTCTCAGTCCTATCTCTTAACGTTAACGGCCTGAACTCTCCAATTAAGCAACATAGCCTGTCTAGTTGGATTAAAAAACAAGACCCTTCTATCTGCTGCCTGCAGAAGTCACATCTTGCCCGTAAAAACAAACACGTTTTCAATGTTAAAGGCTGGAACAAAATCTACCAAGAAATGGCCCCCATAAACAGGCGGGAGTTTCAATCCTAATATCAGATAAAATAGACTTCAAATTAAAATTCGTGAGAAAAGATAAAGAAGGTCGCTACATACTACTTAAAGGATCTCTCCTTCAGGAGCATATTACAATTCTAAATATCTCTTCGCCAAACAATGAAGCACCCAAATTTATCAAAGAAACATTACTTTCCCTCAAATCCCATATAGATCCAAAGACATTAATTGTTGGGGATTTTAACACACCACTCGCCCCACTAGAGTGATCAACTCGGCAAAAACTCAACAGAGAAACCGCAGATCTAAACAGCTGCATAGATCAACTAGACTTAACAGACATCTACCGAACAATTCACCCAGCAGCATCAGAATACACGTTTTTCTCAGTAGCACATGGAATGTTTTCTAAAATAGACCACATTTTAGGCCACAAAGCAAGCTTGTCTAAATTCAGAAACATTGAAGTTATACCTTGCATTCTCTCTGACCACAAGGGAATAAAATTAGAACTCAACACCAAAAGCCACCAAATAAAGTCTGATATCACATGGAGGCTGAAAAACACACTGCTGAATCAAGAGTGGGTCATGGAAGAGATCAGAAAGGAAATTCAAATGTTCATGCTATTCCACAAAAATGAACACACAAATTACCAGCTCCTCTGTGACACAGCAAAGGCAGTACTCAGAGGCAAGTTTATAGCTCTGAGCTCCTACATCAACAAATTGGAGAGATCTGAAACTAGCAATTTAATGACACATCTAAACCTCCTTGAAAAAGAGCAGCAAGATAAAACCCAATCCATTAGACAGAAAGAAATAATCAAAATTAAATCAGAATTAAATGAATTAGAATCCAAAAAAAACTACAGAAAGGATCAACAAAACAAAGAGTTGGTTCTTCAAAAAACTTAACAAAATTGACAGACCCTTAGCAAATCTTATCAGAAAAAGGGGCGTACACACCCAAATTAATAAACTCAGACATGAAAATGGAAACATCACCACGGAAAAAACCAAGATTCAGAATACTATAAGGGAATACTTATCAAAACTTTAGTTTGATAAATAAGTTTGAAAACTTGACAGAAATGGACCTTTTCCTAGCAAATATTGCCATGCCAAAACTAAACCAAGATGAGTTGAACCAGCTCAACAGGCCCATATCAAGCATTGTAATCGAAACAGCAATAAGAGACCTCCCAGCTAAGAAAAGTCCAGGACCAGATGGTTTTACAGCGGAATTCTACAAGGCCTTCAAAGCAGAGCTCACACCAATACTCATCCGATTCTTCAATGAAATTGAAAGAGAAATCTCACTACCGAATACATTCTATGAAGCCATCATAACCCTCATCCCAAAACCAGGCAGGGACTCATCAAAGAAAGAGAACTATAGACCCATTTCTTTGATGAACATTGATGCAAAATTTCTCAACAAAATTTTGGCCAATCAACTTCAACAATTCATCCAAAAAATCATACAACATGATCAAACAGGATTCATTTCAGGGATGCAAAGCTGGTTCAATATACGCAAATCAATTAATATTATTCATCACATCAACAGGAGCAAGAATAAGAACCACATGGTTATCTCAATAGATGCAGAAAAAGCATTTGACAAGATCCAACACCCCTTTATGATGAAGGTTCTGGAAAAATTAGGAATCCATGGAACATTCCTCAATACAATAAAGGCTGTATATGACAAACCTACAGTCAGCATTATACTCAATGGTGAAAAACTAAAGCCATTTCCTCTTAACTCAGGAACAAGACAAGGATGTCCACTCTCTTCACTTCTCTTCAATCTAGTATTAGAATGCCTAGCTACAGCAATAAGACAAGATGCAGAGATAAAGGGGATCCAAATAGGGAAAGAAGAAATAAAACTCTCCCTCTTTGCAGATGATATGATCTTGTATTTAAAGAATCCCATATACTCCACTCACAAATTACTCTAGCTGATTCAAAATTTTGGCAAAGTAGCAGGTTATAAAATTAACCCCCCAAAATCAATGGCTTTTCTGTATGCCAACAATGAGAAAAGTGTGGCTGAAATTAGGAAAGCAACTCCATTTGTAATAGCCCCACAAAAAATAAAATACCTAGGAATTAACTTAACCGAAGGAGTGAAGGACCTCTATGATGAAAACTTTAAAATCTTAAAAAAGGAAATCAACACAGAACTTAAAAAATGGCAAAACCTCCCATGATCCTGGATTGGGGAAAGATTAACATTGTGAAAATGGCAATTATTCCCAAGGCTATGTACAAATTCAACGCAATACCTATCAAAATTCCAACCTCATTCTTCAAGCAAATAGAAGAGGCAAACCACAAATTCATATGGAACAATAAAAGACCCCAAATAGCAAAAACGCTCCTCCACGGAAAGAACACTGCTGGAGGAATATCAATAACAAACTTCAAACTCTACTATAAAGCCATAGTTATCAAAACAGCTTGGTATTGGCATAAGAACAGACCTCAGGACCAATGGAATAGAATTGAAAACCCAGAAATGAACCTACAGACCTACAGCAATCTAATCTTCGATAAGGGATCTAAAACAATAGAATGGAAGAAAGACAACCTCTTCAGTAAATGGTGCTGGCATAATTGGTTAACTACATGTAGAAAACTTAAGCTAGATCCTTATATATCACCCTGCACCAGAATCAACTCCAAATGGATCAAAGACCTTGAACTCAAAGCAGACACTCTGAAAACATTAAAGGATGGAATAGGAGAAACCCTAGGTCTCCTTGGCTCAGGCCGAAATTTTCTGAATAGAGACCCGGAAACACAACAAATCAAAGATAGGTTGGACAAATGGGATTGCATAAAGATGCAGAGCTTTTGCAGGGCAAATGACATAGCTAGCAAGATCAATAGAAAGCCCAAGAATTGGGAGAAGATCTTTACTAGCCATACAACGGCCAAGGGTCTCATATCTAAAATATACTTGGAACTCAAAAAAATTAAATCCCCCAACAACAAATCCTCAAAGAAACAACTGCACAATAAGTAAGTGGGCTAAAGATTTAAAGAGAAACTTCTCTGAAGAAGAAAGAAGGATGGCCAATAGACACATGAAGAAATGTTCAACATCCCTAGCCATAAAAGAAATGCAAATCAAAACAACATTGAGATATCACCTCACTCCAGTTAGAACGGCAAAAATCAAGAACTCTAACAAAAACAGATTCTGGAGGGGATGTGGACAGAAAGGAACCTTACTTCATTGTTGGTGGGAATGTAAACTTGTTCAACCACTTTGGAAAGCAGTATGGAGGTTCCTTAAAAGACTTCACATAGAACTCCCCTATGACCCAGCAATCCCACTTTTGGGCATTTACCCAAATGTTTACAAACAAGACCACACTAAAGCTACCAGAACAACTATGTTTATTGCAGCAGTATTTACCATAGCTAAGATATGGGACCAACCCAGATGCCCCTCAGTAGATGAATGGATCAAGAAAATGTGGTATATATACACAATGAAATTCTATGCCTCCATCAGAAAGAATGACATTGCCCAATTTGTTAGGAAATGGAAAAATTTGTAAAAAATTATATTAAGTGAATTAAGCCAGGCCCAAAGAAACATAGGTCCCATGGTTTCCCTTTTTTGTAATATCTAGTATATGTATGAGTCAAGCGGAAAAGGTCAGATAATGTGATGTCAGGAAAATGAACCCTTAGATGTGTATTTTAATGTTTTTTTTTCTTTTATGCATGTGTTTCTAAAGCATTTATAAGATTATCTCTTTGTTGCTTTGTATGTCCCTCCCCCACAGTATAACCCCTGCTTTCACTATATTTGATGTCAGTATAACTGGAGGAGATGGGGAAAAACCAGTTGTTTAAGGATACAGGTGAACCTGTTGCAACAATGAGAAGTACAAGTTGTCATGTCCAAAACGAGCTTTACAACCTTGGTGCGGGAGGGGGATGGGGGAGGGGGGGAAGGTGAAGGTTTGGGATGGGGGGAGGGGGAAGGCTGGGAAGGGATATGAAGGGTAAACAAAGGAGGAGGCTGCAATGCTTGGTAATAAATGTACGCATTATCCTGCCCATGTAATTGTAATTCCTCTGTACAGTATGTTCACAATAAAATAAAATTAAATTAAAAAAAATGAAATCTCTTGAAACTTCCTTATCTGTCAAATTAAAAGCATTTGTCCTCTAAATATTTCATTCATTTCTCCAGCAATTGTATAACCCAACCACCTTTATGCCAAATAGCTTCTCTGATTAAGTCATGTAAATATTTAGGAACAGAAGTTATCACAATTGTATAGATGTATCTATCCACCACGCAATAAATGAAATCTGAAAACAAAAAGGATTGGGATTAATAATTAGCTTTCACTATGTTGCCGTAAAAAGGTGAACCCTTTCAAGTGGGCATAGTCATAAAGATTTGGTCACTGAGAACTTGTGATCAAAGAGGATGTTAACATCAAAGTCCTTTCTTCCTCTTCCTTCTTTTAATTCTCTTTCTCCTTCTCTTTTTCCTTCTCCCTCTCCCTCTTCCCCTGCTCCTCTTTCTCCCTTCCCCCACTCCTATTCCACCTCTTCTTTACTTCCTCGCTTCCATGAATACAAATAATCCATCACATGTTCCTGACATGGGGTACTGTGCCACCAGCAATCCAAAGCAATGAGGATAAGAAACATACAATGAAATGTATAAAATCAGAAGTCAAGATTTATCTTTCCTCCTTTTAAGTTAATTTTATAATGTATTTTGTTATATTAATAGGATACTGATACAACATGTTCTCATTTATTGTAAGCGATAAGATGTACTGGAAAAAAAATCAGACCACCATCACCCTAATGAAATAATCGATTAAATTAATATTATATTAGGACAAATCTACTTTAAAATATTAGATATAATTGAATAAGAGGCAAAAAAATCACCTCTATGATTTCTTATGAAAAGACAGCAGAATACGATTTGTTAACAAAAATGCGTCCCATGGAACAATGGGAAACAAAATCTACACCTACAGATTGTGATATAGCTAGAAATTAGTTTTCACTATCCTAAGTCTTTGACAGTTTAGGTTTGTTTACACAGCTACTGTCATCTCTTAGGAAATGATTTTATTAATACTCAAGGGTTTGTAGCTTATAACCCAGCAACAAATAATGTTTCTAAATGTAAAAAGGCAGGGAGGTCTAGTTCAAAGCCTTGGCTTGGTGCCAGCTTAGTAAGGTATAGCTGCACCAGGGAAGAGGGGTAAAACAGGTGTGGTTATAAAAAAAAAAAGCACTGGTCTGAAGCCTCAAAATAAGGACCCCATTCTTTGTGGACCAAACAGTCTCTAACATGAGGTTTTTTTTTAAATTAACAAGCACGATTTTAGATTTTTGCAGAGTGAGATAATGCATAGTTACAGACGAAGTCTGATATGTCAGGTAATCCAGTCTGCTCTTTCACATGTTACCTAATAGCCATGTTTCAACACATATGACTACAATGAGATTGTCCAAATTATACTGTTACTTTTACCTCTCATGAATCAAAATTCTATCTAATAATTTCTGTCTTCCAGATGTTTTCACAATATTTCTCATGATCTTTTCTACTATTTTGTCTTCATTACTGATGCTCATACTATTTTTTTGTTGTTGTCTTTTGTGTATATTCCATTTTTAGTGCTTGAACACAATGTTTAATGGTCTCCATTGTATTTTTTGCTCAGGGCTGTTGACACGCTATTCCTTGAGCCACATCCTCACCTTCTGCCTCCTGCTGGCTAATTGGAGTTAAATTTTCACATTTTTTTCTGTTTGGACTGATATTGAGCTAAAATATTCAGGTGTTAGCTTCCTGAGTTTCTATGATTCTACACATGAACAACTAACACCAAGCTTTGCTATACTATTATTTTAATTATGTCTTAGAAGAAAGTGAAGTATATTTGTGTTAAGTGTGTAATTTTCAAATACAATTTGAATCTACTTGATATAATGTAACTGTTATCAATTTTAACAGTTAAATCAATGAATGCTACATATTCCCAAAGAAATATAATTGAAAAAATGCATAATTATTTTCTTTAAACAAGCAAAGGAACTATGAATTTCTTTCACTTTACAATTCATGTTTTATATAACTTTAATTAGCAAACTTCCATGATTAAAAGTAAATATATTAATTTTATACTACAAGAAGCAAAGTGATTATACTTAAGAATAGATATTTCATCACAGTCAGAAGATAACTTTTTGAGCATTCTCCCCATAAAGAAATGTTACATGCAGAAATTAATGGATATGATGTGGCTTGATCATTAAACAACATATAAATGAATGGGAATATCACTTCATATTTCATAAATGTGTAAAAAATAATTATGTTGCTAGGCTCCAATGGCTCATACTTGTAACGCTATTTACTAAGGAGGCTGAGAGCTGAGAATCATGGTTCAAAGCCAGCCTAGGCAGGAAAGACCATGAGACCCTTATCTCCAATGACCCACCAGAAAACTGGCTGTGGCTCAAGTGGTAGATAACTAGTCTTGAACTGAAGACCTGACCGACTTCGTCCAGGTCAAGATTTCAAGCTCCATGACCGACAAAAATTAAAAGTAAACAGTTACAAATAAACTAATATTTTGGTATAAATGTTAAAATATGTATTATAAAAACCTTTAAATCCTCACTAGATATACTAGTTTATATAAACGTAGAGAAGTGAACTCTGGTTTTAAATGTCATTGAATCAATTGTGTAAATCACACATTTCTCACTCAATTCATATTTGTATGTTTATATACTTATATGTCATAAATATAATTAACTGATATGTGATAGGCAGTGTTGTTTTAGGAAACTCCCTTGGCTTTCTAAGATTACCCCTTCTACCCTAAAATAAATATGCCCTCCAACCTTGTAAGAGGTTTCATCTCATTGAAGCAGAAAAATATAAACCATAATCATTTTTTGGAACAACTGTAACA
Source organism: Dipodomys merriami (assembly GCF_024711535.1). Classification (NCBI taxonomy): domain Eukaryota; kingdom Metazoa; phylum Chordata; class Mammalia; order Rodentia; family Heteromyidae; genus Dipodomys; species Dipodomys merriami. Next base: position 3,789,618 of record NW_027202416.1, on the reverse strand, counting down.
TTTTACATGCATTTGAATTATTTTAAGAACCAAAACATTCAAGTCATCTTAACTGTACAAGTAATAACACAATGTCTTCTGAGCTTTTCAGTCTCTTAAGAGATGAAAACCTTTAATTATATATCTGTTTTTTTCTGCCTAACATCCTATTCCTTAGGAAGCTCTTTTGTGTAACCTTGTGTTCCTGATTAGAAGACAGGAACAAAGGGAATAATGAAAATAGCCAAGGAAAATATTTGAAACAATTATAAAACAATCGCCTACACGCCTGTATTCACTGGTTTCAATGAGAATATACGTTAAAGTATCACGTTTTTGTTATAATTTAAAGAGCAATAATTAAACTTCAATTAACAGTGAAGAAGGGAACAGAAAACTGAAGACAGCTAGACTTTGAACAATCCAACATAAGTAAAATGGATTTATCTTTTTTTCTATGTAGTTGTGAAAATAATAGAGAGCAACAACCAAAGGAAAGAAAACGCCTAAGCCAAAGCAGTAAACGTTTGTCTATAAAATATGGTGAGGGTCTGACTGGTTCAAAGTCAGGCTTGCAAAAAGGAAAAGTGTATTTGCTTTAATGTGAACGATAAAAAGCATAAAAATCTTTTATTGAAATTTTACATATCTAGACTAGGACTTCTTGTGTTGGAGAAGAAGAAAGGTATAAAAAAGTTCAAGATTGCTTGACTATTCCCCAAGATCATTCTACTTTATCAGCTATAGCAATGCAAGTAGCCTTGGTTACTCTTAGTATCATGCTTGTTTACATTTAGAAGCATTATTTGTTGCTGGGTTATAAGCTGCAAACCCTTGAGTACTAATAAAGTCATTTCCTAAAGGAATGAAAGTAGCTAAAATGTCAAAGACTTAGCATAGGGCAAACTATTTTCTAGCTATATCACAATCTGTAGGTGTAGATATTTTTTCCCATTGTTCCATGGAACCCATTTTTGTTAACTTCTTTTTCACCATCCGGTGATCCTATAACATCCTATACTATCCTGGGATTGCTTATCTTTACTGGATTCTCTAATTTCTGTTGGAAAGTTAGGAAGGAGAAAAGATTGAGTTACCATTTCGGTTTTACCTTATTTTTTATTATCTTAGAAACTGTAAATCAAAATAACATAATTTATCTTTATAATAACAAGAGACATATTTCATTTCTATATTCTTACCCTAGCCTTCCACATAACTTTGGTACTTAGTGATCCCCAAATATGAAAATGAAGATAGGGAGCTTCTTGTTTAAATATTATTTAGGAATTCAAGACTTCATTAATGCAAGGCCCTTAGTAGTATGTACATCTTACATGTGTATAAAGCTGGTGGCAACTTTTTCTTATTCTCAGAAACTAGGATTCGTGGTATCCTTGTAGTTGCATCAGGAAAAGGCTGTAGTTGATTTAGCTTACTACACCAAATCTGCTGTAAAATATTTTTACAAGATAATTGTCTTGAATAATCCGTATTTATCATTTACATTTCTAAAGGACAGAAATCTAAAATAAGTCTCACTAGATTAAAATAGAGCCTCCTACAGAGCTAAAATATTTTTCAGGTGAATCTAGTGGAAAAGGCATATACTTCCTGTTCCGCTTCCCAGAAACTTCAGTATGTTTGTTCTTGTCTTTTTCTTAATCTTCTAATGTAGCATCTTTACATCTTTCTGATGTTTCTTACCTAATGATGTCCCTTTTGAACTACAACTGGGACTTTTGAGTATACTTTGCCCATCTGATAATTATTCAAATTTGTGTTCCTTGGGCAATGAAAGGTGATTATTTTACAAACTTATATATAAAATGTAAATCTACATTTGATTGATTAGATATTTCAGGACTATAGATATTTTGGGAAGGTATTTAATGCCTACCACAATGAGTGTGTAAGCATTCTTTCTACAGGTTATAAACTGTTACCCTTTCATTAATTTTGAACAACATATTCCTTCAATAAAATATAACTAGAAAAAATTTGGTTCCTGAAAGCATTTAATCTTGATTAAAAATTGTCATTTACTAGAAATCTTAAATATCAGACAGCAGCTCCTGAAGCAGTGCTGGCACTATCACTTTTTGTATATTCTGCTTACAATCTTCTCTTTTCAAGAGCATTTGATTATTATTTTGGAATTATGGTTAATAGTTATTTGACTGCTATTTTTAAAGAATGCAACACCAATACTGGTTCTCATCTTTTAACTTGTTTATGTGTAATCTATTTCTGAAAGAAACACAGCTATTTGAATTACATGAACTGCTTATTGAAGTGTGGAGAGGAAAAGAAGAAAAAAGATGTCCCTGTGTGTATGTCATGTTGAAAATTTAACTAAAAGCTATTTTCTTAAAATCATATATTTTTCATTTTGTTTGGATTCTGATAAAATTTAGCCTCTCAACTCACACAATGTTAATGCAGTCTTATTTCATGCCTACTAAAAGCAAACAGCAAATTACTACATATTTTAAATTTTTTAATTGTTAAAATTATTATTTATTAAAAAACAATATTTTTTAAAAATTAGCTAAGGAAAATTGTTTATTAGATGTTTAGAGTCGTGTTCAGTCTCTATTGTTGAAGCCAGAAAGGGAAACATCTTGCTTTTCTTCTTCCTTGGGCCACTCTGATTTATTTCATCTATTTCTGAAACAATAAAACTCAGGCTTTGGAGCCTTTTGCTTGATATCCACAATGTGTCATTCTTTCTTTATTAATAGGAGAATTTGGAGAAAGGCTGAGAATTCTCACTAGAAAAAGGAGAAGAGGAAAAGAGAAGCGAGAAATCTAGATATTTCTTTCTCATCTCAATCACAAGTTCCTGATAATGATTATGGATGTTTAATACAGTACTCGAGTGATTAAACACATTTATAGAAAGAGTTAACCCCTCAAGTGATCACGTAGAGAATGCTTATTTATTTAAAAAATGTAATAGCATCAAGTAGGAAGTGTTTTCTCCTTGCAGGTCAAAAATTGCAGTCTGCATTTTTTACAACGATGTATTCCTTTTTTCTGATGCTTCATATAATGATGCTTATAGGGTGTTGCAATTTTGATAACTTTGAGGCAAAATGGACAAAGTAAATTCTTAGTGTTTTCATGAGATGTTCGAAAATGAGTTTCTACATCAGAAAATGATGATGATCTATAATTGCAAACCTGGCAGATATATGGCATCTCACCGGGTTTATGATTGTCCTTCATATGTTGTAAAAGAACATGTTCTGTTTCAAATGATAATTCACAGATTTTACAAATGGTAGAAAAGTCGTGAGGAGTGTGTGTACTCTCGATGTGGCACTGCAGCTGGAAGGGTGTGGGAAATTGCCGGTAGCAGTGCTTGCAGGTGGTGTGGTTTTCCCAGCTCTCACTGCTCTGCTTCTCAAGTTCCAAGTGGTGTTTCATGTGGTTCATAAACCTAATATTATTTTTGAGAACTTTCAAGCAACTGAATCATTTAAAGGTTGTATGAGTCTTCTGTTCTTCCTGGATATCTCCTTCATGTTTTCCATAATAAAAGTCATTAACTAACATGATCAATTTTCCTTTCTCTGAATCAGCAGTCATAGCTTTATTTGCTGTATTTGAGTTTTCTGTTTTATCTGGTCCCAAAAAGTCATTTATCATGTCTGGACAACAATACTGCATGTGATTTTTCATAGGATCCAGAAGATTGAAATCAATATTGCACTTTGGACAAGCTCGTGGAAAAGGCGTTCCATCTTTAGATTAATTTGATGAAGTATTTTCACCTTTTGATGGCATAGCTTGGGGAGAAATCAGTGAAGGAGTTTTAACTACAGGGAATACAGCTGAGAAATCTGTTACAGAAACACTTTCACCAGGCTTGGGATTTTTTGGATTTACACTGTTCAGAAGCAGAAGGACGTTTTGATAAAAACAAATTTTCATTCAGACCTGCTCCAGAAATTGTTGGTATCCCTTGGTACTGTGGTAATTCTGTATTCTGGGTCAAGTCAGACAGTAACTCAGAAGAATTACTAGATACAACTCGGGATGACTTTGTTAAATAGCCAGGTTTAGAAAAAGGCTGTACAATAACAGAGCTATCTGAAGATCTAGATTCAGGATGAAAATTTACTGGCGAGGCAGCAACTGGATTTGATGGGTTCGTATTGTGTTGACTTGTAGACTTGAATGCAGCAGAAATACCTCGACTGAGCACACCATTCTTTATTCCCCTTGAATATGAGCTGGTTTAACTCTGTTCAAAATATTTGAAATTGCTGGTTTTGAACTTGCTATCTCTCCAACAAAGATTGGTTCATCATTGTCATCCTCCTCAACTTCTTTTATTTTCTTCTGCCATGGCTCTAGCTCTTCTTCACATTCCATAAAAAGTTCTGCCATGTCTGAATTTTCGTGAGCGGAGCCAGCTCGGCCTGACTGGAGCCCTAAAAGAGGAGGAGAAAGAGGAGGAGGCGGAGGAGGAGGAGAAAAAGGAGGAGCGGGAAAAACTATCAAGCGGCAGCGGCAGCAGTGGGGGCGGCGGCTGCTCCCATTGTGGAGCCAGCAGCCTGACCCATGGGAAGTGGGAGAGGGGGAAGGGAGACATGGGAGGAAGTGGGGGGGAGGGAAGCTGGCGCGGCCCCGCGCGCGCGCCCCAACACCCGATTATGATGAAGGTTTTGGAAAAATTAGGAATCCATGGAACATTACTCAATATAATAAAGGCTCTGTATGACAAACCTACAGCCAGCATTACACTTAATGGTCAAAAACTAAACCCATTTCCTCTTAACTCAGGAACAAGACAAGGATGTCCACTCTCTCCAATTCTCTTCAATCTAGTATTAGAATGCCTAGCTACAGCAATAAGACAAGATCAAAAACATAAAGGGGATCCAAATAGTGAAAGAAGAAATAAAACTCTCGCTCTTTGCAGATGACATGATCTTGTATTTAAAGAATCCCATGGACTCCACTCCCAAATTACTCAAGCTGATTCAAAACTTTGGCAAGATAGTAGGGCATAAATTTAACCCCCAAAAATCAATGTCTTTTCTGTATGCCAACAATGAGAAAAGTGTGGATGAAATTAGGAAAGTAACTCCATTTGTAATAGCACCTCAAAAAATAAAATACCTAGGAATTAACTTAACCAAAGAAGTTAAGGAACTCTATGATGAAAACTTTAAAATCTTGAAGAAGGAAATCAAAACAGAACTTAGAAAATGGCAAAACCTCCCATGCTCCTGGATTGGAAAGATTAACATCATGAAAATGGCAATACTTCCCAAGGGTATCTACAAATTCAATGCAATACCGATCAAAATTCCAACCTCATTCTTCAAGGAAATAAAAGAGGCAATCCAAAAATTCATATGGAACAATAAAAGACCACAAATAGCAAAAACACTCCTCAACGGAAAGAACACTGCTGGTGGAATAACAATACCAAATTTCAAACTTTACTATAAAGCCATAGTAACCAAAAGAGCTTGTTACTGGCATAAGAACAGACCTCAGGACCAATGGAATAGAATTGAAAACCCAGAAATGAACCTATAGACCTATACCCAATTAATCTTCGATAAGGGTGCTAAAATAATAGGATTGAAGAAAGACAGTCTCTTCCGTAAATGGTGCTGGCAAAATTGGTTAACTACTTGTAGAAAATTAAAACTAGATCCTTATATAACACCCTACACCAGAATAAACTCCAAATGGATCAAAGAACTCCGAGTCAATGCAGACACTCTGAAAACATTACAGGATGGAATAGGAGAAATCCTAGGCCTCCTTGGCTCAGGCCGAAATTTTCTTAATAGAGACCAGGAAACACAACAAATCAAAGAAAGGTTGGACAAATGTGATTGCAGGAAGTTGCAGAGCTTCTGCCTCGCAAAGGACCTAGCAAGCAAGATCAATATAAAGCCCATGGATTGTGAGAAGATCTTCACTAGCCATACAATGGACAAGGGTCTCATATCTCAAATATACTTGGAACTCAAAAAGTTAAATCCCCCAACAACATATCCTCAAAGAAACAACTGCCCAATAAATAAGTGGCCTAAAGATTTAAAAAGAAATTTCTCTGAAGAAGAAAGAAGGATGGCCACTAGGCACATGAGGAAATGCTCAACCTCCCTAGCCATAAAAGAAATGCAAATCAAAACAACATTGAGATACCACCTCACACCAGTTAGAATGGCTATAATCAAGAACTCCAACAACAACAGATGCTGGAGGGGATGTGGACAGAAGGGAACCTTACTTCATTGTTGGTGGGAGTGTAAACTTGTTCAACCTCTTTGTAAAGCAGTATGGAGGTTCCTGAAGACTTCACATAGAGCTCTGCTATGACCCAGCAATCCCACTTTTGGGCATTTACCCAAATGTTCACAAACAAGTCCACACTAAAGCTAACAGTACAACTATGTTTATTGTAGCATTATTTACTATAGCTAAGATATGGAACCAACCCAGATGCCCCTCAGTAGATGAATGGATCATGAAAATGTGGTATATATACACAATGGAATTCTATTCCTCCATCAGAAAGAATGACATTGTCCCATTTGTTAGGAAATGGAAAGGCTTGGAAAAAATTGTATTAAGTGAAGTAAGCCAAGCCCAAAGAAACATAGGTCCCATGATTTCCCTTATTTGCAATATCTAATATATGTATGAGTCAAGCAGTAAAGGTCAGATAATGTGATCTTAGGAAAATGAACCCTTGATATGTATTTAAATGTTTTTTTCATGCATTTGTTTCTAACTCACTTATAAGTTTATCTTTGCTGCTTTGTATGTCCCTCCCCCACAGTACAACCACTGCTTTCATTATATTTGATGTCGTTATAATTTGTGGAGGAGATGTGGAAAAACAAGTTATTTAAGGATACAGCTGGACCCGATGCAACTATGAGAAGTACAAGTTTTCATGACAAAAACGAACTTTACAACTTTGGTGCAGAGTGGAGGAGTTCGGGTTCAGGGTTGGGGAGAGGATGGGAAGGGATGTGAAAGGTCAACAATGGAGGAGGCTGCAATGATTGATAAATGTACTCATTATCTTGTCCAGTAATTGTAACCCCTCTGTACAGTATGTTCACAAAAAATTAAAATTAAAATTAAAAAAAATAAAAAAATTTAAAAAAGAAAAAAGAGGAAAAAGGCACAGAAGTAAAAAAAAAAAGGAGAAACATTTATCACGCAGAGAATAAGAACTAGCCTAAGAGATTTAGAATGATAAAGGCAATGAGCAAAAGCCTAGTTGACAACTAGTTCGTCAATAACCAAAAATGGTTCTCTAGACCAGTTTCTGGTATACCTTATTTACTATCATTTTTTCCTTACATCTGGAGTTACTCCTTATTTTCTGTCACAACTATTAATTACCTTCTGCATTTTTGATGCCAAAACTGATCAAAAAGATTTCAAAATCACACTTAGACTACTTTTCACTTTGTGATTAGCAGTGATGATCCAAAATCCTTGTATCCTTGAATTTCCAGAATTAATCTTCAGCTGACATCTAAGCACATTCCTGGCATTAATTGCTGTGACTTAATGAACAAAACTTTTTTCAACACAGTATCCTAAGTAAAATACATGAATTAGAGGCTATTATCAGGTGTCAGTATGGAAGTAGCAATTATATATTTCAAGTATGGGTTCTTTATTTTCCATTTACTTATTGTTTGGCCGGTCCTGGGGCTTAAACTCAGGGGTAGGGAATTATTCCTGAGCTTTTTTTTTTTTCAAGGCTAGCACTCTTCCACTTGAGGCACAGCATTCCTTCTAGTGTTTTTCTTTTTTCTGTGTTACTGTGGAATTGAACCCAGGGTTTCATGCATGCTAGGCAATCACCATACCATGAAGCCACATTCCCAGAGCCCTAAATGACTTTCTTAAGAAGGCATTACATTTTCACTCCGTAACTCTGTATCATAAGTTTGGTCAGGTGATAGAAAATGATGTAGAAAACAATACAATTCAATAAGTCCAGTAAGGCTGGATGGACAATGAATTTCATGGTCTAGCTAGGGAATAGTGGGGCTTACCTCAGGGAGCTGTTTCAACAGGCTGAGCGGGACAGCTCCTGACCCACAGCCCACCTCCATAATGAGAGGGTCACCTTGGATTCCAGCCACATGGGGATGCTGGACCGCCTCCTCCAGCACCTATTGAACCAGTTTTTGTAAAAGAGAGAGAGAGAAGTCAGAATTAAAATTAAGTTGTGTCGGTGGCTCAGAACTCTAATCCTAACTACACTGTACGTTGACATATGAGGATCATGGTTCATAGCCAGCCCCCGCAGGAACGTCTTTGAGACTTTTATTTCCAAAGAACCACCAGAAAACCAGAAGTGGTGCTGTGGGCTCAAGTGATAGAGCACTAGCCTTTTGCTGAGGAGCTCAAGATCAGTGCCCATGCCTAGGGTTAAAACCCCACAACTGACAAGAAGTAGACTTCCTACTACAAGAAGTGGTATTGAATAGCACCCATTGTCCTAGGGAGCATGGTAGTGAAGTCAGGCCGAGCGCCCTGTGAAGTTGAAATCATAAGGAGGTCACCTGACTTCTCTGTGCTTCGGTTTCCCCAGATGCAAAGTTCAACACAGTGAAGGATCCCCTTCCTCATGGGTATAGGGTAATGATTTAAAAGAGCCATGTTTTTTTTCAAAATCCTCAGCTGTTGCATGATTAATAACTGGCCCCACCTGTGCTCTTTGTGGGTATCTTCCTGTCATTTGCTCACAGAATTGCAGAGAACCTTCTCTGAATGCCACTCCCACCATGCCAAGCTATGCTCCAGAGATTCCCTCTCTATAAATCCCTTTTTTCCTCAAAACTGTCCTGTGAGGAAAATGAGGTCTGATGGTTGTGGCCCTACCCAGAGCTTCACCTGTGGTCAAGAATCGGCTGCTGTGGACTAAAAGTTTGGGATAATCCATCTAAATCGATGACTGAGTATGGGGCTACATGTTTACTATCCCAACTACAGAGGACCAGGCCTGGTGGAGCATACCTGTCCCAGATAGGAGGACCTCGATCCAGTCCAAATAAAGCATATATTGAGTTTCTATTTCAGAAATGCCCAAGACAGAAAGGTGGCTCCGCAGAGCCAGGATGAGGAAACAAGCATGGGATCATGGTGCCCCCAGAGGGGTGTCTGAGCCCAGGTAGTGGTGATTTGGGGGCAGCCACTCACCTGTGCTGCTGAGAAAAGCTGCTGGGGGCTGCTCCAGGTGGGGCAAGCAGCAATGGCAGCGGCATTGCAAACACATGGGCCAAGAGCAGAGAACCAAGACCAGGGACCAGGTAAGGGCTTTAGGCAGGCTGGCAGTGCACCATTGCCTGAGGTTTGAAATCCTGCAACTTGGAAAGTTGAGGAGGGAGCGAGGGTGCGGGCAGGCATCTCAATTTCCTACTATAGTCCAAAGTTGCTTGAGTCTCTTCCTCACCACTCAGCCACCTCTACTTTCCTCAACTGCTGGTAGTGTTGTAAACTAACAGAGGGAATCCCAGGTGCTACTAGGCAGCATGGAATGTGGGCGTGATCACCATTCTTGTATCCCATTGGTCAGAAATAACCATGAAAGAATGGGGGTGTGGCCAGAATTCTGTGATGCGAGCAGCATGGGCGGAGTCAAGAAGATAGCAGCTCCCCCAGATCTTTTCCCAAGGAACAATGTCTAATTCAGTTGGAGATGAGATGGTGACCTGCTTTAGCTGGATGGCTGCACAGATTGTTCTGTATGTCTGTTTGTTGCCAGACCCGGACCTTGAACTCAGGATCTGGGCACAGTCTGTACACTGCATTTGCTCAAGGCTCGCCCTCCACACTGGAGCCCTGGGCTTCTGGCTTTGTTGGCACTGAAGTTGGACAGAGGTCTCAAGGACTTTCCTGACTAGGATGACTTTGACCATGATCCTCCCATCACAGCCTTGTAAGTATCAAGGAGGACTGCTGAGAGCCACTGGTGCCTGTCTAATCATTGGTCTTGCTGATATTCTTGGACAGCCCGGTGAGTACCCTATCCCCAGGTTGAAGTGGTGGGAGCTGGAGCTCACAGTTGGAATCCTGGTCTTGCCACCTCCAAATGGCTGGAGATCCTAAGGAACTCATTTCTATCCATAGGAATACCAATGGAATGTGATATATGTCATGTTGGGCAGTTCTTGAATGATTCTAGGATAAAATTATACGCAATTATATTATAGGATATTGATCGATTTTTGTTAATTCTTTATTAAGCAGTTAAACAATCACATTCATAAAATGGAGGCATAATGAAATGCTTAAGAATTGGGCCTCACATACTGCAAAGGTACCATTTTTCTGCCAGGACTGGGATTGAAACTCAATGTCTTGGTAACTCTGTTGCACTGTGTGGGAATGGGAAGCTGGCCTACTTAAAGTCAAGAAATTCAGGTCTGTTCCTTATGCCTAAAATAGATCTCCAACACTAGAAAACATCCTATCTATTCATGTACAATTTACATATATGATTTATATTTATATACATATGTTGACTCCATATTGCATTCAGTGTATTTATTTTATTTTGTTGTTTAATTCATGTATTGACCATTTATTTTATTGACTATTATGGAACATAAAACATTGATCACATTGATTACACAGGATATAGGTCTGCATATGTATTCCATTTCATACCTGACACCCAGGACTTTCAGAGAACAGGAAAACTTGTCACATCATTTTCTTACTACATGATTCATTTTTGGGAGTGCTGGCATCTGAACTCAAGACCTCCAAGCCTACAAGGCCCAATCCATGAATGTGTGAGTGTTAGCATGCCATCCTGGGGCAAATTGAGCTGACAGGTTGTTCCCAGGACTTCAGATCATGCCCCAGGGGTGACCAAAATAAGAGAAGATTGACATGCAGATGGCAGTACGCTAATAAATATATATCTTTATAGAGTGTCAGAGAAGTCTATACAGTATTCAGTTATATAGACTACATTCCTTCCAATCCCTGGGTATTAATTATGCCTCCATGTAATTAATGTAATGTAATTAATTGTTTTCATCCTTAAACTATTAATGAAATCAGTGTCCTGAAATTATTGCTTCCTTTACGTAATAATATTCTTTCAATGCTTCATAAATATTAAATAAAATGCATCAACCTCCTGAAATGATGCTGTCTAATTTTATAGGAGAATCATTCATGATCAATTCATTCAACCGTGACATTGACAACATTCCATTGTTAATCCTATGGATGGGAACCATTTTCTTAGTAGCTCCTGCCATTGGTTGGTGTCAGGACAGGGATTCGAAATCAGAGCCTATGTTGCCACGTGGGCCTATGGCATCCCTGATAGTCTGGCAGCCTTCAGCAATGCAAGATGAAGTACCCTTTGCAACAGTGTCATTCAGACCCATGAGGGTCACCATGCAAAGGAAGAAAACATAAAATGGCCATATTTTTTCTGTGCATTGCTTTCCTTGCAAGGCCTGAGGGTCTAGGTTCCCAGGTGGAGCTGTAGATCTAGTGGCTGCAACCCAGACTAGGGTGATCAAAGCTGAGGCAGAGTTGCCACGACCTGAGATCAGCAGCCATATTGAGAAAAGTAAAATAAAAAAATTTAGCTCCCTGGCTTGCAATTCACTCTGTTTATTCTTCCAGGATTTGGATTTGAACTCAGGATCTGGGTAAATCTGGAGCAATGTGGATGAAGGGGAAGATCACCATATTTGAAGATAAGAAAGTTAGGCCTGTTCACTAGTCCTGTATTCAAGCCCTAGCTCTGGAAACATACTATTTATATACATTGTAAAGATAGGATTTATACTTACCTATAGATGTTCAGTCCATACATGTTTGGTGTGGTTGTTCTTGTATTTTTTATTTTATTCATTTATTTACCATTGATTGTACTAAGATGAAACACCTTAAATTTATTACATTGATGACATCCTATCACAGAGCATCTAGATTTATAGAAATGTTGTCCATCATGCCAGGATTCTCAGGATCACCCAGGATATTCAGAGAAAAGGAAAATAAGTTTCACACTTGGCTTCTTACTCCATGATCCACTTGTTGGTAGTGCTGAGATCTTAACTCAGGTCCTAGTAGGACCAAGTGGCCAATAAGTCAAGGTGAACACACTAACCTGTGAGCAACTAACGAGCTAGGCCATTCCCAGGATCTGACATTGATTGCCAGGGTGATCCACTATAGTCATGAATTCATAATTTAAACATACGATCTATATTGACATACATGTTTGTTCAGTATCTTGTGTTCGGTGAACTTCTTCTTATTTTATCTCTATTCATGGAGGTATTCTGTATTTTACTAAATATGGTGACAGGTATAACTTTGCTGACATGGATGACAACCTGTTCCTATGGTTATAGGGTTGCTTATGAATTCCTCTTCTTGGTTGAGACTCAGGACTTTCACAGGAGAGGAAAAGGTGTGCAACAAGTGGCTTCTGACATCAGGATGGATCATTTGTGAGCGCTGGGATATGAATTCAGGTTTGGATAGCTCTGTTGCACTGAGGGGGAAGGGGAAGATCACCATCCTTGAAGACTAGAATGTCAGGCCTGGTTTAGGGCCTGATTTGAAGCCCCAGCACTGGACAAAATAGCAAGCCCACCTTTTTTAAACATAGGATCTCTCTTTACCTACAGGTGTGGTATGCATCTTGCATTCAGTGTAGTTACACTTTTTATTCATTTTTTATTTATCTTATTCATGGATGTATTGTGCATTTTATTGAATATGGTGACAGATATAACTGTGTTTACATGGATGACAACCTATTCCAATGGCTACTGATTTGCTTATATAGCATTTTCCATCCTCAATGAGAGTCAAGACATTCACAGAACAGGAAAACATGAGCAACCTTAGGCTTTTCACATTAGAATGAATCTTTTGGCAATGCTGGAATTTGAATTCAAGGCCTAGCAGGCCCAACTGGTGAATGGGTCATGGTGAGCACACCAGCCTGTGAACCACTAAGGAGGTAGGCCATTCCTGGGACCTGTGATGTAGTCCTGGTGGGGGCCAATATAGTCATAAATTCATAATTAAACAAAGGATCTATATTTCCAAACATGAGAGGGCGACATCTTGCATTTGGTGTACTCATTCTCTTTATTTTGTGTCTTAGACATTGATGTATTGTATATTTTCTTAAGTATAGGTTGACAGATATAACTGTGGTGAACTGGATGACAACCTATTCCCATGAATGTAGAGTTGCCTATACCTTCTCTATCCTAGCTGAGACCCAGAATTTGCACAGCACATGAAAACAAGTGCAATGACTGGCTTCTCACATCAGGGTGAATTTGGGCAGTGCTGGGATTTGAACTCGAGTCCTAGGAAGCCCAACTGCCCATTGGGTCCAAGTGATCACACCAGACTGTGAGCTAGTAAGGAGCTGGGCTGTTCCCAGGAACTGAAATTGAGCCCCAGGGAGGCCAAAATAGTCCTCAATGCATCATTGAAACATGGGATATATATTCACATCCGTGTGTGGACTGCATCGTATATTAAGTGTAGTTGTGGTCTTTATTTTGTATGCTATTCATGGATGTATTGTGTATTTTCTTGAGTGTATGATGACATGTATAACTCGGCTGACATGTATAACAACTTATTCCCATGACCACAGGGTGGCCCATGCATTCTCCATCCTAACTGACACCAAGCAGTTGCACAGGAAAGGAAGACAGGGCAACGATTTGCTTCTGACATCAAGATGAATCTTTTGGCAGGGCTGGGATCTGAACTCGGGGCATAGCAGGCATAATTGGTGAATGGGTCCACATGAGCACACCAGCCTATGAGCCATGAAGAAGCTAGGCATTCCCAGTACAAAGAAATAATCTTATAAATATGTTAGAAACAATTGTAAGCAAGAAAATAAAACATTTCAATACTTATTCTTGGGTTCATTTCACCTATCATATTGATCTGGTTTAATCAGTTCTCTGCCATCACTAAAAGATTATTTGAAGTATACATAAGATAATTGCACTGAGAAGTGATTTAGAGAATTAATTCATATTATTTATTTTTAATATTTTGAGGTAAGTACTTGGATTCAAATTCAGAGCCTTGGATTTGCCAGGCAGGCATCTGATCACTTGAACCATGCCATATCCAGCAATTTTTGCTTTGTGTGTGTTTGAGATAGAATCTTGTATTTGTTTATTCCTAGGCTACCTGGATAGTGAACTTCCTAGTTTTATGTCCAACATATGTAGGATGACAGCCACACATTGTCACACCCAGCTTTTATTGATTGAGCTGGAGGTCTCTTGTAGCTTGACCTTGAACTGCAACTGTCGACATTTCCATTTTCAGAGTAGCTAGGATTATAGGTATAAAACACCTCATTTGACTTATTATGTATGTTTACAAAAATTCTGAAAGTATGAGAAAATCCTCTAGAGTTACTAACCATATCCAGATTCTAGGTGATACACTAATGATTATTCTGTCAAAACCTTTTTGACATTATTCTGCCAAACGTTTTTTAAATTTTTTTTTCGCAAAATGCCATACAGAGGGGTTACAATTACATGGGTAAGGTAATGAGTAAATTTCTTATCAAGCGTTGTTGCCTCCTCCTGTTTCCACTT